>NC_062232.1:127390699-127708199 GCF_902686445.1 Sciurus carolinensis | reverse complement strand
GAGTGAAGGGAGGGGAGGGGGTATGGGGGTAGGAAGGATAGTGGAATAAAACAGACATTATAATCTCATGTTCATATATGACTGCATAACCAATGTGATCCTACAATATGTACAATCAGAAAAATGAGAAATTGTTCTCCATTATACATGATGCATCAAAGTGCATTCTACTGTCATGTATAGCTAATTAAAACAAATTTTAAAAAAATAATAAAAAAGTTCAACATCCCTTCATGATAAAAGTTCTGAACCAACTGGATATAGAAGGGTCATACCTCAATATAATAAAGGTTATACACAACAAACCCATAGCCAACATGCTAAGTGGGGGAAAACTGAAAATATTTACTCTAAAATCAGAAATAAGAAAAGGATGCCCACTCTCAACACTCCTATTCAATGTAGTACATGAAATTATAGGCAGAACAATTAGGAGAGAAAGAAATAAATACAAATAGGAAGATACAAACAGGAAAGAAAGAAGTCAGATTATTCATATTTGCAGATGATGTGATCCTGTATTTGGAAGACCCTAAAGACTCCACCAGAAGACATTTATATCTGATAAACAAATTCAGCAAAATAGAAGGATACGAAGTCACCTAGAAAAATTAGTAGCTTTTCTACACATCAGTAACAAAGCCACTAGCCACTAGCATGATGGTGCATGACTATAATTCCAAAGACTTGGGAGATTGAGGCAGGAGTATGGCAAGTTCAAAGCCAGCCTCAGCAACTTAGCGAGGTCCTAAGCAACCTAGCAAGACCCTGTCTCTAAATAAACATAAAAAGGGCTGGGGATATGGCTCAGTGGTTAAGTACCCCTTGGGTCAATCCCTGGTACCAAAACAGAAAATAAATAAATAACAAAGTCACTGAGAAAGAAATGAGAATGATTCCATTTATGGTAACTGTAAAAAATAAAATGCTTAAGAATAAATCTAAACAAGGAGGGGAAAGACCTCTATAGTGAAATTTAAAGAATCCTGAAGAAAGAAATTGAAGAAGATGGTAAAAGCAATCTACAATGCAATCCCTGACAAAATACCAAAGATGTTCTTCACAGAACTAGAAAAAACAGTCCTGACATTCATATAGAATCACAAAGAACCCCAAATAATCAAAGCAATCCTGAGCAAAAGGAGCAGTGTTAGAAGCATCATAATACACAATTTCAAGACATAATACAGATTAATAGTAAAAAACAAAACAAACAAACCCCCCGAAAGAGCATGTTATTGGCATAAAACCGACACATAGACCAATGGACTGGAGTAGAGGTCACAGAAATAAACACAAGCAGCTACAACCATCTGATGCTTGACAAAGGTGCCCAAAACAAACAGTGTAGAAAGGACAGTCCTTTTAACTAATGGAACTTGGAAAACTGAATATTTATATGTAGAAGATCAAAACTAGGTCCCTACCTCTTTCCCTGTACAAAAATTAATTCAAAATGAATCAAAGATGTAAAGGTAAGACCTGAAACTTTGAAACTGATAAAAGTAAACTTAGAAGAAATTCTAAATTGGACTCCAGTAGCTCAGGTCAATCCTCTGCTGGCATCCGAAAGCAAGTCATAAGGCAAGTCCAAAATCAAGGAGAAGAAAACTATACTCCTCTCCTGATTCAGCAATGGCAAGGATGTGGATATATAATTCTATTAAAAAGCAGTCACTAATCAAGACCAAATGTTCAATCAGACATAATCCTATAACTACTAAATAAATTGAAACAGTGATTTTTAAAATATTCCTATGACAAAAACACTAGGCCCAGATGATTTTACAGGAACATTTTACCAGTAATTCCACTCTGATCTAAACATTGGACACAGAAAAAAAGAAAATATTCTCCAGATCATTCTCATAGGTATATAAGGTAATGGATACTTATATAAGTATAACCAGTTGCCAAAAAACAAACAAGAACATAATGAGATTGAAAATTACAGGCTCATTTTATGGGAAAAATCTAAACAAAATGCGAGAAAAAAATGAAGTCTAAGAGTCTATAAGAATAATGATGGACTTTAACCAATTTAAATTTGTACCAGGGATGCTTTATTATTATAAAATCTATAGATTTTATTCACTATATTAGTAGATTAAAGGGAAAAACAGAAGAAGCATTAAAGTTCAATATCGTTTCCTATTTTAAAAAAAGTTTTTAATAAACTAAAAACAATGGAACTTCCTTAACCCAATAGAGTCATTTAGAAAAATATCTAAAATGCACATCATCTTAAATGTAGAAAAGTTAGAAGCATCTCATTTAAATCAGGAGCAAGTGAGTAATGTTAAAATCACATCTATTCAACATTCTACTCAAGTTCCTAGCAAGGAAAATAATGCATATATATATATATATATATATATATATATATATATATATATATAAAAGGAAATAGGTAAGTAAAACTTTTATCATTTAGAGATGACATGATAGCCTACATATCAAACCCAGAGTACTCTACAGACAAATTATGAAGGAAGATAAGAACTTAGTTAGGTAACTGAATCTGAAAACATTATAGAAAGTAATTACATTTCTATCCATCAACAATACAGAATTAGAATTTTTTCTTAATTTAAAAAATACCATTTAAAATAGAAATAGATTCATAAAATACTGAGGAAGAAGTCTAACAAAAGATGTGTAAGTCATATATCAGAATTCTAAAACTTTATTGAAGAGCATTATGAAAATTTAAATAAAGACATAGCAAGTGTTCGTGGACAGAAATGCACAATATAAAATATCAATTCTTCCAAACTTGCTCTAAAGATTCAATAGTTGTTAACCAAAGTCAACATTCTCAAGGAATCTGACAAGCTGGCTCTAAAATGTAGACGGAAGAGCAAAATGCCAAAAAGAAAAACCCACGACACTCCTTTTAAAAAGTAATAAGGAGGGAGGACATACCCTAGAAGATATTGTCTCACTTTAATCAAAACTTTGGAAGCAGGCGCAGTGGTGCACGGCTGTAATCCCAGTGACTCAGGAGGTTGAGGCAGGAGGATCGCAAGTTCAAAGCCAGCCTCAGAAACTTAGCAAAGCTCTAAGCAAGTTAGAGAGACCCTGTCTCAAAATAACATATATAAAAAATGACTGAGGATGGCTCAGTGGTTAAGTACCCCTGGGTTCAATCCCCAGTACCAAAAAATAAAGTGGAATTCATGCAGGGACAAATTGTTGTAAACAGACCAATGGAACAGAATAGAGAGATTGGTAACTAATCACACATACATGAGAGTGGACATGACAGTTAAGGAAAAAAGATTATATATTTAATGGGACTGGAAAAATAGCTTTTTGCACGTGAAGATGAAAATCAAGTACTACCTTCCACCATACACAACAATTACCTGCATATGGAGTAAAAACTTCAATATCAAAAGAAAAACTTGAAAATTTTAGATCAAACTATGGATGAGTAGCTTCTTCACCTCGAATTGGGGAAGTATCTGCATCCATCAAGCTACTTCTCAGTGGGAACACAGATGGAGTCATGTAGCAGAAGCTGAAACCACTGAGTGGATGTAGCCACTGCCAGTATGCTCCCAAAAGCAAGGAGGAAAGGGAACAACATATCCCAGCTTCCCCGTCCACTTGCTTTTCAATATCATGCCATTTCATCCCAATCACCAAACCTAGCTGGCAGTCAGATGGCTGGCAGCCATCTACAGGATGCCAATGCACACCTAGTGTTTCGAAGCAGGGAAGAGCGAGGGCAGTGAATAAGTTTGAAAGTAATTGTACAAATGACCTGCACAAATTTCTTAACTTATTTATGAAAGCACTGACCACAAAAGACAAAATTACATTATTGGTTGTAAATAATTAATAATTAATTTTGTAATTAAGAAGATCCTGTCTCAAAATAAAAGGGCATGAGGATGTAGCTCAGTGATAGTGCCTTCAATCTGCGTGTACCAAAAGAAAGAAAGAAAGAAAGAAAGAAAGAAAGAAAGAAAGAAAGAAAGAAAGAAAGAAAGAAAGAAAGTCACCATAACAAAAACCAAAAGATGAGCCACAAACTGGGAAAAGATAATTGGCAATGCATTTGATTGACAAAGAATTAGTATATAAAGAACTAGAAATCAATGATAGAAGAAACAAACAAGTCCACATGAAAATAGGCAGAAGACACAAACAGACATTTCATAGTAGAGGAAACGCATATGGCCAAAACCCATATGAGCAGATGCTCAACCTCATTAGCAACCAGAGAAATGAAAATCAAAGTCAAAACTACAGTGAGATGCCATTTTACACCCATTCAATTGGCAAAAATTAAGAAATCTGACAAGTGATGGAGAGAATGAGGGACAACAGAATCTCTTATACTTTGCTGATGGGAGTAAAAATTGGTACTACCTCTTAGCCAAAATAATTGGCACAATATTGTGAATTTGAATGTTTGTAAACCCTATAATGCAGTAAATGCACTTCTAGGTACAACAGGAGACATGTAGTGGCAATAGAAGAAACAAGAACAATCTAAATGACAAGTCCCGAGAGGATAGGTAAACAGATTATGGTCTGTGATTCAGCACTGAATGTGAATGAACTGTAATCTCAGAGAACTATGTGGAGGGGAAAAGCAAGCTTAGGAAGTACTATTTCACACAGTTCAAAATGAAATTGTAATGAAGATCTATTGCAGAGCTGTAGATATGTGTGAATATGATGAAGTTATATACACATATTTTTAAAGTATTTGAAGTACACATGCATAATGGAATAGTATATATCCATAAAGAAGAATGAAATTCTGTCATTTGCAGCAAAATGGATGGAAATGGAGGACATTACATTAAGTGAAATAAGCCAGACACAGAAAAACATTGCATATTCTCTCTCACAGGTGGAAATATTTAAAGTCAACCTAAAGTAGAATAGTGATTACTAGGAATCAGAAAAACTGTATTGGTGGGGAGGGTGAAATGGCTGGCTTTGATCCGCACATGCTATGAATGTATGTATGTGTTGAAAGAGCACACTGAACCCCATAAATATGTAAAATTAATATTCCAGCTCTCATCAGATATTATCCTTCAGATATTTAAGGTCCTGGGTCAAAGGGTGTTGTACCTGTGAGAAACTGAAATGTAATAGTTCAAAAGCTTTCACATTTGCCTAAATTCTAATTCCTATAATAAGTCCTTCGTTCTATGCCACAAGTTGGTTTTTATTCATTGATATGCATGGGACATTGTTAGACAACCAGGTGAGGAGAAAGGAACTATCAGGGGAGACAAAAGGAACTAGAGGTTGGGCTGATGGTGGAGGCTAGTGGAAGAGTTTTCTTTTTTAGTTTTTGATTAACATATATTAATTGTACATATTAATGGGATTCTATGCAATATTTCTGTACATTAATACAGCATGCACCAATTAAATCCAATTACCCTTTACCTTCTCCACACACCCTTCCCAACATCTGTGAATCACTACTCTACATTGATTTTAACAATTTTTAGTTTTTGCATGGGAGAGAGCATGTAGTATTTGTATTTCTGTCTGGATTATTTTACTTAACATTATTACCTCCAGTTTAATTCATTTTTTTCTGCAAATGACAGGATTTCATTATTCTTTAGAGTTGAATAGTACTCCATTGTGTATATATATCACATTTTCTGTTATGTATTCGTCTCTTGATGGACTCCTAGTTTGATTCTGCATCTTAGCTACTGTGAGAGCGCCACAATAAGCACGGGCATGTGTCTCTTTGATATACTAATTTCATTTCCTTTGCTTATATACCCAGTAGTGGGATTGCTGGATCATAGGGTGGTTCTACTTTGCACTTTTTTGAGGAATCTTCATACTGTTTTCCCTAACAACTCTATTAATTTACATTCCTACCAACAGTGTAAAAGGGTCTTTTTCTCCACATCTTCACCAGCATTTGTTATTTTGTGTTTTGTTTTGTTTTGTTTTGTTTACACTGGCCATTTGTAACTGGGATGAGATGGTATCTGATTGTAGTTTTGATTTTCTTTCCCTGATGGCTAATAATATTAAGCATCTTTTCATATGTTTTTAGCATTTGAATTTGTTCTGCTGAGATGTGTCTATTCAGATCACTGGCCCACTTTTTAATTAGAGAGCTTATTTTGGTGTTTTTTGAGTTTCTTATGCATTCTGGATATTTTTATTTGTTCTTTTTAGCTACACATGACAGGGGAGTATATTCTGGATATTAATCCTCTGTCAGATGAAGAGCTGGCAAATATTTCCTCCCATTCTCGAAGTTGTCTCTTCACTCTGTTGATTGTTTCTTTTGCTGTACAGAAACTTCTTAGTTTGATGTCATTCTATTTGTCAAGGTCTTTTTCTTTTTCTTTTTCTTTTTTTCCTCATTCTGGTTGCAGTCCTAGGGATTGAACCCAGGGATCTTTGCACAAGCTAGGCAAGCCCTCTGCCACTGAGCTATATTTCTGGCCCATTTGTCAATTCTCACTTTTGTGGAACGTTAGGAAACATCCAGAGCTGCATTGTATACAGGTTAAGTTAAGAGATTTTTCTTAAACATCCAGTTGAGAGATCATGTAGGCACTTGAAAATGGCCTCTGGAGTTCAGGAGACAGGTCTGAGCTGGAACCCTTCTTAAATGGCACCTTCTGCATGAGATTTGTCCTGACCACCCTGTTAGAATTTTAGTCCCATAGATTGCCTACTTTGTATAAAACATGCACAACTCAGTGTATTTTCTACTGTACATGTTTATTTTCTTTATTACCTGTTTCTTTAGTCACTACAATGTCAGATCCAGGAAGGCAGCAGGGGTTTTGTCTGGCCTAGTGCCTGGCACTTGTTAGGTCTTTAATAAGTATTTGTTGACTGAGTGCATGAATGGACTTAATAAAACAAGTTTAAAAAGAACTCAACAAATACAACAGAAAAAGTATTCCGAGGTCTGTCATGAACAAATGTTCTCAAAATAAAGGAACAACTGAATCAGCAGATTGTAAAAGCATACCATAAGCCAAGGGTAAAGTGGATATAGAATCATTAACCTGAAGACATGTCCTGGTTAAATTATTTAACTTGAAATATCAAGGAGAGAGTGCTTCAGAGAGTCAAGAAGAAAAAGCAAGTTGCCAAGGGGAATAAAAACTAGATTCCCTTTATATTCTCCACAGAAACTATCAGTGCCAGAGGACAGTGGAGCAATGACTACAAATTTCTGAGGAAAAGAAAGTATGGCCCAAGAATATTACAGCAAGACCATTTTTTATTCAATTATAAATGCTAATCAGAGCCAGGTGTGCTGGTACACACCTGCTGAGGCAGGAGGATGTCAAGTTTGTGGCTAAGCCCTAAGCGACTTAGAAAGATCCTGTCTCTAAATAAAAAAATAAAAATGGTTGGAGATGTGGCTCAGTGGTTAAGCAACCCTGGGTTTAATCCTCAGTACTAAATAAATAAATAAGTACTCACAAACAGGGAAGACTCAGGGAATTAAGCACCCATTATTTCTTCATTGTTGATCAATTTAAAAATGAAAAAAAAGAACACGACCAAATGAAAAAAATTCTGCAAACCAAAGGATAGATCAGCTGTGTCTGAAATAGATAGCTGCGAGCATTGAATCTATTAAAATCTAAAACTAACTATAAAACCTTCAATAAATGGCTGAGGGGTACATCATTAAAAATTAAAGTGCATTATAACCATTGAAAAAGTAAAGAAAGTGTAACCAATAAAATTGGGAGGTGAGGGATCAAGACAATGTAAAAGTTTTCTTCCATTGTGAGGAATCTATTGATAGGATCTTCATAGATCTTAAACTGCCCGCCCCAAAAAAAAAAGGAAAAGAAAGGGAAATGAAGGGGGAGGGAAGAAGAAGGAAAGTGCTAAAAGAAGAGAAAAAAGAAAAGAATATTTCCAATTGCTTAATGCTCTTTATAATCCCTTTGGCCCCAGAGGGGGTTGCTAGCAGAACTAATAGATCTTATAGGGAAAAAACATTTACACCAAGTTTGGCAATTTGTGTTTTCACACCAGTTCCC
This sequence comes from Sciurus carolinensis, assembly GCF_902686445.1. Classification (NCBI taxonomy): domain Eukaryota; kingdom Metazoa; phylum Chordata; class Mammalia; order Rodentia; family Sciuridae; genus Sciurus; species Sciurus carolinensis. The sequence goes on along the minus strand of NC_062232.1, from coordinate 127,700,175 downwards.
TGTTTATGTTTTAAATTCAAGCAAAATCAAACCTGACAATTTCTATTAAACATAACATGACTGGTGGATCCTTTTGTTACAAAATTATTTCTTGAGAGCTGTTGACTTCTCCCTGTACATGTGTGTAAAGATGGTAGGTATCTTAGTCTGTTTTCTGCTGCTATAGCAGAATATCCAAGACTGGGTGATTTATATGGAATAGAAAGATATTTCTCAAATGGTGGAGGCTGGGAAGTCCAAGATGAAGGTACCAGCATTTGGCATGTGATTAAGGGCTTGGTACCCTTTCCTCATAATGGAAGGTAGAAGGGAAATGGGGACAAACTTCCTCTGTCCTCCTTCAAAAGGGCACTTCATCCTATCCATCAGTGGGGAGCTGGCATGACTCAATCACCATCCATGGGCCACAGCACCTATTACTGTTGCACTGGGGATTAAGTTTCAATATGAAGGCTTAGAGAAATACATTTCAGCCATAGCAATTGGGAAGTTGTTTACCAAATGTTATCTGTATTTGTTTCTTTTCTGGGAGATGAAATCGTTACTGATTTATTTGTTTCTTCATTATAATTCTTAAATTGCTTCAATTTTTATAATATGCATTATCTGCTTTATAAAAACAATAAGTTCATTATTCTTTTTAAAAATCAAGAAAGAAAAAACACCTCCCCTGGTGTGCAAGCCAACATGTTGCCACATTGTTTATAAAAGGGAGAAAATAAAATGAAATAAATGTTTATATCAGAGAAATGGTTAAAGAAACTTCATGGTATTTCCAAAATGAGCTATGATAGCAAGATTTAAAAGAATAAAGTAGAAGCTGGTGTGGTGGCACATGTCTGTAATCCCAGCTTCTCAGGGGGCTGAGGCAGGAGGATCATAAGTTCAAGGCCAACCTCAGTAATTTAGCAAGACCCTGTCTCAAAATAAAAGGACCAGGGTGTAGCTCAGTGGTAGAGCGCTTGCCTAGCATGTGTGATGCCCTGGAATCCATTCCCAGTACTTCAAGAAATAAAAGTAAAAAAGAATGATGTAGAATTATACATATTAAAATGAAAAGATCAGCAGGCAGATAGATGAAGGAGGCAAGTTACAGGATGTTTATACTCAGAGTGTGTGTGTATTGGGGTTATTGCGGAGGAAAAGGTGAGGAGAGAAATTCACCACCTGGATAACTGGGATTTCTCCAAGAGCAGCTGACACAGTGCTAAGTTCTGGGTGGTGTTTTTTTGTTTTGTTTTGTTTTTCTGTAAAGAATGAAATGTTTAAAAGACGGATTTCTTTGTGTATTATTTGCATGACTTAAAACCTGTTTTCTTTTAAGGAAAAGTGATCAGTGTGATAGTGTGAGGCTCTGAAGGGTCATCTTTGACAATAGAACAATCATGGTCTATTCTAGACCCAGCAGCAGAAAGCCAGGAGAATCCACTCCCCAAGATTATGTGCAGTGGAGAAGGTTTCGCTCTAGTGGAAGAGCAAGCATGTTCCCAGTCAAGGCTGAAATATAATGAAGAAAGCCCTTTGTGAAGAGATCAATAAGGTAGTAGCATTTGTTAGCAGTGCACTGGGAGTTCTAGAAGTTCTTCAGAAAGACCTTGGTGAGGATGGGCAATAGTTGGCAGAAACAAAGGTATCTTAGACTGTTTTGTGCTAGTGTAACAATGTCTGAGATTAATCTATAAGGAACAGAGATTTATTTCTTTCAGTTTTAGAATCTGGGAAGTCCAAGGTCAAGGCGCTCACATCCAAAGAGGGTGTTCTTGTTGTGTTATCCCACAGTGGAAAGCAGAAGGACAAGAAAGCATGTGTGAAAGAGAGGAAAGGAGCCAGCTCATCCTTTTATAGGAACCCACTCCTAAGATAACTAACCATTCCTGTGACAATGACATGAATGCATTCATGAGGTCAGAGCCTAATTACCTCTTCAAGGTCTTACCACCCAACACTGTTGCATTGAAGATTAAGTTTCCAACACATGCACTTTGGAGGTACATTCAAACCACAGCATTCCACCACTGACCCCAGAAATTTGTATCCTTCTCACCTGCAAAATACATTCGCACTTTTCAATAGCCTCAAGTCTTAACACATTCCAGACCCATTTCAAAACTCCAGAGTCGCATCAAAATCAGATATGGGTGAGACTCAAGGCATGATCCATCCTGAGACAAATTACCCTCCACCTGTGACCCTGCGAAGTCAAACAAGATATCTATTTCCAAGATAAAATAGTGGGGCGGGTATAAGATTGACATTAAAAAAAAAAAAGTAATAAGCAGGAAGAAAGGAGTGACTGGTCCCAAGTAATCCAAAACTGAACAGAGTAAACAGAATTAAACATTAAGGCTCCAGAATAACTTTCCCTGGCTCCATCTCCTGTCTTCTGGGTACACTGGAGTAGGGGTTTGACCCCCACCTCCAAATCATAGTAACAGATAAGACTGCAGATTCAGATACAGGTAAAGACACAGTATAGATGTGGTTGGAATAAAGATACACTATAGACACAGAGACACAGAGGCAGATGGAGAGAGAGAGGAAAGTTACAGGTGCAGACAGACACACAGAGAGAGATGAGATGTAAATTCAGTTACAGATGTAGACACAAGTAGAGACACAGATGAGAGAACAAAGGAGAAACAGATCCAATAGAGACTCAGAGACAAATACAGGTGACCTCACAGAAATGGATGTGTAAAGACAGAGATACAGATAGAGGTTAGAGGCACAATACAGATAGAGAGAGGTACATGAAGACACAGAAACACTGATTGAGACAGAGACGGATACATAATATAGACAGGGTAGGGGCACTGATATCGATGTACTGATACTGTTAGAAACAGAGAGCCAGAGACAGATATTGGTGGAGATATGGATACAAGAAGAGAGAGAAACAGACACAGGCAGAAACACAGATATAGTTGGAGACACAATAAAAACATAAATACAGATAGATGGACAGGAAGAAATTCAAACCAGATAGAGAAACTGATACAGATACAGATAGAATCACAGCTACATGTATAGGTACAGACACATCTGGACACAGAGAGAACAGATTCAGTTAAAGACAGGAGTATAGATAAAGACAAAGACACAGATACACATGTAAACACAGAAACTGATAAGACACATGCATGGACACAGATACAGAGACAAAGATTCATATGCAGGCACACACAGAGATCCAGACTCAGACACAGGTGTAGATATAGCTATGGATACAGACAGAGGCATAGATACAGACCCAGATACAGGTAGATACACACATACAGTTACAGGCACATACACAGGTACAGACATATTTTTTCCTCAATATTGACATCTGACCCCAAAGTTGGGTTTAATGATAGGTGGGAGGCTCCAAGTGCTAGGAATTCATAGGATCATCACAGCATTTACAAATGCCTTTTCAAATTCATTTCTGGTCGTGCTTCTGCTAAACAACATGCTTCTGGTAATGAGGAATATAAAGGTAATTGGCTTTGCATTTTTACTTTTGTAACCTAGAAACTCAGAGCTCTGGTCTTCATTTTCTACTGTCATTTCTATTTTCTTTTGGTCTGATTATTAATTTGTGTTTTATTCTAAGCTGTCTCAAATCCATTGTGGAATGAGGTCAGGCATCAGTCAATGACAGACAAACCATGGTTCAAACCCCAGTTATGTCCTTTCCTCATGTGTCCCTTTGGATACTCCCTTTGGATAATGCCTCATGGACAGGGTTGTTTGGATAATAAAACACCAAGGTCCATTCCTGGGATACCTCATGCAGTCAATAAAGATTTATATTTTTAATTGAGACGTAATATTTGTACATCTTGATGGGATACAGCATGATGTTTCAACATATGTATTTTTAAAGGGGGTATTTTATTCAAAGCAAACTCAGCTGCTGCAGAGGGGAAACAAATGTGGCCAAATGGAAAGGAAAAGATTCTGGGGGGAAAGGAGGAAGACTAAGGCTGATTTGGGATTCCAAGTATATCAGCCAGGTTTACCACAAGAACAGAACCAATAGGAGATTCTTGGAAATAATATTTATGAATGAGGTTTATTATATGGAATTGATTCACACGACTGTGGAGGCAGCCAAGTGCCAACATTTACCACCTGCATGCTGGAGACTTCAGAAGCGGGTGGTGTAAATCCCAGTCTGAGGACAGAAGAGCAATGTCTCAGCTAGAGCAAACAGAGAGGGAATTCGTCCATCTGCCTTTTTCTTCTACTTAGGCCTTCCATGGATTGGAGACTGCCTGCCCACCCACACTGGGGAGGGTCATCTGCCTTACTTAGTCCAGCATTCAAATCTCTTCCAGAAACACCCTGATAGACACACTCAAAGTTTTGCCAGCTATCTGAGCATCCCTTTTCTCAGCCAAGTTGACACGAATCTAACCATCCCACCGAGTAGGGATGGACTTTCTATTGCAGTCACCTGGGGTGGGTGTGACTGAGAGCAGTGAACTCGCCCTCTTTGCAGGATTGTTGGAAGATGGGCAGAGGATGGTAGCCTTTGTTGGGGGCAAGTGGAGGGAGCACCTGCTGGGAGAGTTCTGAAACCTGCAGGAATGTCCCGAGATGATTTCTGAGGCTTCCTCCAGAGCTAAGACATCCCCCCCTGCCTCAGATATGCTGTGGTTCTGCTCCAGTTCAGAGAAAGAGGTCGCCACAGGAGCAAGCTGACCACTTGAGCAACCAGTTCCATTGTGCTTGAGGCCAGGCGTAGGCTGTCTCTCCCACACTTGCCCAGGCCTCCTGCAGGGCAGGCTGACCTTCCTGGCTTATGACCTGCCTGAAGATGCCTGAGCCACCTGGAGAGAGGCTGATGAGGACTAAAAAGCAATGATTAACAGGGCTCTAAACAAGCAGACCCAAATAGAAGCCAGCTGCACACTCAGACACCTCATCTAGAAGCCTCCGCCCTGGGCCTCAGCCTCCAATTGCTTTGCCCAGCTTGTGGGAACTTGCTCTGAATCACAAGTGGTAGGTCTGAATCCCAGGGTAATAGGAAGCCAGGCTCTGAGTCCAGCTCAGCCCTTCTCCCTTTCCAGTCTTCTCATAGTTCATCATTGCTTCCCAAGTTTATTTAGCATTTTCTATAAATAATGGCTAGTATTTCCTTGTATGTTTTTCCTGAGTACAATAAGGAATATATATCGGTGGATAAGATTTAGAGAATACAGATGATGGTGAGGGATATAGCTCAGTGATACAGTATTTATGGACTATGGGCAAGGCCATGGGTTCCATTTCCAGCACCAAAAAGTACATAAATGAAAAAAAAATGCTCCTTCCTCACCAAACACTTAACATTTTGCTGTGGAGCCTTCCAGCCTAGATGATATCAATTAGCACTATTTGAGTCACAGGAGATATTTGTTTTGGTAGGTCAAAATGGTTGACTATCACTCATCCTAATTAGACATTTAAATATTCATAATATAGTGAATATTTTTTCAAAATAGGAGCATTTATACATATTTATAACTATTTTTGAAATACATAGCCAACAGAGTTCTGTTAATATATAGAGAGAATCTACATCAAAATGTTAATGACATCTTAGTATTCCAGTTATACATAAATAAAAACTTAACTGTTTGCCTACTTTTGATTATGTATTATTTCAGTTACCTATAGGTGCTAACAAGCTACCCCAAACCTTAGTGCCTTAAAACAACAATGATGTAGTATATGTCATGGTTTTGCAGGTTGGCTGGTGATCCATCTGCTGGGTTTTCCTGGGATCCTTCATACAACTATAAACATCCAATAGGTAACAGGGGCTCAAGGGCTCCAGATACTCTCACTCAAGTGGCTGCTCATCCACTCTTCTGTACATGCCTCAGTGTCACGTGTCTACATGAGGTGACTACCTCAGGCTTGATGATTCGCTAGAAAGACTCACAGGACTCAGAAAAGCTGTTATCCTCGTGGTTAGGGTTTATGATAGTGAATGGATTCTCATCCAAATCAGCAAAGGGAAAAGTCCAAGAGAAACAATCCCAAGCTTCTAGGTATCCCCTCAGTGGAGTCTCATGGGGCCAGATGTATTCTCCCAGCAATGATGTGAGACGACGCATGTAAAGTGTTGCCAACCAGGGAATCGCACCTCAACCTTGGTGTCCAGGATTTTTATTAGGGCTTCATATGTAAGGCATACAATACCCAGGTGACTGACCTCAGCTACACAGACCCCAGGCCCCCCACAGGTCAATCTCATACAAAAGCTCGGGCCTCAGGCATGCATAAATACTCTCAAGCAGGACAAGTGTATCAGGTAGACTGTGTCAAAGCCTCAGAGGAGAACTAGGCAAAGACCAGCCCCTTCTCTCTGGAGTGTGAAGCTTTTGTGCAACCCAAGCTGCTAAATTAACCCTTTGCTGAACATCTCTCATCACCTAGCACTGGGTTTCATCACAGCACAGCAATCTGGGGATTCCAAGAGGCTGAAAATGGAAAGTGCAAGGCTTCTTAAGTCCTGATCTTGGAAGTCACATAGTATCCCCTTAAAAAAAAATGATTGAACCCAAGCGGTCACACATACTAGGCAAGTGCTCTACCGTGGAACTATATCCATGGTGCTTTTTAAATTCTATTTTAAGACAGGGTCTCATTAAGGTGTTCTGGTTGACCTCAAACTTGCAATCCTCCTGGCTTATCCTCCTGAGTTGCTGGAATTACAGGACTGTGCCTCTGAGCCTGGCTGCAGAGTATCACTCCTGAAGCAGTCCACTAGCCAAAGCAAGTCACAAGACTAGCCCAGAGTCAACCAGAGCCCAGAGTCAAGGAAAGAAAACTTCCTTCTGTCTCTCCATGGAAGGAGCAACTATGTTATGTTGCAAAGGAGGGGGTCCGCAGGGGAGTAAAATTCACTGGAACATTATCATGATGGCCTGCTCCTCCTCAATTCTTCTGAATTTTGTACTATAGGCAGAACCATGATGATCATCCCTGTTTAATAATTTCTCCAGTTTTTAATGCAGCTTATTATTTTAAATTTTATTGTGAAATATTCCATATAAACCAAAAGTATAAAATCAGGCAGGTGTACCAGGTTTAAAGATGTGGCATCTTACAACATTTCCTTTGCAATTGTAGGCTACATCTGTAGGCTATAGTGCAAATGTATTTATTCCCTAATAAAGATGTCAGTTTCTATAACTTAAACATATTTAATATAAAATTTGTATGTATCTAGATTAGGCAGTAAAGTAATATAAAATGAAAAACATGTCAATTTCCTGCAATTTTTGAGTTGGATAAGTAGAAGAGAAATTAGAAAGAAAAAAATAACTTTAACATAAACATGTTTTTTTAATTGGTTTCAAATAGCTTCACACATGCTAAGCAAACGCCTGACCACTCACTCCATTCCCAGCCCTTTCTAATTTTTGCTGTTGTTGTTGTTGTTGTTGACACCAGGGACTGAACCCAGGGATGCTTAACCACTAAGTGACATCCCCCGCCCTTTTATTTTTTTTTTCTTTTGAGACAGGGCCTCCCTAAATTGCCCAAGCTGGCCTTCAACTTGTGTTCTTCCTGCCTCAGCCTCTCAAATTGCTGAGATTACAGGTTGCACTACCACACCCAGCTCTAATTTATTTTGAGATAGGGTCTCAGTAAATTTTCTAGACTGGCCTCCAACTTGAGATCCTTTGGTCTCAGTCTCCTGAGTATCTGGGATTACAGGAATGTGCCACCATGCCTGACCTAATTGGCCATATTTCAAAAGCACTATGGAAGTTTATTTTTTTAAATGAAAGTCACCACTTGAATTATTTGTTAGGATTTTTAAAGAATTAATAAAATGGCATGCACTTATATTTTTACATGCATTTCAACTGCTTTCTTAAGACACAATCTGAGTAAAGTACATGCACCTTTTTAAGGATTTTTGTAACAGTAACTAAATTGTCCTCCAGACACAATATCATAATTTAATCTCTCACATATTGTCAACAATGATCATTCTTATTTTGTGCTAACCGCATAAGCAAAAATATATTTTTGTTTTGTCTCAGTTTTATTTTCTTTGAATAGTAAGTTGAAATCTTTCATACATTTAGTGATCATTTGCCTTCCTTATTTTTGTGAACTTTCTTTTCACTTTTTTGTTGTACTGGGGGTTGAACCCAGGACATGCCATGTGCTGGGAAAGGGCTCTACCACTATGCCCCATCTGCAGAACTTCAGAACTTTCTTTTAATAACTTTCCTCAATTGCCATCATAGGCTTATCTTTTCCTATTGCTCTTAGTTGTTCTTTTTTTAATTAAGGATACTTCCTACTTATCTGTCCACTCAGGAATTTAAAAGTACAGCAAGATGTATAATCTAATTTTACCTTCATGAGACTCTCTTGAGGAAGGTGTGGTAGGGGTATTCTTCACTCCATTTTATAGATGAGGAAACAGAGGCTCAGAAAACTGTGCCCATACTGATGTAGTAAGTTAGTGGAGACATGAAGGGCAGCACCCACAGGGCTGAAGGAGGCAGTACTGATGTTCTAGAAGGAGAGATGGTTTCCACAGAACTCTGACCCCAAGCTCGATGCTTAGCCCCAACAGGCCAATCATGTAAATAGAAAAACAACATCATGGAGGGTCCCATGGAAACTGGCTTTCCCTCTCAGTGGAGACTCTGAGAGGCAACAAGTGGACTGGCTAAAGGTCAAAGCTTGGAAACCTGAAAAAGAAAAGACCTATCCTTCCCTCTCTCCCCAGCAACTCCTCTGGGGCTCAGGGCAGCTTTGCAGCTCATTCCCAGAGGTCAAAGGGTTTGGAGGAAAAATCCATTTATCTTTACCTCTATCAAGTGACTGTGGTTAACCTGTCACCAGAGCAGAAGACCTTGTGCTGCTTGATAGGGACACCTGCAATGGGCTGGTCAAATCCAGTTTTCAGTGGTGACAGTCTGTTTGCCCTCAACCCCCCAATCACATGTGGAGCCCTGCTCTGGCCTCCTTTCCTGAGGAGCAACCAGTGGGCATTTGCCCTTCCCCCTCAAGACAGACACATGGAAGACCACGTGTTCCTTTGCAGAAGCAGAGTGTAAAGGACAGAATATTCTATTGTTTCCATCATGTGCACAACAGGGGAAGCTTTCCCCAGCCCTCAGCTCCATCACTAACATTCTGTGAGACCTCCAAGAGCTCCTGGCCTTCTCTGAACCTCAGCTTCCCTCTCTGAATGATAAGGGTTTGGACTTCATGTGCTCACAGGACCCTTCCCATAGTGGTATTCTGGGATTCTGTTTGCTGAGCTGGAATGTGAGTATCAGGTTGGGGTAAAGCCAAGATTCCCTCTGTATGAGAAGTCCCAAGCATCCAGGAGAAGCCTTCAGCTGCAACAGGCAACAGGTGCTGTGATGTGATGCCAGAGGACACAGTGAGACTTTAGGGGCTTGTTGACAGTAACAGAAACTGACCTAAGACAAAGCAAAAACCCCAGGGAGGGACCAGGGCAGATCCCCAAGGGACCCAGCCATTGGCACCAAAAACTGATGAATAGACCTTTGTATTTATCTGCTCACAGGATTCTTCCTTCCATGAAGGTAGAGATGTATTCAAAGGAGAAAGGAGCCTTGGCCTGTGTGGTGTGGGACAAGCCAGTTAACCTCTCTGAGACTTGGTTCTCTCATCTGGAAAATGGAGCTGACAGTCCTTGCCAATGTGACGCTCTTTATCATTTGTCATTAGGGATATACAAAATCAAAACCACAATTAGATGCCATCTCATACCCACTAAGGATGGCTAGAGTTTTTAAAAGTAGACAAGAGCAAACGTTGGCAAGAATGTGGAGAAATTGCAACCAATATTGCTAATGGGAAGTAAATGGCACAGCTACTGTGAAAAACAGTTTGGTGGATCCCCAAAAAGTAAACACAGAGTTACCATTTGACCGGACAATTCTACTCCTAGGTATATATCCAAGACAATTGAAAATGCATGTGCTTGGGCTGGGGTTGTGGCTTAGTGGCAGAGTGCTTGCCTAGCATGTGAGAGGCACTGGGTTCAATTCTCAGCACCACATATAAATAAATAAAATAAAGTCCTCCGACAACTAAAAAAATTGAATAAAAAAAGAAAATGCATGTGCACACACACAAAAAACTTGTACACAAATGCTTATAGCAGCATTATTCATAATAAGCCAAAACATGGAAATAGCTCAAATGTCCCTCTACTGATAAATGGATAAATATGACGTGGTCTAGCCATAGAGCCATAAAAAGGAATGAGGTGCAATATGGATGAAACTTGCCAATATACTAAGTGAAAGAATCCAGATCTTTAAAACCACATACTAGATTATTTGATTTATTTGAAAGACCCAGAATAGGCCTAAAGAGACAGAAAGTCAGTGATTGCTTGCCAGGGGCAGGCTGAATAGGAGGTATGTGGAGGCCATAGCTGAGATCCTTGGTTTCCTTCTTGAAGTGATGAAAACATTCTAGGATTAACTATGGCAAAATTGGCTACACAGCTGCCTATACTAAAAACCATTGAATTGTACATTATAAATGGATAAATTGCATGGTATGTGAATTATCTCAATAAAGCTGTTCACAAAAATAAAATAGTTTTTTTCTGGTCTCTTTCAAAGGTTTGGTTTGATAACCCAGTGAGAGCATACTTTTTTCTCCCCACCCCCTAGCCCCCGAGGCCAAGCCATCCTTTTCTGGTTTGCTTTTTTCCTGAAACATCACACTTATACAGAAAAGTGAATGAAGTCAAAGTGTACAATTTAACAATTTATGACAAAGCACATGCCTGTGCAATACTATCCTAATCAAGAAACACAAAATTGGAAGCACCAGGAGCCCTCCAAATGTACCCTAGTATTAGTTTGCTCTGGCTGCCACAAACTACCTTGGACCAGGTGACTTGAGCAACAGAAATGTATTTTCTCACAGTTCTGGAGGCTGAAATGCAGGATCAAGCTGTGAGCACAACTGGTTCCTTCTGAGGCCTCTCTCCTTGGCTTGCAAATGGCTGTCTTCCACCTGGTCTCCACGTGGTCGTCCCTGTGTGTATGACTGTGTCCCAATCTCATCTTTTCATAAAGATACGGGTCACATTGGATTAGGAACCACCCTGATGACCTTATTTTAACCAAGTCATTACTCTAAAGTCTCTGTCTCCAAGTATGGTCCCATTCAAAGGTACTGGAAGTTAGGATTTCAACATTTGAATTTGGGGGACATGACTCAGCTCATAATGCCCCTCATGATAACTATCTTCTTCATCCCCCACCAAGATGCAACACTTTTTTTTTTTTTACTTTTAGAGTAATACCACTTGCTTTTATTAATAGTTGAACCATCTCTGTGAGCACCTCTGAACAACAGAGCTTAGTTTTGCCTTTTTGTGAATAAGCAAATATAGAATATATGGACAGTCATCTGGCTTCTCTCACTTGCCACAATGCTTGTGAGATTTATTCACGTTGCTGTGGATGTCTGAAGTTCATTTCTTTCCACTGTATCAACACACCATGAGTTACTTATTATTTCCCTCTCAATGGAGATTTGTGGTGTTTCCACTTTGGGTCCATTACAAACAGTGCTGCTGTGACCATGTCTCTTGGTCGTCATGTACCTGCACCTCTGTGAAGTACCCACTTAATTTGCTAAGAAATGCTAGGCTGTGTTTCAAAGTGATCAGACCAATATAAACTGCCAGGAGCAGTGCAAGAACTTTCAGTGTTCCATATCTTCATCAATGCTTAGAATCGTCAGCCTTGGCCAGGCACAGTGGCACATGCCTGTAATTCCAGCAGCCTGGAAGGCTGAGACAGGAGGATTGCAATTCTGAGGCCAGTCTGAGCAACTTCACAAGTCCCTAAGCAATAAGGTGAGACCCTGTCTCAAAATACAAAATAAAAAGGGCTGGGAATGTGGCTAAATGGTTAAGCACTCCTGGTTTTAATCCCTGGTACAAAAGAAAAAAAGAGAGAGAGAGAGAGAAAGAAAGAATTGTCAGGCTTCATTTATTTTGGTCAATGTGATGAATAACTGAAAGCATTTCATTATGATTTTCATTTTTATCATTACTGAGTTTTTTGGTTTGTTTTTTTTTTTTTTTTTTTTTTTTTTTGGTTCTGGGACTCGAACCCATGGGTGCTTTAACAAACACTGAGTTACATTCCCAGCCTTTTGTATTTTCTATTTAGAGACAGGGTCTCACTAAGTTGCTTAGGGCCTTGCTAAATTGCTAAAGCTGGCCTCAAACTTGCAATCCTCCTACCTCAGCCTCCCAAGTCACTGGGATTACAAACATGTGCCACAGCACCCAGTTTCATGTACACATTGACCATTAAGTATCCTCCCTATGAAGTAATTGTTCAAATCTTTGGTCCATTTTTTCTACAGGGTCGTCTGACTTTTCCTTTGTAGAAGTTCTTTACATATTCTGCATGCAAGCCCTTTGCTGCTATGTGTTGCAAATATCTTCTCCACTTTAGCTCGCCTACTCACTCTCTTAATGCTACCTTCTAATGAACAGAAACTGTTGATTTGAATGTTGTGCCATTTATCAGTCTTCCATGGTTTTTTGTGTCTGTTTTGATCACAAAGTCCTTCCTACTCTATTCTATGAAGCCATCCTACAATATTATCTTCTAAAATTGTCATTTGTTTAGCTATTGCCTTAGGTCTGTAATCCACCACAATTGTTTTTTGTGTGTAGTTCCAGCCAGGGTTTTAATTTTATCTTTTCATATGGCTAATTGTCCTAGCTTTGTTACACATTTGTCCTAGCACAGTAACACAGTTGTCACATGAAGTATCTGTGCATACTTTTGGTGGACTCTGGACTGTGACTCTTTGTTCTAACCTCTGGACACAGCCACAAGTAAGGCTCAGCCTCTCAGTTGCTTCAGAAAGCCCTGAACAACCCAGAATCAAGGCACTTTCCAGAGCCAGGCTCATGTCTCTGAATTACCCTGTATTCTAAATCTTAGCTCAGTATTTTATTTTCACTATGTGGTTAGCTCAACAGTGCTTTTTGTGGGTTATTTATTTATTTATTCAATTACCTATCTATTTATGTATTTATTCTGGTACCAGGGATTGAACCCAGGGGCACTTAACCACTGAGCCATATCCCCAGCCTTTTTATGTTTTTAATTAGAGACAGGGTCTCACTAAGTTGCTTAGGGCCTCGCTAAGTTGCTGAGGCTGGCTTTGAACTTGTGATCCTCCTGCCTCAGCCTCCCAAATTGCTGGAATTACAGATGGGTGCCACTGTGCCCAGCTCACTAGAGATTTTATGATGACTTTTTTCTACAGTTTTCTCAGTGGGAGAGTTGCTCCAAATTATACAGTCTGCCATTAATGGAAAGGAAAGTCCAGAATGTGCACATCCTTTCATTCTCAGAAAAAAATCACTTTTTTAAAAAAAATTAAGGGATAACATACAATTAAGCATACAAAAATCTACTGATCTGAACTGTACACACCAATACATTTTTAAAAGTATAACCCATATAACCATCATTCAGATCAAGAAAAAGAATACGTCTAGTGCCCCAAAGATTTCATCATTCCCCTTCCCAGGCTGTACCCCCACTGTTAGGCATAACCAATTTCTATCCATGGGTTTCATCTGTTTTGCAAATGGAACCATACTATATGGGCTCTTTTTTGTGTCTGGCTTTTTTTCATTCAACAATATGCCTGCAATATTCACCCATGCTGTTGCGTATACCTATATTTCACAATCTTTCATTGTTGCACAGTATTCCACTGTATGAAGACAGCACAATGTATTTACCCTTTCTACCATGATGAGCATTTATTTGTATGATTTGTAGTCTGGGCCTTCTGTAAATGGTGCTGGTATGAACATCTTGTTCATGCCACATTTTCTTTTAATAAATACTACCAGAACCAAGCATGGTGGCGTACACCTATAATCTTAGTGACTCAGGACCCTGAGGCAGGGGAATTGCAAGTTTGAGGCCAGCCTCAGCAATTCAGCGAGAGATCCTCAGCAACTTATCAAGACACTGTCTCAAAATTTAAAAAAAAAAGAATAAAAAGACTGGGGATGTAGTTCATTGGCAAAGCATGGCTGGGTTTAATCCCCAGTACCAAAAATAAATAAATACAACCAAGTAGTCTTTCAAAATGGATCTACCAATTTATACTGTCACCATCAGTGTGTTGTCTTTTCTATTACTTTAGCCATTCTGGCAAGTCTGTAGTGATATTTCACTGTAGTTTTTTATTTATTAATTTATTTTTGGTACTGGGGATTGATCCCAGGGGCACTTTACCATTAAGCTACAGCCCTTTTTATTTACTTATATTTTCTTTTTAGACAGGGTCTCACTAAGTCACTTAGGGCCTCACTAAGATCCAGCACAGGCTGGCCTCAAATTTACAATCCTCCCATCTCAACCTGCCATGTTGCTGGGATTACAGGTAGCAATATCTGGCTTCACTGTGGGATAGAATCATAGATGGTCTTGTTCAGAAAGGGAGAAATGGGAGGCACAAAGGATTCACTGATCCACAGCAATTAAAAAGCTCAGTCAAGCAAATATTGGAAGTTCCTTGATTGTATTTCATGGCCTGGGAATAGTTCTCTACACTTTCATTTGGATTGTGTCAACATTTTTTCCTCACTACTGGGGATTGATCCCAGAGTCTCACATATGCTAGGCATGAGTTCTGCCCCTGAGCTACATCCCAGCCCAGAGAGAGAAGAATTGTACTCCAGGAGCTGTATGTAGGAGCCACACTCAAGGAGCTTCATCCACACCTGGACCTGGTTTAGATAATGAAATTGTGGACTTCTACTGATATAATTTTATAATGGGATGAAATGTTTGGAGACCTGAGTTTGTGGAAAGGACATGAATCACTGAGAGGCAGATGACAGGCTGTGGTAGGAAGCTCTTAACATGGTTCCTGGTGATCCACATCTCCTGGGATTCATGGCCTTGTGGAATCTACTTTCATGGAGTGAATATTAGACCAAGTAACTTGCTTCTGATGAATAGAATATGGTAAAGGCTTTGAGATTTCCCTTCTGAAATCATGTTCCCAAAGCACTGGGACTCCCATCTGGCTCATGCTCTAAATCATCTCACTTGATCACTCTGGAGGAATCCAACTGCCATGTTGCAAGCTGACCTATGGAAGGGCGCATGTGTCGAGGGACCGAGGGCAGCATCCAACCAATACACAGCAATGAACTGAACACTGCCTAGAGCCATGTGAATGAGCTAGGAAGCTATCCTTCAGCTGAGCCTGGAAATGACTACAGCCATGTCTAATCCCTTGGCTTTAGCCTTTTGAAGACCTTGAACCAAAGGATCCGCTAAGTGGTCTGGATTCCTGACACATAAAGTCATGACATAGTTACTCTAGGGCACTAAAGTTTAGGGTAATTTGTCATGCAACAATAAATACCAATACACTTTCCAAGAAAGGAACTGTTCTCCATTTCCCAAGCCACACCATGTTGCTTCTCTCTCTGACTGCCCTTAAGAGTTCAAGCACCTCCTCCTCCAGGAAGACTCCCCTAACTGTGTAGGACATAAATTCCTCCTCCTCCTTCTCCTTACCAGCCAACTGTGTGCTACTATCACAGCCATCATGCTGTATTTTCTCTGTCTGTGTACCTAACCCTCTGAACTGCTTGAGGGCCAGGATCATGACACAGGGCCACAATTTCCACACACTCAGCTTCTAGTGGCAGGCTTGGCACCCAGTATGTGCTCTATAGAGTCATATTGGGTAACAGTGCAGGCTTTGAGCTCAGCAGCTGTCAACTTGAATCCCAGCTCCACTCCCTGGCTATTTGTGTAGCATTAGACAAATCAATTACCCTCCCTGGAACCCAGACCTATTCCTTCCTGGCCCTCGGGTAGGAGAGCAACACCAGAAAAGGAAATTACTGTTTCTCTTCTCCCTACATCTCAAGTGCAGAACTCCAGTCCACATGGACTCAGTCTTAGGACTTAGTCTTCAATATCTAAATCGAGGTAGAAACTTCGGGGATTATGCTTCTCAATCAGCAGCTTTTGTTTGATAAATTAAATATATGCAGAAGAGACTTCTTAGTGGAAGTTAAAAGCTGCTGAAGCACAAGGTGTTTTTTTTTTTTAAAGCATGGCTAGCCCAATATTTTTAAGTGACATATTTCAGCCTTCTGCTAATGTTTCATCACTGAAATATCAGCCCTTTTTCATGTAAACTAGCGAGGGTTTGGACAGAGGACAAAAGCATCATATGTTCTACACATCTTGCAATGAGAACTGTCAAATTTTGCAATCAACATTGCCACAGTATCACCGCTGACAAGCTTCCAAAACACTTTTAAGACAAAAACCCACCACAGGCCTGGAACAAAATACACAGTCTAGGAAAATGTGCATCTCATATTTCCTATGTGGATTGAAAAATCCAACTGTGGCCTGAGGCCAGCAACAGGAAAGTTCTTTGAGCCTTTCCTCAAATGCTCCCAGTTTAGCAACAGATTTAGAAGTGTGAGTGTCGAAAGGGGGAAGCACCCTTCTAGCCCAAGGGATTCAGTTTCCCTCCAGGGAAATTCCTAGCTCTGACACCCTCCTAAGATTAAACCATAGAAGACAAATCCTACTAGGGTGTCAGAACAGGAGATTTCCCTAAAGGGAAATGGATGGGGAAAAGACTAAGAAATGCAAATTCAAGTCTGGTCCCAAGCGGGAAGGGAGAGCTGTGCTTAGACTGACAGCACACATGCTGTGTGATTCCCTGTTACCAACTTTTCCCTGCAGAGAAGTGTGAACTTGGACCTGATACTCTTTCTGAACACTGCTCAGTCTGAACATGATTCCCTCTCAAACCTGCTTTTCCTTGAGCCTCTATGTTTTTGAAAGACTCTACCATTGCTCACTCTGGTGTCCTGAGTGATAAAATTAAAATATTTTTCAATTCATCCCACTTTCTCATCCAGCACATCCAATTCTCCACCAGTCCCAGCAATCCTACTTCCTAAATCCTCTCCTTTTTTGCCACAGGAAGAACTTGAATTTTTATTTTATTTCATTGTATATATTTAAGGTATGAAACATTTTGATATACATAGTGAAATGATTACTACAGTAAGACCAATGACTATATCCATATATTTATCTTCTATGTCATAAGGGCACCTAACATCTATTCTTGGCAAATTTCCATTAGATAATACAATATTAATAACTGTAGTCCTTTGCTGTGTATTAGATCTGTATCCATCCTACATTACTGCAACTCTGTACACTCTTTTAATTATCACCTTACCTGTTAGGATGGTTATTATCAAAAAGACTAAATATAGCAAGTGCTGGCAAGGAGGTCGAGGAAAGGAAGCCTTCATACAACCCACTGTTGGTGGGAATATAAATTAGTACAGCATTACTGAAAACAGTATGGTAGTTAGTCCCTCAACGAAACAGAAATAGAGATGCCCTGTGATCCAGCTATCCCACTACTGGGTGGATAGCCAAAGGAAATGAAATCAGGATATGAAAGAGACATCTATACTCCCATGTTCATTCCAGTATTATTCACAATAACAGAGAAACGAAAACAACCTGTGTCCATCTACTAACGTTTTAGTCAGCTTTTTTGCTGCTGTGACTAAATGACCCAAACAGCAGAACTGTAGAGGAGGAACAGTTTATTTGAGGGCTCATGGTTTCAAAGGTCTTAGTCCATAGAAGGCTGGCTCCATTCCTTGGGGCTCAAGATGAGGCAGAATATCAATGGCAGGAGAGTGTGGCACAGGGAAGCAATTCACATCATGATCAGAAAGGAGAGAGAGAGAGAGAGAGAGAGAGAGAGATGGACAGACAGACAAACAGATCTCACTCTCCATATACAAAATATATACTTCCTCCACCCACACCCCACCTGCCTCCAGTCACTACTCAGTTAATCCCATCAGGATTAATTCACTGATTCGGTTAAGACTCACAACCCAATCATTTCTTCTCTGAACCTCCTTACATTGTCTCACACATGAGTTTTTGGGGGACACTTCATATCTAAACCATAACAACTGATGAACTGATGAACAAAATGTGATGATTCATTCCCCAGCACCACATACACAAAAGCACCACAATGTTTGTATTTACACACACACACACACACACACACACACATATATACAGGAATACTATTCTGTCTTACAAAAGAAGAAAATGCTGTCATTCATTACAACATGTATGAATTTAGAGGACATTATACCAAGCAAACTAAACCAGGTATAGAAAGACAAATACCACATCATCTCACTCATACATGGAGCTTGAAAATTCAAATGCACAGAAAGAAAATAAACAGTGGTTACTAGAGGCTGGGGTAGCAGGAGAATGGGGAGATATAAGTCTAAGGGTACTAAGTAAGTTATATAAGAAGAATAAATCTAAATATCATTTGAACCCGCTTATTTTTCTGTACCTCCACTGCTGCCATTCTTATGAAAGCCTCTAGCATCTCTCATCTAGACAGATTCCCACAACCACCCCATCCCATCTCCTTGAATGTCAGAGACAATACCCTGTACTCACAAACCCATTTCATTTTCTCCCTAAGCAAACAGATCATGTGTACCTCAACTCCCCTTGCAGATCAGTTGGGAACCATGGAATATGGCCAAGAGTAATATGATGCCAGTTCCAGGGATGACCCTAAAACCCTTTTTGCAATGACAGGAAGGTTATGGGCTAAACACAGTGGTGCCACAAAATGGAAGGAGCCAAGATCCCTGAAACGCAGTGTGAAAAGCTGCCTGCCAAATATTTGATTGGACTGTAATGCCAGTGAGCAGTAACCATTCATGTTAAGTCACTAAGAAGGAGGGTTGCTATTGTAGTAGCAGGCTTATCCTGACACCCTGCTTCTACTTTTGTCCCTAATGGCTTCTAATATATTCTTGCAGCTGTAGAGTGATTAAATTACAATACATATCTGATTATATCACCATTGATCACCCTAATACTCCCTACAGATAAAAATTATTAAATGTTTTCCATGGAATCCAAATTTGAAGATGGCTTGCAAGGCCCTGCATGGTATACCTTTTATGAATTTTCCCCTGATCTGTCCCTATTCATTCATTCACTTGGCCATTTACTTATGCAATGACTATTTATTGAGCACCAATTACCTTTCAGGAGCTATACTAGATGTGGGGAGAGAGTAGGGGTAAGAGGGTAAACTGAGATATCATTTGGGAATCTGTTACATTTAAACAAAAGATAATAAGGGCCTGAGCTACAGTGTCTCCAACTCTGACACCCTAGTAAAATGGTACCCTAACAGAATCAACCAGGGCTTCTGAGTTAGAGATTTCCCTAGAAAGAAACTGATGAGCAAACATCTGAAAATACTTTAAGAAGTCAGGAGAGAATATGGAGATGAGAGAAGAGACTCACCTATACTACCAACATGAATGAGGGGGGTGGAGGTAAGAAATCCTAGGAGTTATTGGCATGATTTGGGAAATGACTGGATACATAGGGTGAGAAAAGGAAGTGCCTGGGTGAAGTTCCAGTTTGTAGTTGGGGGGGAAAAACAGATCTGAAGGAAGATGTTGTGTCAAAGAGGCAATTGGAGCTTCAGGTCCCAAGCCCTGGGAAGAGGCCTGACCTGGTAATGTACACATAGCATCCTCATTGATTACAAATCCTGAAGTTGCTCCCATCTTAAAAACAAAAGGAACCCTGAATTCTGCTCCCTACTCTGTGTTCCATCTCCCCTTTAAGGTTGTATATCCTATAAGAGATGTCCCCACTCTAGGTGTACTCTACCAACCTCCTCACACTTAGAATTGGGTCTCCATCCTCATCATTCCCCTGAACTAGGACACTCAGGCTTCCAATGTGTTATGGTTTGGATGTGAGGTGTCCCCCGAAAGCTCTCCTGTGACATAATGCAAGGAAGTTCAGAGGAGAAATGATTGGGTTGTGAAAACCTTAACTCAATCAGTGAATTAGTCCCTGATGGGTTTAACTGAGTGGTAACTGGAGGCAGGTGGGGTGTGGCTGAAGGAGGTGGTTCGTTGGGGGTGTGCCTTTGGGTTGTATACTTTGTATCTGTAGAGTGGAGTCTCTGCTTCCTGATGTTGTGAGCTGCTTCTCTCCACCACACTCTCCCGCCTCACCTCAAGCCCCAAGGAATGGAGCCTGCTTTCCATGGACTAAGACTTCTGAAACCAAGAGCCCTCAAATAAACTCTTCCTCTGCCACACTTGTGCTAGTTGGGTCATTTAGTCACAGCAGCAAAAAAGCTGACTAAAACACTGTGCTACCTTTCCTTCACTCTATTGCTTTATCTCTCAGCAGCATATGAGTACATGAACTCCTCTCTTCTCAAAATCCACTTCCCTTGGCCTTCATGATACTTCCTTAGCTGGGTATCCTTCAAATGGCACTCTTTCTCTCTGCTCCCCTCCCCATCAACTTCACAAGAAAAAAATTGCCAGATAGGAACACCATCACCGCCCACCAACCACTCTACAGTTTTGCCATCTATAAAAGGCCAATTCTTTGAAGTCTGCACTGGATTCTTTTCCTCTGTCCACCCAGGGGCACTTCACACATCAGTTGAAATTCTCCCTTGTGTGCTTTAACATCGCCCTTTATACTGAAAATTTCCCATCATTTATTTTTGAATGCTGATAAAACTTTATATACAAAAAATAAGAGAGTACATTATTTACCTTGTGGGCAAAGTCCGCTGATCAATCCCTGCTTTACAGAATTTGTAGGATTTTTTAAATTAACAAGTACAATTGTATCTATTAATCAAAACATGATGTTGCCATATATGCCCAAGGCCCTGGATTTGATCCCTAGAACCACAAAAAACATGAACTTTTAGAGTATATTGACATCCTTCACTTATTTTCAACAGATTTATTGAGATATACTTCACATTCCACTTAAAATATACATTTTTTTGAAAATTCACAGTTGTACAATAATAACCACTAATTTTAATTATCCCCAAAAGAAACTCTGTACTTATTAGCAGTCACTCTTCATTTTCTCCTAATAACTTCCAGCCCTAGGTACCATTAACTTACTTTCTGTAGATTTTCCTCTTCTGACTACCTCATATGAATGGAATCATACAATATGTGGCCTTTTGTGGCTGGCTTCTTTCCCTTAGCATATTGATTTCAAGGTTCACCTTTGTGGTAGAATGTGTTAGAACTTCATTCCTTTTCATAGCTTAATAATATTCCATCATATGGATGTACTACATTTTATCCATTCGTCACTTGATAGGTATTTGGGTTGTTTCCACTTTGGGGCTATTAAGAATAATGTACACAAATATTAATATACAAGAATTTGTTATAGTACCTCTTTCTGATTTTTTTTCTGTTACTGGGAATTTAACCCAAGGGTGCTCTACCACTGAGCATCCCCTGCTCTTTTTATTTCCTGAAACAAGATCTCTGTAAGGTGCTCAGGCTCACCTTGAACTTGTGATCCTCCTGCCTCAGTTTCTCAAGATACTGGGATTACAGGCATGTACCACAACACCCTGCCCTCTTTTCAGTTCTTTTGGGACTACACCTAGGAGTGGAATTGATGGTCATATGCCAATTCTATGCTTAACTTATTGAGAAATCTCCAGTTTTTCATAACAACTGCACCATTTTACATTCCCACCAAGTTTCCAGATTATTCTCCTTTATTATTACTATTACAGTCACCCTAATGTGTGTGAGGTAGTATCTTATTATGGCTTTGATGTATATATCCTGATAGATAATGTCAAGTATCTTTTCATATTTACTGGCCATTTTACATCTTCTATGAAGAACTGTCTATGCACATATTTTGACCATTTTTAATTGGGCTATTTGTCTTTATTGTTGAGTTGTATTAATTATCTCTATATTTTGGATACTGGACCCTTATCAAATAAGTGGTTTGCAAGCATTTCCTCCCATTCTATAGATCATCTTTCCACTTCCCTGATGGTATTGTTGAAGCACAAAGTTTTTTTGGCTTTTTAAAATTTTGATGAAGCTCAATTTATCTGTTGTTTCCTTTAGTTGCTTATGTTTTAGGTGAAACCATTGCCATATTAAAGGCCATGAAGATGTATACCTGTTTCCTACTGCAAATTTTATTTTTTGAGTACTTTGGATTTTTTTTTTTGATGTGGCATGAGGTAGGGGAGAAAATTCCTTTGCATGTGGATATCCAGTTATTCCAGCATTTGTTGAAAAGATTATTTCCCCCACTCAATGGTATTTGTACCCTTGGTTGAAAATCAATCGGTCATGGATGTCTGGGTTTATTTCTGGACTGTTTAATTTCATCCACCTACATGTTTGTCCTTATACCAGTAGCAGACTGTCTTGATTACTGTAGCTTTGTAGACATCAAGACATGTGGACTCTCCAAGTCTTTTTCAAGATTGGTCTGGCTATCCTGGATTCCTGGAGTTTTCATATGAAATTTAGGATCAGTTTTTCAATTTCAACAGAGAAGCCAGCTGTAGTTCCCCCCACATAAGTTTTTTACTTTTTTACTGTTTATTCCTAAATGTTTTCTTTGTTAAATATCAATGGAATTTTCCTAGTTTCATTTTCAGGTTTTCCACTGCTGGTGTTTAGAAATACATTTTTTTTTAATTTTGCAATGCTGGGGATCAAACCCAGGGTCTCATGTGTACCACCAACATTTGTTTATTCATCTTCATGCATTGCTGAACTCATTTGTCCTCTAACAGTTTTATTTAGAAATTCCTTAGGATATTTGGGGGGACACTTTTTGGGGGGTAGAACCCAGGGGTGCTTAACCACTGAACCACATCCAAGCCCTTGTTTTTCTTTTGAGACAAGGCCTAACTCAGTTGCTGAGGCTGGCCTTGAACTTGCCATCCTCTTGTCTCAGCCTCCTGAACCACTGGGATTACAGGTGTGTGCCACTGAACCAGCAGGATTTTCTATATACAAGATCATGTCATCTGCAAATACAGTTCTTTCATTTCCTGTTTTCTTGCCTCATTACCCTGACTCAAATTTCTAGCACAGTGATGAATGAAAGTGGCAAAAGTGGGCGTTCTCATCTTGTTCCTAAACAGGGGAAAGCCTGCAGCATTTCATCTAGATTGTGAGCTGTGGGCCTTCCTAAGTGCCCTTAATTAGATTGAGCAAGTTCCCTTCTAGCTTTTTTTTTTAAATCATGAAAGAACATTGGATTTTATCAAATTATTTTATGTGCCTAGTAAGATAATCATGCATGCTTTCCCCTCTATGAATATGGTGTCCCAGCTTGTTTTTAAAGCTGAAATCTTAGGATGCTGCCCAACATACAAAACAGGGCAGGGGACTGCTATGGTTGAAGAAGGCATAGAGGCCTGGGGTTGCCAAGCTGGCTTACTGGCCTTTCCCTCCCAGGTAGCCTTGAGCTCCAGAGAAAACTGAGCTGGGAGCCAAGAACAGCAAAGCAGCCCCCATGGCTCTCATCCAGAACTCCTTGTTGGGCCTGGCTCTGCCAGCCAACGAAGCCCCGACCCTCAGCCTCAGGGAGCCCTGGTTGGCAGGGCTGGCTGATTACAAGTACCCAGCCACTTTATCAAACAGCAGCCTGTTAGCATCCTGAAAATTGCATATTTATCCAGGCACAGAGCTTCAGAGCCAACTCCCCCTCTACTCCTCTGGCTAAAAGGCTGATCTAGGGGCCTTGAAGTCCTTCACACTTGGCATTCTGGATGGCATCGTTCCACTAAAATGTTAATAGTTCAGATCACTGGTTACGATAGTGTTGGTATTTTCTAAAATCCTGATTCTCATCAACCAAAATCAGAGTTCCAGTATCTCAAACAGATTGCAGACAGCCCACTGATTACTTTTTGGGAAGACTGATTAAGAAACTTTATTACAGAAAATGAATGCAACCAACGTCCCCAAGTACATTTGTGACAAAAACAGACACAAGGGAGACACAGACAATAGTTGCTACATTACATCCTTGTTCTTTCCAAAAGATAAAATGTCACCCAAGAACAGAGTAAGGGAGTTCGAAGAGAGGTGTTTAGAGGAAATGGGCACTGTTCTTTTGGCTTAAAAAAAAAAAGCAACAAGATGGCATTGCAAGAACATTGGTCCAGAAATCAAGCTAAGTCTAAAACTTTGGTAGTAACATCATGCCACTTCAAGCATCTCAAGGAAGCTAGGGAGCATCATTCCACTGGGGCATTTAGTGGTGGTGTGTAAACCTTAGAGTAGTGGTCTTATAACAAGCAGCTAATGGGAAAAGTGGCTCAAATGGAGTCTCTACAACCAAGAAGTCTGCTTAATCAAATATCACTTAGGTAAATAGCTACCCACTTCTATTTGGCTACTGAGAGAGCATAAAAGCCACCCACTTCCACAGTTAGAAAACTGCTTCCTTGGGAGTACAGGTTGAACACCTCTTCCATTATCTGATGAGGCTGACCTGTATGTTGTGCATTGGGCCACAGTAGCAGTTTTAGTTTAGAATGCCAAGTACAAGGGCATGGCTAAAGCAGGATGAATGATTCTGGAACAAGTGCCTCTGGGCAAACCTAATGCTCAAGGGTTTTTTAAATTAGTGGAAGATTTAAAGAAATGTATTTAGGACAAACAGTTCTGATGGAAAAGGAATGGTTGTGAATGGAGATCAGGCTGTGACCATGACTGGCACCCACCTCAGACCTGACAGGGTGAGAGGACAGCTCCGTACACATGCAAGTTTCCAAATAGTGAACTTTTATGAAAAAGCTGCTTTCTCTTAAAATACCACAAAAAACACACCCACATGCTCCACAGTCTCAAATTTCTACATCCAAGTGTTAATGCTAGGCAATGCTGACACTCACCCACAACACAGCACCCATTGTTACTGCAGTGAAGGGCACACCAGCCATCCAGTGGTATTTAGGATCACCATTTGCCACTGCTGTCCTAACCTGGGCAAAATGTTAACACCGTTTACTAATATAACCACTGAAACCAAGTTTTTTCTAATTTAAGAACATTGAACAATAATCTACATTTGTGGTGAATAAGCTCAAATCACTGGTAGGCCACTCTACTTTCTTGATACATTTAGTGCTTAGAAATGGAGCCTAGGATCTTTCTTGGGATGTTTGGTCTTTTGAAGGAGGAAACTAAGGTTAAAAACAGAGAAAATGTCCCCTACCCCACCCCACCACCCTCACTGGGGTCTAGGAGACAAGCAGCAGTTTGAGACCTCAAATGTTGAGCACAGAAATAACTGTGTCCCACTACATGTGTAGGGTCAGGGAGGAGTGAGAGAATACCTGAAGTTTTAAACCCCATACACTCTGGAAGACATTCTTGCTGTTAGCAGTGCACTGACCCCACCAAATGGGGTGTGGCAGTAGAAGGGAAAAGTAAAACCTGGAGTGAGCTAGCCCCCATCCTGCCTGCCTGCCTTCAACTACTGGAGGCTGCTGACCCTTGCCTATGTCGCTACATTCACTGGTTTACACTTCATTTACTGCCATTTAAACACAACAAATCATGCAAACTTCAAGGGGCCCCTCCCTCATCTCAGTCCTAAACTGGTCACTGGGTAAAATAGAAATTACTAGATTTACAGGGAGGAACAGTTTTAAAAATGTAATACTGTTTATTTAACTTCAAAAACATTTCAGCATTCTAAACATACAAAAAATAACATAACATTGCAAATTGTATTTAAGTACAGAAGGTTCTTGAACTTTCATTGATGCAGTGGCTCTTTGCTGACAATGAAGAGTTCTACAGTTTGTTTGAAAACAAAGTTTAAAATCTACTGTACTTAACTAAAAAAAATTCAAACACTTCTCATGCCAGCTGACCCCCCTTTTCCACAACTAAGAAAGGCAGCAGAATGCTATATCACTATATACAAAAACAAGACAACCTGAAGCTAAATGGATGCCCACCGCAGTGTCAACAGGTCCAGCCTCACAGTGCACGCCCTGAGCTATGGCCCCTCCAAAAGGCATCTTCCCCCACAGCCTCAACGCCAGCAAGGAGCATCAAGAGTTTTTCTTGGTTGTTTTGTTCTTTTTACAGACTATAGATATGTACAGTCGATAACTGAGGATTTCTAGCCAATAACCATATAGTTAACACCACCTTACAAATTAAAAAAAAAATGCCAGAAACATCTTCAAATGCCTTGTCACACCAACAGCAAAGTGCACAGAGTGAGGAGAACACGAGAGTGCCTTTTCATTTTAAAAATGTTTGGAAATATGTACAACTTTGATACAGTTTCAGGGTGCTCTGGACACCCAGGGCCACTTCATGTAAACCACTGACAATTTCTAGAGCACTTTGAGAGACTACAATATGATCGTGATCAAATTCTGTAACTGAACCTAATGAGAGAAACAGACACATCTAAAATGAGATGTGTCAATCACGGCGCTCCCCTACTCTAAGGTATTCACAAGGAGACGGATAAAGTTTTTTATTCATCCTCCTCCTCCTCCTCCTCCTCTTCTTCCTCCTCCTCTTCTTCATCTTCCTCTTCCACTTTTTTCCGGGCAACTTTAGCAGGACCCTTTGCGCCATCAAACTTTCCTTTAGACTTATAGTCAGCAACATCCTGGAAGGAACAGGGACACATTCCAAATCAGTGTCCAAGCTCTCCTGCAGCTATTATAGCAAAAGGTAGAAGCATGCAGCCTTTACCTCACATAAGAAATCAGGAATTGAAAACAAGTGAATAAAACAGGAAATAGGGCTGCTATTATATTCCAAGTATCTGTTTCCATATACAAAATGGATTCTTGACCATTCAAATTCTAAAGTTATAGGATACTCAAGTGTCTTTTAGGTCATATTAACAGCCCTATCAATTTTCCCTTATCAATTTTTCTTTTTTATTTTTTGCAGTAGTGGGGATGGAGTCAAGGGCATTGTACTGCTGGGCAAGCAATGCACTACTGAGCTGGATCCCCAGCATTGCACTTGAAAACTGGGGCTGAGGATACAGCTCAGTGGTAGAGCGCATGATATGAGGCCCTAGATTTGACTCTCAGCACTGCAAAAAATTATGCCCAAGACAAACATCTGTTCTAAGCGTGACTACCAGCACACAGGGCTGATCTTGAGAGAGAGGCTGTTGCATGCTGTGCCAAGTACTCAGCCTTGCAAAGCAGCCACATTACCCCCAACCCACCAATCTTATGGCAGACTCCAGTCCACCTTACCTTCTCATATTTCTCCTTCAGCTTTGCAGCCTTAGTTATGTATGGCTGCTTTTCACTGTCACTTAAGTTATTCCACATCTCACCCAGCTTTTTGGCCACATCTCCAATGGAGATACCAGGATTTGTGGACTTGATCTTGGGGCGGAATTCTGAACAGAACAGGAAGAATCCAGACCTTGGAGAGAAATATATAACTTAGAGAATCCACAAAAACATGAGTTTAGATTAAATTCCCATGTTCTTGAGCTCATGTACCTCTCAGCATAAGTTCTCCCTGAAGTGAAGAAACACATACTACATTCAATGCTATAAAGCTATAGATTCTAGAATGGTTAAGATACTTCAGAAATGTATGGTGCTTTATTTCAGTTACTGGCTAAGGAGTAAATAACATACCTAAGACATTGGCTTCCAGAACCAGGGTGCATCCTTCCCAGTGGAAGAGCCAACAGGAAACTACTGCACATGCACTTACACATGACACACACAGAGAGCCCACAAACACATCAGCCCTAACTATGGACAATGCTGGTATGGCATTTTAAAGCTCACAAAGTACAGAATTCTTTGCAGAGGCATCTCATTTCTTAGGTAAAATGTCTTAAAAAATCTTCCAAGTAGAAAGAAAGCTCTTGTTATTTCAAGTCTATAGTCACTTACGGGGGTCTTTTGGGGGCATTAGGGTCCTTTTTCTTCTTGCCTCCCTTAGCTGGTCCATAATCCTTCATTTCCCGATCATAGCGCACTTTATCCGCCTTTGCCATTTCATCAAATTTAGATTTCTCCTTCCCAGACATTGTCTGCAAAGAATAGGATCTGTTAAATTCCTTAATTCAGTGAGTACATACTTGCCCAATTTTTCTATAATTAAAATGACATCTATAGAACTACTTTGGGGATGAAAGATTTAAATTATTAGAGCTTTCACAAATAAAGGCACACACAAAATTCTAAAGGCAAGTAAAATAATGTCTAAGTTAGAAATAAAAAAGAGCCATGTGGGGTGACTTTGAAGGTAAGTAACCCCAAAACATGAACTCCAACTAAGCCTAGTATGAGGATGCAAAAGAAAAATACCTTCCACCTCTCAGAGCACTTCTTGGAAAATTCTGCAAAATTGACAGGGACTTCTGGATTTTTCTTCTTGTGTTCTTCCCTGCAAGTCTGCACAAAGAAGGCATAAGCAGACATCTTGCCCTTTGGTTTCTTGGGGTCACCTTTAGCCATCCTGACTGTGATGGATGGAAAAAAGACAGACAAAAAATAAGGAATGACAACGAGGAACAAAACTACCAGATATGCCAAAGGAAGAGCAAAATTAAGTTGTTAGAAAGCCCACTTCACCAACGCCTGACACCACTTGCAGCAGAAGGCAGAGTAAGAAAGAAAGCAGCTTCACTGTCGCTTGTCATTTAACTTTTGACCAGCATGAAGCGCGCTGGTTTGCGAGTTACTTCTCCAGAGCGATCAAGTTCTCCAAATGGAGCTGACCTAAGTGGGGTGGCTCCAGTGCTACATTACTGAAGCAGTATGTTTTGTAAACTACAACACAAAGTGGGAAGAGCACAGGGAGGAAATATTTGGAGGGGTTATGTGACATAAGCTTGAAGAAAATGATTTAAAGCTAGCTGGCTATACGTTTAAAAATACTGTCATCTCCATACTGAAGAAGATCAAAGGGGGGAAAGACGTGAATAGAAAACATTTGAAACATCACTACCGGACAATTCATTTCGGTTTGTGAAAATGGGTTTTAAAACATAATCTGGAAAGTGAGCAGGTATCCCTTGTACTAGTAGTTGAAATCCGTCACTATCTAAAGGGGGAGAAAAACCAAAAAGGCTAGTCTTGCCCATGTGTAAAGCAGAATGCAGGTCCAGTCAGGAATACTTTCTCTAAAGTTTCCAAATAAAAATGCAGCTGTGGCGTGTCATCGTCCCTGTCCCACCCCCCAGCTTCCCGCCATCTTTTCCTTTTCCCACACCCAAGGTCATCATGTAAAACTAAAGCACTCCCCTTGGCAGCGACCGCCCCCGGGGCTGCATTAGAGACCCGCAGTGGCAGCGCTTGCGGGGCGGGACCCGGAGCAGGGGAGCCCCAGCCGGCAGCTGGCAGCCCGACTCGGCCCCCGTGCCCCGTCCCCCGGACACCCATAATTCACCTTCCATTTTGTCAAAAGCCTCCTGATGAAAGAAAGTGCCCCTCAAATCCGATGCTGCCACCCCCGGGGGGCGCGCGGAACCGGGGGCAGCGGCGGCAGGCGTCCGCTGGGGGTGTGGGGCCGGCCCGCGGCAGCCGCGGCAGCAGCGGTGGCGCCCGCCGCGCCTCCTTAGCCCCGCTCGCTAAAATGGCTGATCCGCGCGCGGCCGGCGCAGGCGGCGACGGCGGCGGCGGCGAACAAAGCGGCCCGGGCCCCGCCACCGCCGCCGCCACCCGCTTGCCGGCCCCCACCCCGCCCCGCCCCGCCGGGGTCGCCCGGGGCGCGGGGGCCACTGGCCGGACCTCCCCGCCCCCCCGGCGAGGGGCGCACTCCTCGGGATAACAAAGGCGCCCGTGCAGCCATGACGCTCGGCCGCGCAGGGGCCCGCGGCTGCGCCCCCGGCCCTTCACGCCGTCCGCCCGGGGCCGCGGGCGCCCGGGCCCGAGGCCAGAACCCGCTGCGAGCTCCCGCCGCCGGTTCCGCCCGCCTCTCCGCCCCTCGCCAGAGTCCCGCACCACGCCAGCCATGTTAGCCCCGGCGGCGGCGCCCGGTGAGCCGGAGCCTGGCGGGGGGCAGCCGGCCCGAGCCCCCCCGGGCCGCCCGGCGCTCCGCGACGGCCATGTTAATGCAGAGCGGGCAGCGCAGCCCGCGGGCCCGCAGGGCGCCCGGCCAAGCCCTGGAGCGAAGTTTGCCCGCACCACAGCCTCCGGCGGGCACCCGCTGCCCGCCACCCGCTGAGTCCGTCTCGGGCCGGGGTGCACCCGGCCCCCTTCTCGCTGCCGCCGCCCGCCTGGCGCCGGGACGCGCGCCGCCAGCGCCCGCAACCCGCAGCCACCCCTCATCTCGCGCCGCCGCAGCTGCAGGAACATCTGGCCTGGAAGCCCTGGCCCCTCGGCCGCCCCTGGGGGCGACTGCTAAGTGTGGTTCCGCGGAGGGTGCCAAGCCCCGAAAGCAAGGAGCTGGGGCGAAAGCATTTGAAAAGTTGAAACACCTGAATCGCGTCTTCCTTCCCGGCCACCTAGCAAGAGGGAAGGCGAAGGGGCGGGAAGGGCGCGGGAGGAAAGGCAGGGGGAGGCGGCGGCAGGCGCGCTCGCGGCGGCGCGGGCCGGAAAGTTGTGCAGGCGCTGCTGCTGCTGCGGCGGCGGCGGCGGCGGCGGCGGCGGCGGCGGCGGCGGGCGCGGGCGGTGCGAAACGTACCTGTATTGTTCGCTAGTCTGGGCAGCGCAGGGCACGACGCGCGGCTCAGCGCTCCCCAGCCTCGCGCTAGCTGCCTCCACGAGAGCCGCCTGATTGGCCAGCGGGCTCCGCCGTTTAAAACAGCCTCCTCGCCTGACCATTGGCTGAGGGCCTCATGCATATTAAGCAGGCGCGGTCGCCCATTGGGCGCGGCCTCTGGGATCATTCATTCAAACAGAACAACCCGCCGGCGCTGGCTGCGGAGGCAAGAGAATAATAATAATATTCTCACTTGCCTACCCCTGCCGCACCGTCCTCTCTGAACTGAGCTGCGATCTCGAAGGACTTTGCAGAGATGGCCCCTCAATTCCCAGAGGTCTTGGCCTGTGGCGTGGGAAGGCGAGGTCGAGCCCAGCTGCTCTGCCCTCTGCTCCCACCGCGCCGCGGCCTGCACGCCCCCGGCCC
The DNA here is from genome assembly GCF_902686445.1 of Sciurus carolinensis. Taxonomy (NCBI): domain Eukaryota; kingdom Metazoa; phylum Chordata; class Mammalia; order Rodentia; family Sciuridae; genus Sciurus; species Sciurus carolinensis. The sequence continues at coordinate 127,669,121 of NC_062232.1, read as the reverse complement.
TGGCCCCTGGCCCCTAGTCCGCTCCCCTGCCCGGGAAACCTCCCTGGACCAACCAGCGAGGACCGACGGTCCTCCATCTCTACCCAGTTCCGTGGCAAGGCAGCGGCAGGAGCTGGTTATAGCTCCCTCCTCCATGCCCCGCTGAGAGACGCTGCATTCTCTTGGAGACTTGGATGTTTCGGCCCTCGGATCCCACTGCCCGCTCCAAAGGAGTCTGACTCAGTTCTTGCAGATCGCGTTCCACTAGACTCTTTGCACTTATTGCCGGAAAGTCTGTATTTGCGCCTGCAATTTCAGAAATGGCGGACTAGAAGACCCAAAAGGAGTTTGATAAGAGCAGAAAAATTGTCAGAAATTGTAGTTTTGTGAACAGGGAGTAAGAGTGAAACTGGTCCCTCCTCACTGTCTCTGTTCAGATAGACATTCCTTCTTCCATCTGGACATACCTCCTGGTGAAGAATAAGTGTTTGGAATGAAAGAATGAATGGGATTTGACTTGGTCTTGACTTTGTCACTGGCTGATGCATAGCCTTAAGCAAGTCACTTGCGGGGGGGGGGGGGAATCGGTCAATGGTTTTCAAAGTGTGAGGTGGCCAGTGTCACCTCTCTAATGGATGTTTGGAAATTTATGTCGATTTTTGGTTACCAAGAAGACTGGAAGTGTTGCTAAATTGAGTAAGAGAAAGGGATTTTCAGGAATGCCTAATGTCCTGCACTGGACAGGGCCATTACTAAGTATCTCACTCCAAATACTAATATCAACCCTGTTTGAAGAACATCTGAGAGCTCTTGTCTCTTTGAGGTTACCACAAACTTCCTGGAAAGGATGAAAGAAAAGGGAAGGGTGAGAAAAATGAGAACATTTTAAAGGCTGAAATTTGAAGAAAATAATACAAAGGAAGAAACATGAGTTCATCCCCCCCCCATGTGACATTCCGTTTCCAAAGGCCACAAGATCCAGCTATTTATGATTCTCATAGTTTGAAAGGAGACTCACCATAAGATTGATTTTTCAAGTGCTTTCCATAGAGTGTGATTGGGTTTGAAGTGTGCAAAGGAACTAGCCTCACACAGCACCTGTCTCCCCAGACCTTGCCAAGACATCCTCTGAGGCCCTGAAGCTGGAACACCTAAGCATCCAAACCAGACCAAAAGACAAAAGACCAAAAGACAAAGATAGTGCCGCTTTTGACAAGAACTGACAGGTGTCAAGTCACTATCCCAAATCTCCAATCTACAGACTATCAGGAGTTCAAATCTTAGACCACCTCATCTGACCCTTCGCCCCTTTAGAACCAGCTGAGTGGTTGCTTACCTTCTAGACTATCTCCAATTATAGAGAGCTTACCTCCTCCCTTCTTGGATGTCCCTTCCATCTCTAGCCATATCCAAACCTTGGGGACCACCATCCCACACACAATCCAAATCCTCACCCTTCAGAGATTCATGCCAGGCTAGGCCTTTTCTCCAGGCACACAGTTCCAGCTTCTACAACCAAAATCTCAGGGCCCAACCTGCCCAAGGTGGAGCTGCTTTCTTTTCCTGAGTCCCCTGCCTCTGCCTAGCCCAGAGAAATCCCCCCATGTGATCTGACCTCCATTCTGCTAGAGCATATTGACCTCTCAAGATTGTCAGACCTTCCTAAGTCAGAGATTTGGGCTGAAGTTTTAGGACAGGGTCTCTTTCTGAGCCAGCTACTGCCCAGCATCCTGCCCACACTGGGAAGTAACACTTAGTATTCCCATAGGCAGCAGCTTGAAGGCCCAACCAGAAAGATAAGAGCATCTCCAAACCACCCAGGGCCCTATTTCCCCACCCAGCTGCCACAATCCCACCCCCAACTTCTTTCTGCACACTTACTTCGAAAGTGAAAAGGGTTGCTCCTGCTCTTCGAGGGAGGTGTTTCCATCTCTGCTCTAGAGAAGGCTCCACCTTACAGGAGCTGAAGCACTTGGTGTGAAGCTTCAACCTGTGGTTGCAATCATCAGAACCTTACAGAACATGACTATGACATAGCTTAGAGTGTTAGAGATCTGAAGGTGCCATGGTTCCCTGCTCCTACCGGCCACAAACAAACACACGTCCTCTTCATTTTCAACCTTGCCACTTCTTCCAACTCCTCCTCAGGACTCCGCTTAGAGTCTCAATAACTTGGTTTACCTCTATGCGGCCTAGGGGATTGCTACCTCACCAAATCTCTCATAATTTAATTCCATGTACATGTATTGAATGACTTCTAATGAATAACAGAAAGGAGATGAAATGGAGGGTAGGGCTGGAAGGAAGGGACAAGGCTGTGACCACTTGGGCTCTGTTGATGACTTCCTAATTTGCTCTTGGACATGTCATCTCACCCCTCCCAGCCTCAGTATCCTCTGTCAAACCAATTCAACCTGTCTTCTCCACCTAGACCACTTCCCAGTCTGATGGTGAGGGAAACTGTGAGTGAGGGTGGTCTGGTTGTCACTAGTCAAAAGCTGCCCAGGGTAGGACTGATAACCAGTGTGGAAGATGAAGAAAGTAACAGAAAGCCAGAGGTGTCAGGGACCACGAGGCAGGTCTCCTCCTCTGTGCAGCAGAGAGATCAGTTAATATATGTTGTTTTGGGGGTAACTTCCACAGAAGCCCAGACCAGCTAAGCAAATAAGCAACTGATGGGGTGAAGGAAGGTGCTTTAGGCCTCTGCCCTGACCTCTGGGGAAAGCACTTCAACCCATCAGTCAACTCTGAGACCCAGTACCAAGTAAAGCCTATCCACAAAGGAGAACCTCACACTAGAATCCCTTAAGCTGCTCAGCTGCCTAGAGAAGTTATTAAAACATTGAAAGTAAATAAGAAATAGGATGAAGTGTGGCAAATGCTATTTAAAGAGGTTTTCAGTTCCTGTCAGTTGAAGGTCCCCAAAAGATTAAGAGAAATTCTTATCATTCAACAAAGATGAATCTCTGATCCCCTGGTGTAACCTCTCCCATGTCCCTGCACAAGCCTCTAAGTCCTCACTTGGGTACCCAGCACTTAAAGTAGAATTGCCAGAAACCTAGCCAGGCCAACTCCCATTTAATAATCAATGTAGGACTGGATATGTGGTCAGCCTAGCATGCCCAAGGCCCTGGGTTCAATCCCAGCAACACACACACACCAACAATCAATGGAAGTGTAGGGGAATGGGGCAGGGTGTATTAGTATGGGACTGTTGAATCATTTAAAATAACACCCTTGAAAAGGGGTCTCCAGTTTTAAACAGTGGCCCCAGATTAGGTCCACAGAGAACCCAGTGTGTGCGGCAGGCCTGTATCTCCGCTCCCACTACACCCCACCATACAGGCTCCTCAGGCCTCCTGACACTCTGAGGCCTAAAGTCCTGATCAGGTCTTGAGCCTTGGGGTCTGAATGTGATGCTGGTCTGCACAGAGGCATCTGGGTCCTCACATTTGGAAGCAGCTGGAGGCAGCTCCTTCCTACGGCACTGAGCTTGCCCTGGGGTGGGATGAGCAACCTTTACCAGAACCACAAAAGGAACTTGGAAGCCAGGGTCATTTAGCCTGACACAGTTCCCTTGAGCAGCACAAGTATCACAAGGGCCCTTCTCAGGTAGTCTGAAAAGCAGGAAGTGGGTGAGCTTGGAAAGGACTGACTGCATTTTATCACCCACACCCAGGCAGGTAGGAATAAAATTCTAATCTGCAAAAGCCCCAGGGACAAGGACACTAGGCAGACCGGGCCTTTTGGGAAGAGGTGGTGGAAAAGAAGCCCCCATGCTCCTGCCAGACACCGGGTCCTGGGAGAGCTCAAGAACCCTCCACTGGGGGAAGAGAAGGAACAGCCCTGCTCTGACAGACCTTGCCATCTTCACCATGTTGCTGGGTAACCTGGTGGAGAATACCTCACCTTCAGCCCCCATCCCATTCAGAGCATGCACACTCACAGTAATCTGCCACCTTGCCCTGAGTTTATGCAGTGGTGGTCCTTCTGTGTCCAGGACTCTGACTCACTAAGCAGCTAATGGGCCAGCAACTCCCTCTTAGGGAAAAGGTACAAGCTGTCTATCTTTACCTGAGCCAAAGGGATTCCCACAGCGGGAGAGGGGGAAGCTGTGGGTTTGGAGCAGCTCTTTAAAAAGTGCTCCTGCGGCTGGGCACGGTGGCTCAGGAGGAGTGCAAGTTCAAAGCCAGTATCAACAACTTAACAACTTAGTGAGGCTGTAAGCAACTCAGGGAGACCCTGTCTCTAATAAAATATAAAAAAGGATATAAGATCAATGCACATAAATCTAATGCATTTTTATACATAAGTGATGAATCTTTGGAAAGAATAATTAGGAAAACTACCCCATTCATAATAGCCTGGAAAAAAATAAAATAGTTGGGAATCAATCTCACAGAAGAGGTGAAAGACCTCTACAATGAGAACTACAGAACACTAAAGAAAGAAATTAAAGAAAACCTTAGAAGATGGAAAGATCTCCCATGTTCTTGGATAGGCAGAATTAATATTGTTAAAAAGTGCTATACAGATTCAATGCAATTCCAATTAAAATCCCAATGAGGTACCTTACAGAAATAGAGCAAGCAATTATGAAATTCATCTGGAAGAATAAGAAACCCAGAATAGCTAAAGCAATCCTTAGCAGAAAGAGTGAAGCAGGGGGTATCAAAATACCAGATCTTCAACTCTACTACAAAGCAATAGTAACAAAAACGGCATGGTATCGGTACCAAAATAGAAAGGTAGATCAATGGTACAGAATAGAAGACACAGACACAAATCCAAATAAATACAATTTTCTAATACTAGACAAAGGTGCCAAAACTATGCAATGGAGAAAAGATAGCCTCTTCAACAAACGGTGCTGGGAGAATTGGAAAACCATATGCAACAGAATGAAATTAAACCCCTATCTCTCACCCTGCACAAAACTCAACTCAAAATGGATCAAGGACCTTGGAATCAGACCAGAGACCCTGCATCTTATAGAAGAAAAAGTAGGTCCAAACCTTCAACTTGTTGGCTTAGGATCAGACTTCCTTAACAGGACTCCCATAGCACAAGAAATAAAAGCAAGAATCAATAACTGGGATAGATTCAAACTATCAGCAATGCAAAGAAAGAGCCTACAGAGTGGGAGAAAATCTTTGCCAATCATACTTCAGATAGAGCACTAATCTCCAGAATCTATAAAGAACTCAAAAAACTCTACACCAAGAATGAAAATAATCCAATCGACAAATGGGCTAAGGAAATGAATAGACACTTCACAGAAGAAGATCTACAAGTAATCAACAAACATATGGAAAAATGTTCAACAACTCTAGTAATAAGAGAAATGCAAATCAAAACCACCCTAAGATTCCATCTCACCCCAATTAGAATGGCGATTATCAAGAATACAAGCAACAACAGGTGTTGGCGAGGATGTGGGGAGAAAGGTACACTCATACATTGCTGGTGGGGCTGCAAATTAGTGCAGCCACTCTGGAAAGCAGTGTGGAGATTCCTTAGAAAACTTGGAATGGAACCACCATTTGACCCAGCTATCCCACTCCTTGGCTTATACCCAAAGGACTTAAAATCAGCATACTACAGAGATACAGCCACATCAATGTTCATAGCTGCTCAATTCACCATAGCCAGATTGTGGAACCAACCTAGATGTCCTTCAATTGATGAATGGATAAAGAAACTGTGGTATATATATACAATGGAATATTACTCAGCCATAAAGAACGATAAAATTATGGCATTTGCAGGCAAATGGATGAAATTGGAGAATATCATGCTAAGTGAGATAAGCCAATCTCAAAAAAACCAAAGAATGAATGATATCGCTAATAAGTGGATGATGACACATAATGGGGGGTGAGAGGGGTTAGTGTTAGTGTTAGAGTTAGGGTTAGGGAGGGGGGCAAGAATGGAGGAAGGAAGGACTGTATAGAGGGAAAAGAGGGGTGGGAGGGGTGGGGGGAAGGGAAAAAATAACAGAATGAATCAAACAACATTACCCTATGTAAATTTATGATTACACAAATGGTATGCCTTTACGCCATGTACAAACAGAGAAACAACATGTATCCCATTTGTTTATAATAAAAAATATATATATATATAAAAGGGCTGGGGATGTGGCTCACTGGTTAAGTGCCCCTGAGTTCAATCCCCAGTACCAAAAAAAAAGTGTTCCTGGAGCTGGGGATGTAGTCCAGTAATAGTGCTAACCTAGCAATTCTGAAGCTCTTGTTCCATCCCCAGCACTGAAAACAAACAATAACACATAAATGCCCCTTCTCCCTCTTTCTGGGTCTGTTTCTCCTCTTGGAAAGGGGGAACCCCAGTGAGTTCCTTAAAGCATCAGCATACTTAGGATTGCCAGTACGGCTCCACAGAGGGACTTCAAAGTAACACAGTCCTCCTATCTCCATACACCGTCCCTCCCCAAAAGCCTGCAAATCAATACAAACAAACCTGAGAGGTGGCCTTGCAAAGGTCCTCTGCATGAACCAGCACACTGTAAGAGGACTTTAGACACGGGCCCAGTGGATGATGAAAGTGTGACTGTGGAAAGGACAGCATTCAGGCCATTCTGAGCATGGTGGCCAGAGGATCCCTGCTCAATCAGAACCCTCTCAGAGTTGCCCTATCCTGAGGGCAAACCCCAGGCTTCACAGTGGCTCTCAAAGGATCATGTGATTCATCCCTGCCACATACACCTTGAACTGCATCTCTCAATTCCCTCCTCATCCTGGCCAAGCAAGAGCCACCTCAAGATCATGGCACTTGCCTTCCCACTGCCTGAAATGCTTTCCTCCTGTGAATCTGCTCTCACCCTGACCTCTGGTAGGTCTCTTGCCTGTGCCCCCCATCCTGCTTTCTTTTCCTGTGTGCACTTAACACCTTTACAACATTTATCTTACTGATTGACTGACCCCGCCTGTCCCCCTACCACCACACAGTTAGCCTTGTAAAGGCAGGGTCTTCACTGTGCTCTCTTTTCCATTGTCTCCCCAGTATGTGGCTCAGAGCAATCGTTCCATTAAAATTCATTGAATGACGCTGGGTGTGCTGACACACACCTGTAATCCCAGCAGCTTCGGAGGCTAAGGGATTGTGAGTTCAAAGCCAGCCTCAGCAACTTAGCTAGAGCCTTTCTCAAAATAAAAAATAAAAAGGGCTGGGGATATAGCTCAATGATTAAGCACTCCTAGGTTCAATCCCCCCAAAAATATATCGAATAAACAAATCAGTTTCCCTTTGATCTTGACCATTCCATGACCATGATCTAGGTAGGCCCCAGGGCAGGAGGGCTTCCAAACATTCTCAGAGAAGAATCCCCACCCTCAAAAAATTTACAATCCAGACAGATTCGACACACCACCAACTCTAAATGAAGTGTAGGTGAAATAAATGTGAAACAGAGGCACAAGCAAATAGAGCAAGCAAAATTGAGAGGAAGGTTTTATGGACAAGGAGGTCAATTTGAGATGGATCGGGGGGCTAGTGAAGTTTCCATGGTCAGAGAAGGAGCAAATGACCTCAGACTACAGAGAAAGCAGGATTCTTACACAGTGTGGTAGAGCTGCTCCAGGGACACAGAGGCAAGGCACAGACTTGGCAGGCCAAAGGCTGTTCATGGCAGAGATTGTTATCTGTAAGTTCTCTCCAGCAGGCAATAGGGAGACATTGCAGGAGTTTGAACAGGGGAATGGCCCAATCAAAGCTGTATTGGAGAAAACTGTCCCTGCTGCTGTGGGAGGATGGGCCTGAGTGGGTGAGGGGGCAGAAGCAGAGAGATCCCTTAGGGGAGATTGCAGGCCATAGCTGGCTTGGATGTGGATTTGAGATACTGGCATTGTGGGTCAGGAGAAGTAGCTGAATTTGTGCCCCACTTGTCCCTCAGTCAATCTCCCCTTAAGAGTGGTCAGTCCTCCAAGGGTTTCTCCTCTCATGGCAGTGAGGTGTCCCCCTTCTCTGGACCCCAGTCATTGCCCTGCCTATCTGCAGTCTCCTCTAGTGGTGTCCCTGCACTCTCAGTGCTAACTCCGCCTTCTCTCCTTTCTCTCACTGGGAATGTGCACTTGCTGTACCCTAAGCAAGTGCTACCCAGCCTGGAGTCCTTGGCCCAGTTGCCACCACCTCCCCCAAAAGGCTCCCTGATTTCCCAGGTCCATATTTTCCTTGCTCCCTCTGGCCTCCTTTATGGCACTTCTCAGAACTGTTATCTGGCCTCTGTTTGGGTGATTGCTTGTTGAATGTCAGTGTCACCTGGCCTCTCCTGCAAGTGGCACAGGGCCTGGGGCCCAGAGCCTCTGAGAAGTATTTGATAAATGAAAAAGCCACAGCAAGTAAAGAAATGGCTGTGTTAGTGGATGCTAGGTGTGGAGGGCATGCCCCTCAGAAGGAGGCAGGCAGCCCTCTCCCTGAAACTGTGGTCTGTTTGGTTTTTTTGTTTCTTTTGTTTTTTGGGTTTCTGTTTTTGTTGTTGTTTTTAGACATACATGACACTTGTGGTCTCTTTGACCCAAACAAAGAAGAGGACCTGACTGGGGAGAGGACAAATGCCAACTGCACAAAGGAATCATTTCAATCAGGCAGGGGATTCACTGTATCCACCTGGTTCCTTGAGGCTGCACAGGACAGAGCCATGGACTAAGGAAGGCAGGGCACCAGAAACATTCTTCCTCTTTTTTTGGAGCACTGGAACCTACCGTTCATTTACAGTGCTAACTAGGTGATAGGACCCACCTCATAAATTGTGGGGATTAAATGAATCAATGCAATCTGAAACACTTAGAGCAATGCCTGGTACGAAATGCATGCACAAGAAAGGTTTGCTGAGGTAAAGGAGTCATCTTTGATTTCATTCTTAATTCTTCAGAGGATGTAGGATATCAGTGACTGGAAGATAATCCTTTGTGGCACAAGGTTGCACTGTGTTCTCCTACAACTGAGAAACAGTTGCCCCTGAGGGGAGGCCTGTCTTCCCTAGCTAATTACCTATCTCTAGGCTGCCTGTGACCTGAACTATAATATCAAGACAATGTGACCTGAAGCATCTGAATGCACACATATGTACACACGCACATACACTGTCGGCACTAGCCCTACCTCTAACACCTGGTGGGGGCCTGGTCCTGTGTACCTTGTTCTGCTGAGGAGTAGGGTGGGAGCACATAGGCCATGGCACCGTAATTACCAGGGCCTACTGGCAGCTTCTCCAAGGCAAGGACTGAATCCCATACTCTCAGTGACTCTACCTCCAAAGCCTGGCACTGAGCATAAGCTCAGTGAGTGTTTGCTCTAAGGGGGAGTTTCACCTCCAGTAGAGCTGATGTGCATTTGGTGAGGGCTGACCACATCCTTGTGTCCTTGTGTTCTGTCTGGACAGGCGAAATCAGTTCACAAAATATTGGGCAGATAGCTCAGTTTTGCCAAGACCAAATCAACAAAGGTACAGAAGAAAGGCTAGTAACCCAGAAAACATAGGATGGAGACTCTGCCGTCTGCTCTTCCAAGAGCCTTGCTGATCCTCAGATTCCCCTTCAATACAGTCAGCAAGTTTCACTACATACTAACATCCACTGGAGTATGAACTCCTCAAGGGCAGGGATTTTTTTGTTTTCTTTTCATCATGTTTCCCAATTGCCTAAGTGACAGCATATTATATATGTCCAATGAATATTTGCTGAATGAATGGATGAAGATGCTCAAATTGCATGGTCTTCTGATGGTCTTGTGGTGAATTAGGGAAGGTATGCTGTATTCACAATAGTTCTCCTCTATTTGATAATGTCTTATAATGAAAATAAGGGTTTTTTTGTTTGTTTTTTGTTTTAGTGGGGGCTGGGTATTGAACTCAGGGCCTTGCAAATCTACCACTGAGTTGCAATCCCAGCCCCATTAAAAGTATGGTGTGACTGGGTCCTATATTTGTGCTGGGCACCTGTCATCCCAGCTATTTGGGAGGCTGAGGCAGGGGGATTGCTTGAGCCTAGGAGTTTGAGATCAGCCTGAGCAACATAACAAGACTCTATTTCAAAAAGAAAAAGTGAGAGAGGGAAAAAAGAAAGAAAGAAGCAAAGAGAGAGGATAAAAAGGAAAAGGATAAAGAAGGAAGGATGAGTGGAAGGAAGAAAGGAAGGAAGGAAAGAAGGAAGATCGTAGGCCCCACTTAAGGAGTTAGGCACAAGCTTAGGAGATGGAGACTGGAGGATCTGGACTTCCAGGCCATCCTGGACAACATAGGAAGACCCTATCTCAAAGAATATGTATGATGTAGCTCTCAAGTCAGCCTACCTTGAGATGTTTCAAGTAAAATCCTTTCTTTTAAACATGATTTATCTAGGTTATCATCTCAAATTTTCTACTTCCTTTTGCTTATATTTGCACCTGACCCGCATGATCCACTGGTTAACAGAGAAAAGGGCGATCAGATCAAGTGATAAGGGTAAAGAACTGTAAGGCGAAACTACAAATGGCCCCAGTCCAAGCAGAGAACATGATGGGAATGCTGATGCTGAGAATGATGCTTCTTGAATTTTGTTCCTAAGTGAGGTGCTTGCCATTGCTGTGTCCAGCAATGGTCATATGAGAGGCTTTGATGTATTTTGGAAAAACCAAAGTCCAGAGAAGGCAAGTGTTTTGCCCAAATGTACCAGACCAGACCATCACTGGTAAACTTGGACTAGAACTAATGTCTTCTCTGCCCCAGTCTTTTTTTTTTTTGGCACCAGGGCTTGAACTCAGGAGCACATAATCACTGAGCCACATCCCAGTCCTTTTCTGTATTTTATTTTGAGACAGCATCTCACTTAGGGCCTTGCTAAGTTGCCAAAACTGACTTTGAACTTGAGATCCTCCTGCCTCAGCCTCCTGAGACACTGGGATTACAGGTGTGCACCACTGCATCGGCTCCCTTAGGCTTTTTAACAGGACTTCCTGCCTGGTTATGTTCAGAGAACAAACAAACAAGGAGGACTTGAATGCACAGAGGGCATTTCCAGTGTCAATGACCATCCTGGACTCTCTGGCCTGCAGAGAGAAGAGCAACAAAGGTCAAAAGACCTGAGGTAATTGCTGAAATCATCAGATGAGTTATCTGCCAGTACCAGATCCCAGCATGTCTCAAACTACACTCTCCAACCTCAGCTCCTGCCCTCACATCCATGTTCAGAAAATGGCACCTCCATCCAACCAGCATCTTGCTCAGCTCCCCTCCCTCCTGTATCTCCTGCATCCATGTGATGGTTAGATCCTACTGATTCAATCTGCTAAACATGCCCTGAATCCAGCTTCTTCTGCCTACCTCCCACTACCCAGAGTGATCATCTCCACTGCCCCATGGCTACAATAGCCCTCCACTGTCTTCCAGCTCAGCCCTCTCATTTTATCTCCACTCAGCAACTGGAGGGATCTTGTATAAATGTAATTTTCTATACAGTTTAAAACCTTTCGTTACTTCCCATAAGCTTGAGATAAAGCCCTAGAAAGATCCTTTGGCATTTCTTTCCAGTCAGGTTCCTGCCACTGCCCCGCCCCCATCAATACACAGCACTTCTCTGCCTCCAAGTACTTTGCTCACATTATTCCTGAGGGCTGGATTTCCCTTTTCCCTTCATCTCTATGGAGATCCTGCTCACATTTCAATCTCAAATAACACCTTCCTTTTGAGGCTTCCTGGATGCACTCAACTTAGACTGAAATAAACCATCACAACGAATACAACATTTGATTGGCAGCTCTGTAGAATCCCAGAGCCAGGAAAACCAGGTGTTTCTGTGCCTTTCTACCTTCTGTAGAGGACCTAGAGTGCCCAGAGGGTAGAAACCACCTCCCAGAGCTCTCTAGACCGCCCGTTGTTCTATAAACATGGTACGGTCTGCACATATCTCCAAGAAGCACGTGGAAACTAAATCCCCATGCCAGAGTGTTTGGAGATGTTTAGGTCATGAGGGCCCTACCCTATGAAGGGATTCATGCTGATTATAAAATGACTTGAATGGCTCCTTGTCACCCACATGATGCCTTGTGTCATGTTATGAGGCAACAAGAAGGCTTTCACCAGATGCAGCCCCTCAACCTCGAACTTCCCAGCCTCCAGAACCGTGAGCCAAATAAATTTCTGTTCATTATAAATGATCAAGTCTGAGGTAGGCTGTTATAGCAGCACACAATGGAATAATTGGTCTTCACTAGGAACTCAGAGTAAAATTGGAACAGAATTGAATTAGCTTGCTGGTGTTCAGCAACGAGGGGCAGCATTGTTTAGTAATAAATGCAGCAACCTAAAAGCTCTGGGGGAAAAAAGGATGATGAGAGAGAAAAATCCGCAGTGACCTTGCTGCTGTTGTTGCTGCTGCTGCAACGGCCTCTGGGAAGTGCCTCCCACTAGCTTCCTGCCTTTCATCTTAAAACTTGGGTGATGATAATAATGATGAGGGATCATACTGAAGCCCAGCTTCTGGAACACTTGATAGGGGATTCAGAGGGAAGACTATCAAAATAGGCATCACTCTTTCTCTTGGAGATCTTGTTCCACTAATACAGTTCCTGATTATGTGATGGGCCAGCATATGTTGCTAGCTAATTTAAATATTTATGGTGGGTTTTCAAATTGCCTCTTAGTATGCCAGAGTATTGACACCTTTTAAATCCTATGACATTACAGGTGGGAGGACCTTTAACATCTAGTGTGAATTGCTCCTTTTCTAGATGGGGAACTCAGTCCCAGAGAGAGCCAGGAGTTGAATCGAGGTCATATGGGTGTTAGTGACAGAGCTAGGCCTCAAACTCAGGACTCCTGGCTCACTTCCCTAGGCTCTGCTAATTGCACCACACTATCATTTCTTCCCCAAAAAAATGGGGACTAGAAAGCTTCTGATACTTTGGAAATGGATGTGGGTCAAGTTTATCCTGCATCAAAGGAAAGGGAGGCACATAATTTTCTGGGAAAGGAAATGTAAGAACTGGACAGAGATGGTGAGATAGCTCACTGAAGGGTAAGAGAAATACATGTGACCTCCCTCCATACTGCCTGCCCTTCCCCAGCAAAGCTATTCCACAGAGGTGCTGTCATTCCTGTTGAGGAATAACCCTTGAGATATACCACTCTTCCCTTCCCTCCCAAATGGGTAGAAGTGGGGAGAGATCCCTCAGCTCTGTGTGGAATCTTGGTTTTCACAAGTCTTTTGATCCACTTGTAGCCAGATGGGTAGCACATCAACTGCAACCTCCAGAAACTCAGAAAAAATGCACTAGCCTTGCAGAATGAGATCTAGAACAAAGCAATATAAATCACTCCTGGTGAAGATACGTCCTGATGGGGCTATGACTTTTGGGCATACAGGCTTGCTGTCATGTTGTCTTGAAATCCTTGAATACAAAATTGTACCAAGGGCATATGGTGGGTACAGAGGTCAAAAGCCCAGACTTTATAGCGGGTTTTTAAATCAGTTCTTCGCATGCCAGAGTACTGACACTGGAAAGAGCCCATGCTGGGAGTCAGGTAGTGGAACTTGTGGTCCTAAGCTGTGCTCTGGGGTCAGCACTTGCCCTTCCTCTTTACATTTCCCTCTGTTCATGTATGACACACACCATCTTCTGGCAGCAAGGCCAATCAAAGCAAAACCAACTTATAAGTCCCATTTGACTTTTATAGAAATAAAAATAGCAAAGCTCAGGTAAGCTCCCAAGTTGACAATCTTTCATGATATAGGAATGAAATGTGGGTTCCTTATTCCTGAGTTGAACAAAAAACAGTACTATGCTTTTACATTGAGACATGGGAATGTAGAGAAAAGTAATGATGGGAATTATTTGGGGAGAAGGGTCTTAGAACTTCATTGTTGAAAGGGACTGTGATTGACTGAAAAGTAATTCCCCAAGAAAAATCCACATCCCAATCACCAGAACCTGTGAATGTTAACTTATGTGGAAAAAAACATAAAATGTTTATGCAGATATGATAAAGTTTAGGATCTTGGGGTAGAGACTATGATGGTTTGTCCCCCAAAGGTTCATGTGTGAAGGCCTAGTTCCCAGTGTAATAGAATCAAAAGGTAGTAGGATCTTTAAAAGGCAGGATCTGGTGAGAGGTGATTGGGTCATGACCACCCTCAGAAGGAAATAATGTAGTTCCCATAGGATTGGATTTGTTCTATGGAGAGTGAGTTGTTATAAAGTGAAGTCACCCATGTGACAAAGCCAGATGCTGGTGCCATGTTGTCTGGATTTTCCAAGCACTGGAATCATAAGCCAACAAAATGATATTCCTTCCTTCTTTCCTCCCTGTCTTTCTTTCTTCCTGGAACAAGGGATTGAACCCAGGGGACCTCTACCACTGAGCTACACCCGGCCCTTTTTATTTTTTTATTTTGAGACAGGGTACTGCTAAATTACTAAAGTTGCCTTCAAACTTGCCATCTTCCTGCTCAGCCTCCCAAGATGCTGGCAGATAAGATTAATGGATGGAACTAGAGAATATCATGCTAAGTGAAATAAGTCAATCCCCCAAAACCAAAGGCAGAATGTTTTCTCTGATAAGCTGATGCTGATCTATAGTGGGGGGTAGGTAGGAACTTTGAATTGTGCAGAGGGGAGTGAGGGGAGGGGAGGGGGTGCAAGGGTGGGAAGGACGGTAGAATGAGACAGACATTATTACCCCTATATACATGTATGATTACACTACTAGTGTGACTCAGCACCATGTACAGCCAGAGGAATGAGAAGTCATGCTCCATTTGTGTACAATGTGTCAAAATGTATTCTACTGTGATGTATAACTAATTAGAACAAATTTTAAAATAAATAAATAAATAAATTGAAAAAAGAAAAAAGCCTCAGGTATTTTGTCATAGCAACACCAAATAGACTAAGACAAGATGTTATCTTGGATTATCTAGGTGGGCCCTGAATGCAATCCTATATCTTTATGAGAGGGAGACAAAGGAAGATTTGATGCACAGAGAGAAGACAATGGGAAGTTGTGAAGTTGGAGTAGACAGACTGAAGATGCTAGTCTTAAATACTGGAATGACGCAGCCACAAGCCAGGGGCTATAGGCAGCCACCAGAAGCCAGAAGAAATAAGGAAGGGATTCACTGAGGAGGAGTGGGGCCCTACCAGCACCTTGGTTTGAGCCCAGCAATACTGATTTCAGACCTCAAGCCTCCAGAACTGTGAGACACTGAATTCTTGTTGTTCAGAGGCCCCAGTTTGTGGATCTTTGTTATAGCAACCCCAGAAAACTAACACCAGATCCTTGAAGTTAACTTAGTCCAATCATTTTCATACACGTAATAGCAGCAAAATTAATGACTTTTTGAACAAAATCATTGCCTGTAGATACGATAGACGAAAGTGAAGGGGAGATGGTTGATAAAAGAAGGTCAGTGTTGTGTACATCCACAAGACTGGGATCCTAATTAGAATAAGATATACTCCACCTTTGTACAAATATGTCAAAATAGACTCTACTGTCTTGTATAACTAAAAAGAACAAATTTTAAAAATAATTTTAAAAAAGAGAGTCAGTATCCCTGTCAGGTCGCCATCTCCATGGTGGCTTGTGAAGCACATTACAGAACCTTCCGCCAACAGAAGGTGAAAACATCCATCTAGTTCAACCACCTCATTGTACAAATGAGTGAGTTGAGGCTATGGGGGCTGAGCAACTGACTAAAGGCCTCTCTTGGTGAGTAACAAGGAACATTTTCCAGAAGGAAACCAGGCACGTTACTTCTGCCTGATCTCTACTCTTCCCTTGCCTGGCTTGACTAAATCCCATTCTCCCAAGCAAACAGCCAAGAAGACATTGGTATCTCTAGATGAATCTTGTTTTTAGCACCAGTTTCTGTTTTGAACAAGGACTGCCAGCTGTGCCAAATGTGATGAGGCTCAAATGAAATATTTGCTCATGAAGAGCACAGACCTTGGGCAAGGCTGTTAAAGCATCTTTTGAGATGAAAAGCCACTGCTTGATTCTTCACCTGTATTTGGATGTTTAGTTTCCTGGGTCTGACTGTAGCTATGACAGTAAAGAGTTGGGCAAGAATGAAGAGCAGAATTAAGCATCTGTTGGTGTACCCCAAAATACGAATCCTTAAGTGGCTCAAGGAGAGCCCATAAGAGAACACAGCTGAATGCACAACCAGATTTTTCTTGTTGTTGTTAGATTTAAAAGTATCGAAGGTCAGTTCTGCTAAGAGGCCTTTGTGGAGGATAAAGAAAAGGTTACAATAAAATATTACTCCCCTTTTCCCTCTGGCCTTGGTAGTAACAGACAAAACATTAAAAAGTCGGGTTCTCTTTCGTCCCCAAGCATAGTCAACATGTGATGGCATTTTCAAAGGGAATTTTACAAGGAACAGAGAGGAACCCAATGGGAAATTAAGCAAACAAGTGCAAAGCCCTCTCCCCAGGGATTAAAATGGCTGACCATTTGCCAAACTGATTCTGAATTCACAATGATTTATAAGACTATCTGGGCCACTGACTCCGTTCTACTTTGCATCCCTGTCACTTGTCAAAGTGGCATTGGGAGAAATATTGCATCTGGCAAAAGGGAGGCAAGGGTATGTTTCGAGAACGAACAAAACAATGGGAAGCCTGCACCAAGGCCAGGGGGCGAGCCAACATCAGCAGCCGCTCAAGGTTGCTGGGAGGGAACACTCAGCACAGCAGATGGAAAACAACTGTCAGGCGACAGCAAATGGCATCAGTGTAGCTTTCTTTGTTCCTTGGTATGACTAAGGAGGGTGTCCTCCCTCTACTCTGGAGGACACATGGTTCCTCCCTTTACAAATGGAAGGGGAGAATGTAGCTCACTGGCTGCCGCCCACTGCTGCAACTAATGGGACAATGTATCTTTATGCAAAATACACAATGGCACTTCAGGGGTGGGCCAGCCTTCCTCAGAGAGGACCTCTCACAGACTTTTTCTCTTCCTTTGTTTACTGTGGTCCTCAGGTAATGGACCTCAATTCCTGGCATCCCCACCATCATTGGTCTGTGAGGATCCTCTCCAGCTGAGTTAATCTAGCCATCTATGCAGTCCTGGTCATCACTGCTCTCCTCTCCAATTCCCCTTCCCTCAGTAGCTACCACTTGACTACGTGCTCTGACAAAGAGAATAGAGGAGCGTTTGTGTACATTGTGTGTGTGTGTGTGTGTGTGTGTGTGTTTGTGTGTATGTGTGCACGCTAGCGTGTGCACGCACAGGTACATTTTCCATAAACAAACGTATTGCCCTGGAGAACATGTGGGGTTCCTTGATGGGTGCTTTTCCATTCCCCTGCAGGTGTGTTAACTCTCCATTTCACTATGTGTCCCTAAATTGGATACTTGTAACAACTCAACTACTTCTACTTTTCCTCAGTGGTTGCCTCCAATCCTTTGTTAGCACAAGCAATGTGCAATGATTGTGGTACAGGTCCCTGAAACAAGCTGAATAATGGCCCTCAAAGCTATCAGGTGGTAGGTCCCGTAAATGTGAATGTTATATGGAAAAGGGGGCTTTGCAGATGTGATTAAGTTAAGGATTTTGAGATTGGGGGATTATCCTGGATTATCAGGTTGGGCTCAAAATGCACTCACACGCTTTATTAGTTGTCTGTGGCTGCCATAACTAAGTATTGCAAATTCAGTAGCTTAAAACCTCAGAAATCTATCCTAACAGCTCTGAAGGCCAGAAATCTGAAATCGAGCTATTGGCAGGGCCTCACTTTCTAGAAGCTCTAGAGTGAATCCTGTTTTTTTTTTTTTTTGGCGGTACTGGGGATCGAACTCAGGGCCTTGTGCTTGCAAGGCAAGCACTCTATCAGCTGAGCTATCTCCCCAGCCCTAGAGTGAATCCTTACTTGTCACTTTCAGATGCAAGCAGCCCATATATTCCTTGGCTTGTGGCAGAATCACTCCAAAATCTTCCTCCTTCTTCAGATGGCTTTCTTTGTATCTCTGTGTGTTCTTCCCCCTCTCCCCCTATTAAAGCACCAGCTATTGAATTAAGGGCTCCTCCTCATCCAGTGTGACCTCATCTTAACTAATTGCACCTACCAAGACCCTATTTCCCTTAAGATCACTTTCTGAGGTTCTATGCAAACATGAGTTTTAGGGGATACTATTCAACCCACTATGCTTGCTTTCTTATAAAAGGGAAGTAGATGTAGATTTCAGGGAGAGAGAGAGAGAGAGAGAGAGAGAGAGAGAGAGAGAGAGAGAGAGAGAGAGAGAGAAAGAGAGAGAGAGAGAAGTAAAAATGCAGCAGAGAAGTGTTTGAACAATAGTGATACAACCACAAACCAAGGAAGGCTGGCAGCCAGCAGGAGCGAGAAGAGACAAGGAATGGATTCTCCCATGAAGCCTCTTGAGGGAGCATGGCCTTGCTGGTACCTTGGTTTAAGTCAGTGATATTGATTTTGGACTTCTGGCCTCCAGAACTGTGAGAGGTTATGTCTCTGTTGTTTGAAGGTACAAAGTTGGTGATAATTTGTTACAGCAGCCACAGGAAACTAGTAGTCCCTTCGTGTGCCTGCAGCAGACAGGGGGCATATTCAGGAGTGGGCTTGCCTGGGAAGTGTGGGCACAGACCTTTGATCTCACTAAGTGTTGCCAAGTGGCTTTCCGAAGCAGCTGCACCCATCTAGCTGGACTGCCATCAGTCCCACACAATGGTTCCTCTTTCTCCTTATCCTAGGCAACGCTTGGCATCAGACAGCTGAGTTTTGCCAATCTGACATGTGCACATCCTATCTCATTGTTTTCATTCGCATTTCTCTGGTTCCTAGAGAATCTGGAGCCTGAGTCCCTCCTCACATACATACTCGCTAGTCTTTTGGGTTCTCCTTCTGGTAATTGCCTATTCATATGCTTTGCTCATCTTCCCCTTGGGTCTTTTTCTTGTTGGTTTGCGAATTTTCTTGTATATTTTCCCCATTAATCTCTTGTCAGTTTTAAACCAGCAAATATCTCCTCCCCATCTGTCATCTGTCTCTTAACTCTATCTTTGCTGTTCTTCCAGAAAGGAAATCCTTAATTGTGCTCTAATGAAATCTAGCCAATTTGAGGCTGCCAACAGGAGGGTGTACTGGTGTGTGTGTGAGAGAGCATGCCTGTATTGTGCATGTGTGTGATGTGGGTGAAACATGAGCACGCACCTCTGAGTGAAGGTCACCCCCAGGGATGGGTCCCTTTGCCACACTTTGGGATTAACTGCTCCTCTGCTCTCCCTGCTAACACAAACAGTTCAGCACAGTGGTTCTCAGACTTTAGTATGCACTGGAGTCACTCAGAGGGCTTGTTTAAACTCAGATTCCTGGGTGCCACCCCCAGAGTTTCTGATGCAGCAAGTCTGGGATGGGCAACAATATGCATTTCTGATAAGATGCAGATGACGCTGGTGTTGCAGGCCAGGGACCACACCTGGAGAACCACTCTATGGTAGACAGGGAAGGCCAGCATGATAATGCTTGGAAGAAATAGAAACCACTGATGCCTGTCATTGACCAAGCAAATCAGGAAGTGTGGAGAGGGCAGGAGAAAGGCTTATAATCACTTAATGCCAGCGTTGAAAGGTACCCAAGGGAATATGAATGACATAATCTGTGACAGAAGGGGAAAATGAGGCCCGAAGGGGGTTAATCCAATTAAATGGTGGTGGAGTTTAGACTGCCCGGCCAGTGTACTTTTCACATCCCCTCTCCCATTTTCCTAAAAGACATGTACTTTGGAATGGCCAACAGACCTCTCTGACAGTCAGTCTCCTTATAACATTCCACACCAGTACATCCATTATCATGGCTTGTCCAGCAGAATGAAGCCGAGCAGCACCTAGAAAGCATCCAAGTAGAACACATTCTTTCCTTCTTGGGCACTTTGGAGCAGCACCGGGGCCACTGGGTGTGCACCAGATGGAAGTAAGGGACAGTAGACTGGGAGGTATGGACAGGGATGGGGTGTCATTGGAAGAGCAAATCCCAGCTAACTCTAGGCTTCCTGAGACCAGGACAGGAGGTGACTTCTAGTGCAGGCTGGCCCCACCTTGGGACCTCACTGCCTCCTCCTCCATTTGGCAAGGGAGAGAGCATATTCTCCGGACAGACAGCAGAGAATAGGAGAAGCAAGCCTTGTGCAGCTACCCAGTTCAGCTAGGGGGTGGGGCAAGCAGGGAGCTCAGAGGGGAGTGGGAGGAATGTTTGCCCTAGAGGGAAGGATGGAGGGAGCCTGGGGCTAGTGAAGGGAGAAGGGGGAACCAAGGTGGAAGGGATGCTGGGACATGAGCCACAAGGAGAGGGAAAATGAGGAGGAAGTGTCCAGAGAAGGGCAGGAAGGCAAACAGACAGGAGGGAAATTGATTACCCTCGGAGAGGGAATGGCCTAACTTTACTGGAGTGCTCAAAAGGAGGCAGCAAGACTGGGTACAGTGGGAGAACCCCTGGAGACACAGTCACATTAGGTATTCAACTTGGGCACCTCTGTGAGACAGATAGTAGATGGGAAAGAGTTTAGAAAGAGTGATATGCTTTCTGGAAAAGAAAAGTGGAATAGTCCTGACACTCAGACCCCAACCTTCCTTGTCTCTCTTACCCCCCACACACACCTTACATTCCTACTTCCAGTTCTGACGTCCAGCCTTCCTGGTTTACAGCAAAACATCTGCCAAGTTGGGGAGACTGACAGGCTATCCGGAGATTCCAGTATCCTGGGTTGCCTGTACCATGCCAAGGTAACCTTGCAGCACTCGCCGAGCACACTGGGCACCCACCTGTACCAAGCTGGCTGACTGTGGGGCCACAGAGTGCAGTCAGGCAACTGCACTGCCAGCTGGGCTCAGGTCCTGGCATTTGGCCACTGCTGAAGGGCTGCTTTGGGACTTTACCCTCGCTCTGGATCTTTCTGAGGCCCTTGCATCAAATAGTGGGAAGCAGGCCAAGGAGAAGGGGCAGGAGGATGTGGCCCAGCATGACCCTTAAGCCACTTGGCCTGCCAGCACCCCAGCAGCTGCCACGCCACCTGCCCCTGGGCTCACAAGGACTCATGCAAATGGAGTCCTGGGAGCCTGCGTAACCCCTCCTGTCATTCATTTGTTCACTCATTCATTCATCCAGACCCATTAATTGACTCCCTGCTGTCAGCCAGTTACTAAGCTGGGCACCGGGGCTTTCAGGATGCCCGCCCATGGGGAACCCATAGTTTCCCATGAAGTCAGACATGAACTGCTCATTTCAGTCATTGGCATGATTCCAGCA
This sequence comes from Sciurus carolinensis, assembly GCF_902686445.1. NCBI lineage: Eukaryota > Metazoa > Chordata > Mammalia > Rodentia > Sciuridae > Sciurus > Sciurus carolinensis. Next base: position 127,647,888 of record NC_062232.1, on the reverse strand, counting down.
CTTTCTCCAGCTTTCCTGAGTTTCCCCAAATCCTGTCTTCCCTGGTTTCCCCAGTGCTACTTCCATAGGTTTCCCTAGACTGGCTCTGGACAGTATCTCATGCAACCAGTCGTCAGACCAGAGGACCTTGGTTCTTTGGCTTGTGCGCCACCCCCCATCCGACCCCCAGCAATCATGGAGGGCACTATTGTTCCCCTGCCAGCATGGGGAGTGGCTCAGACTTTATCACGAAAACCTCCCAGCCCTGACAAGAGCCCTCCTTTATGTCCCATGTGCCCCTCACTTGCACCACATTGACTCCTCCCATTTCCTCATCTCCCACCATACCTCAAGCACCTGGGCTGACCCTTGCCTTGGCCCCTCCCCCAAAAAAGTCCTCTGACCAGTGGAGGGCACTGTCAGTCATCCTGTTAGCATCTGCTACCACTGATCACTTGCCGCCTCCTGGTGCCAGGTTTTCCTCCGCACTCCCTGGCTGCTACTCCTGCTTGCCCTTAGACTCGTGCTCTTTACCCTACCCCTTACAAATAGGATAGGGACACATTGGAGCTTCCTATGCTGTCACAGGAATATCAAATGGTCCACTTGCTGTGGAAAAGTTTGGTTCCTCCAAAAGTTAAACACAATTACCTAAGACCCAGCAAGTCCATACCTGTTGTATACCAAAAGAACTGCACACAGACTCAGAAATTGTACACCCTGAAAGAATCAAGTCCCCTCCTTCTTGTGTCAGATGAGGCAAACAAGTCTCCAGTTGGGGGAAGTGACTTTCCCGAAGTCCCAAAGCTGGTCAATAGTTGAGTGGAGACTAGAAACCTTGGCTCCAGCCCTCCAGCAGGTGCCTTTTCTATCCTCCTTTTTTTCCCAACCCACTGCTCGACCCTTTCCAGTTTGCCTGCACTGGTCGTTTCCCATCTCTCATTCTTGGCTACTCCTATTGACCTCCAGGGTTGTAGCAGCCCCCAAACCCTGGTGTTGGTGCTCCCCACAATACACACACACCCCACTTATGACTAGCAGTTGCATGCCAAGAAAATCTGCAAGACCCAAAGGAAATTGATGAATTGCCCTGGGAACCAGGAAAGTTAAGCCATTCTGAAGACCATGCTCACTTCATAGGAAAACCACCGGAAACTGGTGTAATGGGAAGCCTGAGAGAGTTTGCTACCCACCTAGTTCTTAGGGACTTAAATGCCTCTCTGCTCAAGGCTTCTGACATTGCATGTGATGCAACAAGAGCACACTGTTGGACCTTTACAGAGGCTGAACCAGTGGAGCTGTCTGATCTTGGACATTCAGCCTCCAAAACTGTGAACTACATAAACCCCTTTTCTTTAAAAAACAACTTGCCACCAGTGTTTTATTGCAAAATGGAGAATACAACCAGTAAATAAATTCAGTACTTATATATATATAAAAAAAAGAGCACACTGTTCTTTCCCTAGGGGAACAGGACAGCAGGTGAAACCTGACTGATCTTTGCAAAGTTCACACAGCTCAACTGGGTACCAACACACGGGCATGCTTCTTCTGCCTTACTTTGTGGAAAGGGAGCAGGTATTGGAGAAAAGCCTGAGGAACAGGCTGGTGGGTGAGGACCCTGAGAGTGAACAGCCTTGGCGGGGTCAGAGGACAGAGTTTAACCCAGGAGCAGAGAGGAGGCTGGCCTAGAATTCTCAGGGCATTCTGGTCCTCTGAAAGAAAGGGCAGGGTGAGGAACAACAATGAAAACAGGAATTCCATGAGGTGCCAAGAGCCAGTCTCCATATCATTTCACAAAACTATCTGACAACTTCTGTCTGTGGTATTTCTTCTTCTCCACATACCACTCTTTCCTGGCGTGCTCAGCACCTGAGAAAGGAGCCTTGGCCTTGGAGTCAGGTACTTGGGCTCCTTGGGCAAACCCTCCCTATCTGTGACCATGAGGGGATGCATGGCTTTCTGGGATTCAGATGGCATGTTAGGGGAAAGTAGAGGGAAGGTAATAGTAGATCAGGGCTGCAGCAGGTGCTCAGGCAAGCTCCAACTCCAGCTTCAGTAGCCAAGGTGGCAGGAGAGTTTTGAAGTGCTCATGCCTCCTTAACAGCAGCCTGAGGAGCCCACAGGCTTTGAGAGACTTCTGCAGGCCTTCCACGTACCTAAACTCCACCACTAGAGATGCGATGCTCTGCATTGAATGTTGCCCTCTTTCTGCTCTCTTCTTCTCAAGTCTGTAATAGTTACACCTTCTCCTTCACATAGTCATTGCACTCATGCTTAGAGGCAGTGATTTGATCACTACAGAACTCAAGGTCCAGAGAGGGCAATCAATTTGTTCTAAGGAGCCCAGCTATTTCAGTACTCTTGATCTTGAACACTTATATCTATACCCTGCAGTCTACAACTGATTGTAACTTCTTCCTTCAGGGACAATTAAACAATTAACTCCAAAACAAGCCTTTGCTTGGGGGCCCAGAATCCACATGGAAACTACAGAGATTTTAGACCTTAGAGTTGAAACTATAATTCTTTCAGGCAGCCCACAAACATCTTTTTGAATACCTCTTCTGAGCCAGGCCCCAGACTGCCTACTTAGTGGATAAATAATAGTTCCCCAAGATCCTTAAGTCCTAAACCCTGGAACTTATGAATGCTACTTTATGTGGCAAAAGGATTTTACAGATGTAGTTAAAGATCTTGAGATGGGGATATTGCCCTGGATTATCCAGGTGGGCCACAAATGAATCCCACATATCCTCAGAAGAGGGAGATTTTTATGACACACACAGAAGAGGAGGCTACTTAATGACAAAGGGAGAGATTGGAGTGGTGCAGCCACAGACCAAGGAATGCCAGAAACCCCCAGAAGCTGGAGAGGTAATGGAGTGTCCCCTGCAGCCTCCAGAGGGAGTGTACCATCCAACACTTTCATTTTGGACTTCTCCCAGCACTGGAAAAATCAATGTTTGTCCTTTTAAGGCACAACTATTATAATAGTTTGTTATAGCAACTATAAGAACAAGGCCCAGGCTGTGTCCCTGAGGAGTACGCAGATGTTAAGCTGGTTACTTCCACACCAGAGGGATAAGTCACCTCTCCCACCATCCCAAAGTGATATCCAGGGACCAGAGGGATTCAGAGAGGACACCATCTGCTTTGTTTTTATTTGTTTGTGCAGTAGAGGAGATGGAACCCAGAGTCTCACACATGATAGGCGAGGCAAGTGCTCTATCACTGAGCTATACCCACAACCCTCCACCTGCATTTAACACCCAATAAACCCACAGGGACTCTTCCCCAGGTTGGGATCTGCATTTCCCATAAGTTAGCTCCTGGTTCTCCCCACTCCCTCCCACTCCAGTTCAAATCATACTTGAGCAAAAAAGATGCAGAGGTTGCATGTATAGATTACCCTTCCCAGGGACATTTGCCTGTGAACAGGTGATTGAGGCTCAGGTCAAAGCACTGATCGTAACAGTGGGAGTTCAGGTCCCTGAAGTCCTCTCTCATCAGCAACCCAGTTGGGCATTGCTCACCAGGAAGCTCAGAGTGGAATCTGACCTCTGCTTGAATTCATATGTTAAAGCCTTAACCCCCAATGTAACTGTATTGAAAGAGAGTGCAGTGAGGAGGGCATAAAAGTGATCTGAGGTTCAAAGTGCGGGGCTTTCCATAACTGGATAGGTCACTGCTCTCATAAGAGGAGGAGACACCAGAGATTTTCCTCCACACGTGAAGACACAGCAAGAAGGTGGCCATCTGCAAGTGAGGAAGGAACCCTCAGCAGGAACTGAATTGACCAGCATCTTGCTCTTAGACTTGCCTGCCTCTGAAACTGGGGTAGTTTAAGCCACCCCATCTGAGGTATGTTGTTATGACAGCCTATGGAGACTAACACAGCAGCGTTTGCTTTCCCCTCATCAGTGGCTTAGACATGCGCATGACTTTATTGGAAGCTATTTGAGACCTTTTGGCAAGTAATGTGGTATAAATCATAGATCCTAATCAAAGACTTGGTGGCTTCCTGGAGATTGGAACCCAGGGTTTCTTGTTTATATGTGGCTCCCTTCCCTTCCAGAGAGCAGGCAGGCACTACTGCCACCCTTTGCCACCGAGTGGCTTCCTTCCTCGTGTGTAACGAGTGCATCTGTGCCTCATTGGTGTTCTGGACAGCAGTCTTTCCCACAGCCAGTACAGAGACTGTGTCTTCTTGTTCAAGGTTGTATGTGATCTTTTCTTTGTAGGGGGCGGGTACTGTGGATAGATCCCAGGGGTGCTTTACCACTGAGCCACATCCCCAGCCCTTTTTATTTTTTTATTTTGAGACGGGGTCTCACTGAGTGGCTTAGGGCCTCACTAAGTCGCTGAGACTGGCTTTGAATTTACGATCTTCCTGCCTCAGGCTCTGGACCCCAGCCACTGGGACTACAGGCATGTGTGCCACCATGCCCTGCGGTTGTATGCATTCTTAATACCAGGTGCTTAGTGGACACTCAGTCAATATTCGAGTGCCTGATTGACGGACAGAATGAATGAATGAAGGCTTTCCCCTGCTGCTTGAGGCGTTTCAAAAAATAACTCCCTCCCATTTCCCTTTCAACCTCTGACCAACCTTCCTTCTTCATGATTTTGAGAAAACTGTATTTCTCACCCAGAACTCTGGATCTGCCAGATTCACAACTGCCACAAGTGACTGTGGAGAGAATGATAACTAGGATAAGTGAGCAGGAGGGTGTCTGGGTGTGTGTGACTTGAGAGTGCATGTGTGAGAGCACACTGTGTGTATGGGTATATATGGTTTTGTGTATGTGTGAATGACAGTGTGTGTGAGCATTGGTTGTGAAATGATATGAGTGAGGGATCATGTGTGTGCAGTTGTGTGTGTATGTGAAGGCATGTGTGAGTGAGCGAGCATGTGTGAATGTGTGAGGGTTTGTGAGAGCACGTGCAAACGTGTGTGGTTATGTGTGTGAATGCCTGGGGGTGCGTGTGTGAGGGAGGGAAGGCATGTGGAGAGTGCAGTGGGGAGATGTGTTCGGGAGCAGGAGGAAATGCATGTGAGTGTGAGATCCACAGAGGTGGGAGAGAAAGAAGCACAGCACAGCAGCAGCTACCTAGTCTGTGCTGCCTGGGAGTCTACCCCCAGCCATATGCAAAGTGTGCCTCTGCAAAACTGTGGGCCCATGGGCTTTATGCCTCCAGGTTGCGTGCCCGCCTGGCCCCTCACCTGGCCCCGTGAAGACCAGAGCCAACGAGGTCGCGGCCAGGGCTGCCGCTTCACCTTGTATCCCCTCGGCACCTGCCCAGGGCCTCTCACTGGGGGCCTGCCAGGCAATGTGGGTTGAATCGAATTGATGATAATTATTCCTGGCTGCAGGGCCCACTGCACAGTGAGCATTGGCCCTGTCTGCTGGGCAAGCTCCTGCTATTCTCCTCAGAGCTGGGAGCTCCCTGAGCTCCACGCCTGCAGATCAATGAATCCACTGTCCAAAGTCAGCTCAGAGGGTTATGATACAGCTTTCAAAGTCAGCAACAAATAATCCCTGGCTGCTAACACTCGATAAAGCAGACACTCATGGAGAAGCTGGATTAATCCAACAGAACCCAAGGCACTTGTTGCTTTAGAGGCTGGCCTATGCAGATGTGCCAGCTTAATAGGTAAACATCACTCTGTGCTTGTGATGAGCTGTTGGAGGATAAGGCCACACTACGGGCAGCTCTTGGGGCCAACCACTGCTATCATGAGGTGGGCAAGTTACCTCTAAGAGAGTTCTGGAGTGGGCCATATAGCCCACCTAGTAGAGTGCCTGCCTCTCATGCAGGAGGCCCGGGTTCGAATCCCCAGCACTGTGGGATTGTGGAAATAACAAACAAACGAAACCAAGAGAGTTCTGGACCTTTCCAGGACTATGGTGACAGAGGAGTTAATGTTGGGCTCTGGGCTCTAGACAGGAGAGAATGGGGTAGAAAGTGTACCCAAGATGTTACTAATAGCTTGGTGTTTGTCCCTGATAGCTTGGTCTTTGTCCCTGTTTAGAGAAAAAGGAAAAAGAAGTTTTATTGCCTTGCTAGCAAAGAAACCTTAGTATTGGCCTGAATTTGCACAGGGCAGTGGGCCCATGCTCAGTAGGAATATGGTATACTGAGGACACATCACTCCCAAAGTGTTCCTGAGGACATATCAACCAAACCCAACTCAAGGGACATTGTACAAAATAACTGGACTGTGCTCTTTAAAAATATTGAGGTCATAAAAAACAAGGCAAGACTGAGAAACTATTCCAGACTGAATGACAAGTATATGCAACATATGGTCCAGGATTGGATCCAGGACCAGAAAGGAAACAAGGAAAAAGAAAAAGTTGTTATTGTTGTTGGCTGGGGATGTAGCTGAGTGGCAGAGTGCTTGCCTGGCATGTGTGGGGACCTGAGTTCCATTACCAGCACCACACACACACACACACACACACACACACACACACACACGGGAAGATGATGATGATGATGATGATGATGATAGCAAAGGTGTTTCTGTTTGGATTTTGTTTTTGCTACATAGAACATCATTTTATTTTATTTTATTTTATTTTATTTTATTTTATTTTATTTTATTTTATTTTATTTTATTTTATTTTATTTTATTTTTACCAGAGATTGAACCCAGGTGACTTAACCATTGAGCTACATCCCAAGCCCATTTTTGTTTTTATTTTCAAACAAGGTCTCACTAAGTCTTTAGGGCCTCACTAAATTGCTGAGTCTGAACTTGACTTGCAATCTTCCTTCCTCAGCCTCGTGAGTCACTGGGATTACAGGCATGTGCCACTGTGCCCAGCTCATTAATTGTTTTTGGACACTTAGAAATTTGTACAAATTCATCCTGCCTCTCTCTCCCCAAAGATGTCCATGTCCTAGACCCCACAATCTGTGAATTTGTTAGCTTACATGGCAAAAGAGACGTAGTAGATGTGATTAAGGATCTTGAGATGGAAAACTTATCCTGGATAACTGCAAACATTCTTTATAAGAGGGAGGCAGGATAATCAGAGTCAGAAAAGGAGATGTAATGACACAAACAGAGGTGGACTGATATGGTCATAAGCCTAGGGACATGGGCAGTCTCTAGAAGTTGGAAAAGTGGGGAAACAGATTCTTCTGTGAGACCTATTTGGGACTTTTGAGCTCCAGCATTGTAAGAGAAACAATTTGTGTTAGGTTAAGCTAGTACATTTGGGGTGATTTGTAACAACATTTATCAGAAACTAACACACCTCATTTCCTCCACTGTGGAGAATGTGGGGCTCTCCAAGGCCTACACTGTGTCTTGTTCATGGCCCTGTGTCTTGAAGGACCTCTTCCTCTGACTCCTGACCTCTTAATAGCCTCTCAGGAAATGATCGTTTGAATTCATTTAACCAGAGAGGGCACTGAAGGCAGGAGGGCTTGGCAAATATGAGACCTCCCAAGTGGGCCTTCTGGGAGTCAAAGTAGGGGGCATTTTAATGCCTAGGAAAGGAATCCCAGACGCAAGCACTCTGGCAACCCACGAAACAACTGGAGCCTCCTGTATTCCACCCAGTGGTGCAGGTGCAAGCTGGGCCCAGGTTTTAGTTTCAGGACTGCAAGTTCCCAGAAATCCTTGCCAGTGGCCTTTGCCCTGCCCCCCTGCCAGGGTAGGGATGCTGATAAAATGCCTGAGCTGGACAGCTGAGTTATCTCCCACACTGGTCCAGTCCCAACCTCCTCAATTTTTTTTAAGGGTAAACAAGGCCCAGACAGGGGAAAAGATTTGCCCGAAGTCTGATGACCACCCAGTGACAGAACTGGATTGGTATTGCAGATAGCTGAGCTCTAGGTCACAGAACTTTCCCTTCCCCAGAGCCAGGGATGGAAGAAAGGGGACATCTTGTATCCTTGGGTATATCAGAATGTGTAGCAATGTATCATTTAAACAGCACATTTTGTGATTGAAATGTTCTAAAAAGAGATTGTGCTGATGTTGCAGGACTCTATAAATTTCCTAAAAATCTCTAAGTTGTATGTATACCTACAATTTATGTTCTCTACATTATATCCTAATAAATCTGTTTTTAAAAAGGCATTGTAACATCTCTCTGGAAAACCCATTAAAAAAACCTATATTTATCCAGCAGAAACTACTGGAACTAATATTTGTGTCTAGGGCTGGGGATGTGGTTCCGTGGTACAGTATTGGCCTAGCATGCACAAGGCCCTGGGTTTCATCCCCAGCACAGTGTGTGCGCACGCACACACACACACACACACACACACACACACACACACACACATAAAATATTTTTCTGGTAAGGTGGGAGTTTAAAAAGGTGACATCCCTGGGCAGCCGACTAGCAACTCCCTGTTTCAACATGCAGCTACCCGTTGTGTTCAGCTGCCCCCTGGCCCCCGCCTTCAAGGAGCTCACAGAAGGGAGGGAGAAAAGGTACCAGCAGAAATATCTGGAATGTCAGGGATTCTGGGGAGTGACAGGGATCAGTGCTGCCAGGAGGAACAGATCAGATACCATGGGCTCCAGAGTGGGGAGAGGAACCAGTCCTGAACAAGCACGGAGAGTGCCAGTGACCATGAGAGCCCCTTCCTGTCAGCTGCCTTGGGGACTGTGTGGCTGAGTCTCCCCCTGCTGCCTTCCCTCTAGCCCTCCTTCAACTCAATCCATTACCTTCTGTTTACAGCCTCTTCAGACAGTTTTCCTTGGCCTGATGCCAAGCCAATTTGAATTAATTTTCCAAGCATGACCCTGTGAGTCACTATATTAAATGCCTTCCAGATAGTTCTCATTGCTGCATACACACGGTGCATTTGGCCAGCCATCTGTAATCACAATGAGGTACCCAGCCCAACAGAGCGGTGCCCAGCACCAGCAACAACAGCCCCAAGATGCAGACGGCTTCATGGCACACACACCTTCTTCTGGGGTTTCTTGGAAATTGAAAGAGATACAGGTCAGCTAAGGAAGGGCTGCCCAGTGATTGGCTTTCCGTTTTTGTTTTTGTTTTTTGTTTTGAAAAGTAGCTTTATTAATGTGTAATTAGTATACTATGCAGCTCAACCAAATAAGGTGTACAATTCAAGAGTTTTGGGTATATTCACAACCATCACCGATTTTAGAATATTTTTGTCACCTCTAAAAGAAACCTCATACACTTTAAGCTATTATCTTCCTGCTTCCCCCTTCCCCCAGCCCCTGACAACCACTAATCTCGTTCCAGTCTGTATAGATTTCCCTAGTGTGGAATTTGATTTGAATGGAATCATATGATATGTGGGTTTTTAATATTGCCAATGGACTGAAGGGTCAGCTTCTGAGAGGAGGGTGGCCAGAAATGTGAGGAGTTCCAACCCCATCTTTGGAGGAGTATTCAAAGGTGGGATGCCTGTTAGGTCTGGATCAGCCCCACCCAGCTCCAGTCTCTCCCCTGAGAGGAGGGCCCAAGGGGACTACCTTTCCGGTGCCTTTGCCATCTTTCCTGATGCTGCTGTTCAAAAAGGCAGGGGAGACGGAGTTACCCACCTAGTTCTCAGGAGGCTAGAGGGAGCCCTGCCTTCATTGGGACACCAGGAGAGGTATACAGATGCCCTTGGGTACATACCTGCAAGCATCCAGCCTGACAAAGGGCTACTCCTTTACCTCCTTACACAAGCCATGTTCATTTTCTGTCAGCTTCCTTCCTTTTCCTCCTGGCGAAAGCAAATTGGCTTTTCTCCAGTTCACAGGAGCATCACAGAGAACGTTGGCAGCCTCCCCACAGAGTCATCACCCAACTCGCTGTGTAATCCATAAAACCCAAGCTTCTCAAGGTTGGAGGCTGAGCAGTTGTCTGGTCCAGATCAGGATGGGCATCAGACCCACCACGGCAGCCCACTGGCGTCCTACTGCTCACTAACTCTCCTTTCCAGACCTGGGGATTGAACCCTGGGGTACTCTATCACTGAGCCACATCCCCAGCCCTTTTATTCTTTATTTTGAGACAGGTTCTCACTAAGTTGCCCAAGTTGGCATCCTCCTGCCTCAGCCTCCCAAGAATCTGCTCCTTACTACCTCTTAAGGCAGTCCACTGCCCCTGGTAAATCCCTGAAGAAAATTTTCCCCTACTTGAGCTGAACCTGCCTCCTATAACATGCTTCTATTCCTCCTATTTTTACTGCTCAGACCTTGGGGAAAGCTTCTTACTTCATCTGTCCTTGATAGCACTAAAGAGACTTGAAGACACCATATAACCCAACTTGAGTCTTTTCTTGTCCTCCTGAGAAAAACAACCACACCACAATCAGAAGTATACCAGCACTGCCTACTTTAGTAGTGCACTGTCTACCCACCTACCCACCCACCTACCTACCTACCTACCAACCTATCTGATAGGAATTGACTCACATGATTATGGAAGCTGAGAATTTCCTTAGTCTGTGTGAGGCCAGAGAACCAGGCAAGTCAGTTGTATAAATCAGCCTCAGTACAAAGGCCCAAGAACCAGAAGCACCCATGTCTGAGGCAGAAGATGGGCGTTTCAGCTCAAACACAGAGGGAAATCACCCTACTTCATTGTTTTCTTATATTAGAGCTCTCTCAGATTGAATGATGGCCAAATTTTGTTGCTCAGTTTACCTATTCAGATGTTAATCTCTTCCTGAATCACACTCACTGACACAGACAGAAATGTTTTAACAGAGATCTGAGCATCCCTTAGTCAAGTTCAAGCATAAAATTAACCATCACAGTTACTTGTACTTTTGGAGTTCTAGCTAAGGAATCATTTCCTAATTCAAGGCCTAGATACAAATTTCTGTGTTTTCTTCTGAGGATTTTATAGCTTTAGCTCTTACACTTAGGTCTTTTTTTTTTTTTCTTTTTTGCAGTGCTGGGGATTGAACCCAGGGCTTTGATGCTTGCAAGGCAAGCACTCTACCAACTGAGCTATATCCCCAGTCCACACTTAGGTTCTGATCCATCTTGAGTTAATGTTTGCAAATGATGTGAGGTAGGGGATCTAGCTCCAAATATTGAGCACCATTTAAGAAAAGACATTTCCTTCCCCATTGAATTGTCTTAGCTTTTGTTCAAAATCAATTTCTTATTGAAAATTCAGTCCTTGTCCCTGATGCCAACCCAATAACAAGGACATGGGTTTGAGAAAGAGGAGAAAGAAGGTTTATTACTTTGCTACCAAAGGAGAAACACAGGGAACTCCTGTCCCAGAGGTTGTGATTCTGCCCATCAGCAGGAACAGGGGGATTTTAAAGAGGTGATTCAAAGGCTACTTTCCACGTGCTCTCTGTTGGAGCTGTAATTCACTTGTTAATTTGGAAGACAGTCATTTCTGAGCTCTTCTGGTGCCATCCCCAAAATCTAGATTACTTCGTTCCTATGGTGGGTGTGTGCTCAGGGACTGATAACTTTTCCTAGGATGAGGAAGAAAGATACTCCCATTTCCCCTAAGATTAGGGATGGGGAAAGATTAGGGAGGAGCAGGGAGAGAAGAGAAAGAGACAAACAGGTCTATTTAAAAAATAAGCCTCAGTGGCAGAGCAGCAAGGGCTACATTCAAAGCATAAAGTGAACTACTGTTACACTTGCTTGGCAGGATTAGTTCTGTAGCACACCCTTCTGCAGAAAAAAAGTTTGCCTTGCTGAGTAACTTTTGAGCATATGCCTAATTTCTTGAGGACCCTCCAATATTTCTAACTGTCTATATGCCAATACCTATGTCAGAACCATACCCAGGCCTTTTTTTTTTTTTTTTGCAGTACTGGGGATTGAATACTGGACCTCACACATACTAGGCAAGCACCCTACCACTGAGCTACATTCCCAGCCCTTATCATTCTTTTAAATTTTGAGACAAGATCTTGTTAAATTGACCAGGCTGGCCTTAAATTTGGGATCCTCCTGCCTCAACCTTCTGAGCACCTTGGATTACAGTTGTGTGCCACTAAACCCAGACCCATGTAAATTTTTAATTCAGGGATCTCAAGATGATATAATACATAGGAAATATCCTTTCAGGACATATCCTTTGAAGAAAAAAAAAACATTTCTTGTGACAATCTTGATGTGTTGCCCAGGTTGGTGTCAAACTTGTGGGTTTGAGTGATCTTCCTGTCTCAGCCTCCCAAGTAGCTAGAACTACAGACATGCACAAGTACACATGGCATGTAGGCTTTTAATTTTGATAAAATCCAGTTTATTTTTTCTTTGTTTGTTTGTGCTTTTGTTGTCATATGGAGAAAATGTTTGCTGCAGTTATAAAGATTTACCCTTGTTTTCTCCTAAGACTTTTGTATTATAGCTCTCATATGTAAGCCTTTGATCCATTTTGAGTTAAGGGAAAGGATGGCTGCTTTGATTTACATTCTGTTGGGCTCAAAGTCTCATTCCCTAAGGCTGTTGTTTCATTTGAGCATCTGAAGGTGAAGGTCAATCAGTGCTCCTTTTGTTATAACTTGATCAAGAGGTTTGGGGAAAGCAGTGTTCCATCACCAGGCCCTGAAGAGCCTCCATCTCCACTCCTCACCTTTGGTGGGAAGGGCTGAACACAGGGATTTTAAACCTGTCCCACCCCAGGGCCAACTCCTGCCCTTTCAAATGCAGAGATTTAGGTTCTAGAAGGGAGATAGCTGACCAAAAGTCACACTGCCAGCAAGTTCACAGCTGAACTCCAATTCCTGCTTTTGATTCTGAATCCCATGTTTTTTCTAATCCCCCATGACGCCTGCCTACAATGAAACAAGCAAGAATCAGGCAGAGACAGAAGGCCAGTGAGGTGAGCAGGAAAGCAGGCGAGGTCACAGCACATTACTTGACCAGTATCTGCTTCCAGTGAGGGATTAGACAGTGGAGAATTTCTGGGTCTTTTAGAAAACAGAACTAAGGTTTGTTGTAGTATAGATGATTCCTGAGAAAAGAGGCCCTGTGAAACAAATATAAAGGAATTGCGATGTCTCACCTCCCAAAAGACCTCAGAGTAAATTGGCAATGCTTTTCTAGGCTACAGACATTCTGTTCAGAAACTATTGTACACTTGCCCTGGGAACAAAACAACTGTGAATGAAATGGGCTTCCATCATGACAAAAGAGATTTAAATCAGCTCCCCCAAAAGCTTCCAGGAGTGGAACTGGTAGTTAAGAAGATTCTTTAGTGGTGACCTTGAAACAGTCCATACATGGGAACCCCTTTAGACTGCACATCATCCTCCCTCAGGCAGGGATCCAATCAGCCTTGATCGAGTTGTTTCTGACCACATGGGGTGTGCAAAGCAGTGCCCTGGAGACTGAAGGCACTGAGCAGTCCATTTACCAGTGGTAGAGAGGCTGTGCCACACAGGGATCTGGACATTTTACCCCCTGGGATTTGCAAATGGGAGGATAAGCTACAGAAGAGGGAAAAGAAGGAACCAGGTTACAAAGTCTCATTCCCTTGGGCTGGGCTTCTGGCTCAGTGGTAAAGCACGTGCCTGGCATGTGTAAGGCATTGGGTTTGATTTCCAGGACCACATATAAATAAATAAATTAAAGGTCTATCTACAACTAAAAATAAAAATTAAATTAAAAAAGTCTCATTCCTTTTTTTTTTTTTTTTTTGTTACCAGGAGTTGATCTCAGAGGTGCTTAACCACTGAGCCTTGGCTTCACTAAGTTGCTGAGGCTGACTTCAAACTTAGGATCCTCCTGCCTCAGCCTCCCAAGCCATGGGATCACAGGTGTGCACCACTGTACCCAGAAGTTTCATTCCCTTTTAACTCTCAGTTTACTTTCCTGGGAGACTCCATAAAATGCTATCTAAAAGGGAACTTCACTGTGATGAACTGAATAATAGCCCCCACGATGCCCCTGCCCTGATCTCTGCAATCTCTGAATATGAGACCTCCATGACAAAAGGAACTCATGCAGATGTGATTAAGTTTAGGATCTTGAGATGTGTACCTTTTTTGTGTGTTTTCTAAGTGAGCCAGTTTCATCCATAAGAGGAGGCAGGGCCTGGCACAATGGCATACCTGTAATTCCAGCCACTTGGGAGGCTGAGGAGGAAGATTGCTTGAGCCCAGGAGTCTGAGACCACTCTAGACAATATAGTAAGACCCCATTTCAAAAAAAGGGCTAGGGATGTAGGTCAGTGGTTGAAGCTTGCTTGGTGACTTTGAAGGAGAAGAAGGCCATGAGCCAAGAAGTACACATGGCCTCTGTGTAATGTACAAAGTTGCTCTCCCCACCCTTTCCGTTGCGGCCATTTCCCCGCTTCCCAACTACTGTCAGTCTGTGAACATCCTGGCTAGCTATTGGTTCATCAGTCAGCTTGCAAGTATCCTTCTCTGTTATTGGTCCCCTGTTAGCCCAGCAGAATTCAACTGCTTAAGGATAGCTACCCCGCCATCTTTTCTCTCTTGCTTTTTCTCTCCTACTCACTTGCTTTCTTTCTCCTTCTCACTTTCCACTCTCTCTAGTGCGCGCCCTTTCTCTTCCCCTTTCCTTTCCTCTCATTTTCTCTCTTACCCTGCAGGGAGACACTGTTTACTTAATAGACTCCCTTATGTGATTTCCCATGTCGGGCGTGGTTTCCGTGGGATCCCTTACACTCTGAGAGTCAGGAAAGGAAAGGAAACAGATTCTGCCCTAGGCCTCCAGAGGATATGGCACTGCTGACACCTTCATTTAAAGATTTCTGATATCAAGAACCTAAGATAATAAATGTGAGTGATTTGAAGTCACTACATTTATGGTAATTTGCCACAGCAACAATAGGAAAATAATAATGTACACTTTCTAAGGCCAATGTTAATTCTTTTTGACAAAACTAAGTGGTGGTAAATACCAACATTGCTTAGTAAACTTAAGCTTCCATGTTACATGTCAACTGAATTCAAGTGATAATAATTCTGTGGTCCTGGGAATGGACCCCAGGGCTTGATGCATGCCAGGCAATGAGTCACATCCACGGCCCTCAAGTGATAGTTTTAAAATATGGGTAGAGAGTGGAGGTACAGATTGGTGACACTGGCTTGATTCTCAACACTGCAAAAGAGAAAAAATAAAAATTAAAATAGATAAAAAAACAAATCAAAACAGCCAGGCATGGTGGCACAGGCCTGTAATCTCAGTGACTCAGGAGGCTGAGGCAGGAAGATTGCAAGTTCAAAGTCAGCCTCAGTAACTTAGCAAGACCCTGTCTCAAAATAAAAAATAAAAAGGGCTGGAATGTGACTTAGTGGTTAAACACTCTTGGGTTCCATTCTTGGTACAAAAATAAATAAATAAAAATAAAAATAAAACATAGGTGGGATAAACCCCAACTACTTAAGTAAAGCAACAATGTAATAACAAGATAGTTGAGTGCGAGACCCACATATAAGCATGGTAGAATGTGAACTACATATTATACACATATACTATATACTGTGTACAGATGGCAAGAATCTGTAGCATATATAAGTACATGTATGTGTGTGTGTATTTATGCGTGTGCTACTGGGGATTGAACACAGGGCCTCACACATGCTAAACATACACTGTACAACTGAGTTTTATCCCCAGCCCTTTTAAAATTTTATTTTGAAGCAATCTCACTAAGTTGTTCAGACTGGCCTTGAACCTGCTGTTTTCCTGCCTTGGCCTCCCAAGTATCTGGGATTTACAGGCATGTGCTACAATACCTGGCTTGTAGTATATTTTTAAACAATTTTCTTGAGCAATAATTCATATTGCATACAATTCATTCATTGAGTATATAATTCAATGATTTATATTGTATTCACAAAATTGTACAACCATCACCACAGTCAATTTTAGAATATTTTCATACCTCAAAAAATGTACACTGTGATTATCATCCCCTTCCTCTACTCATTACTTCCAGCCTGTCCCTCACCTGGCCCTAAGCAACCACTAATCTACTTTTGGTCTCTGTTGTTTCCTCATTCTGGACTTTCTATATGAATGAAATCATACAATAAATTGTTTTTTATGACTGGCTTCTTTCACTTAGTATAAAGTTGTCAATGGTTCGTTCATGTTGTAGCAAGGCAGTTCATTCCTTTTTATGGTCTAATAATATATTATTGTATATACTAACTCAGTTTACTTATTCATTCATCAATTGATGAACAACTGAGCTGTTTTCACCTTTAATTTGTCAATTGAGAATGAAATCAACTTATATTAATAAAATTAACTAAGCAGGGGTATGGAGGCAAATACCTTTAATCCCAGCAACTCAGAAGACTGGGGCAGGAGGATCTCAAGTTTCAGGCCAGCCCAGGCAATTTAGGGAGGCCCTGTCTCAAAATAAAAAAAATAAAAGAGCTGGGAATGTAGTTCAGTGGTAGTGTCCTGGGTTCAATCCCCAGTACCACAAAAAATAAACAAACAAACAAATAAATAAACTTTTAGAGAAAAAAGAAAATTATATTTATTTAGGGCTAATTAGGGCTGCAATCCAGGAAAAGGGATTCAAGCAATCTTTAAAATGGGTTCCCAGGTTTTGCAAAACGGCAGCTCTTTGTAAAACTTTAAACTGCAAGGGTATTGGTAATTGTATCAATTGTTAGTCAGGAATTATAATTGGTGTTGGCCATAGTTAAACTGTCTTATAAGAAAGAGATTGGATATGTACTCAGACTCTAGGTAATTTGTTGTATGGAAGGTGAGCAGAAATTAACAATGTTTCAAAGGTCATCTCAAATTGTGGGACGGCATGTCTTCAACCCAGTTCAAATGTTCAGCATGCATGTATCTGAGATCGTATTAACAATAACCTCCTGACCCCATGTTAAGTGTCCATACAAATATTACTCCATCTATACTTTTTTCCTTGACAGGGCTGTTATAGAGAATGCTACTATGAACATTCATGTAAAAGTTTCACTTGATCCACTCTGGGGCAGAGTAATACCCACCCTGGCTGATAGCCCCTTCCTGCTTAGCTTGCCTGACTGAAGCCAGCCAGGAGATTGATTATGTCATGGCGTCTAGAGCTGTACGTGCTTGTCATTCCATCTATTGTCAGCCAGCATGTTAGGTCCATTGCGCCCACTGGCCAATCTTGAATACCACAGCCCTGGAGAGGGCTGTTTCTTGTCTCAATGCCCTAGCTAGTAGAAGGGAGAGGAACATAGTTGACTCAGTGGAGGGGACTGTCAGCTTTGCCCCAGAGCAGCACGATGTTGCCAAGACTATTGGAAGGTATTGTGGGTTGAATCGTGTCTCCCAAAAAGAGATGGCAGTGTCCTAAACTCTGGTACTTGTGTATGTATGTGAACTTGTTTGGAAATAGGGTCTTTGCAGATGGAGTCAGGATAAGATAAGGTCATACTGGAGTAGGATAGGCCCTAAATTCAATGACTTGTAAAAAGATCATGTGAAGACACAGGAACACAGTAACCCATGAGGAGAAGACCATGTGAAGACAGGCAGAGAATGGAGTGATTCAGCTATAAGACAAAGAATGCCAAGAACATCAGCCACCAGAAGCTAGGAGAGAAGCTTGAAACAGATCCTTCTCTAGTGACTTCAAAGAGAGCATGGTCCTTGGTGAATGTTTCATGAATGAATAAGTAAATACAACTCAGCTTTTAAACCAAGCACAATGAGGGCACAGAATCGAAACTCATAAAGGCATGATGATTGCTAGACAAGCCAAGAGACACCTGGGAAAAAGTCAGAACTGTCCTGTCAAGGTCAGATTACAAAGCAGGTTGGGAAAACATTCATGATTTTAGGCCATGATGCAGAATTTCTAAGGCACAGAGGACCTTGTTCTTCCCCTCCTCCTCTTCCAATCTACCAATGACTCTCTGAACATGTAGGATGGTCTGAAACAGAGAGATTAGAGCTAAGGGGTTCCCCAGATTTCTTTCATTTCATGTGATTCTATTCACCTTGAGATCTCATTTTAACTTCTCACCCAAGACACTGAATTTTTTTTTACTTTTTTTCTAAATTTGCAGAATGCATTTGGAAGGAACTGAGGAACAGAGAAGCACTTAAATTAAATCACTGGATCAGAAGTTCTAGTCATTTTGGGGATTAGATCTTGCAGAACAGGTTTTTTAAAGATAATGAAAGAATTATTCCTTTTGACCACATTCTGCATGGCATATAGGGCAGATGGCATTGTCAGATGTCTGGGCAGAGTTGGGTAGAACAAACTCTGCCTGTAACCCCAGGCTAAGAGAGCAGGATCCTGTGCACTGAGCAAGCTTGATATACCAGGACTGAAGAGTGTGGCCCTCTTCCATGCTTCCTTTTATTTCATGGAACATTCCAGCAAGTTACAGAATGTCAGGGCATTGCATATAACAGTACTCAGGCCAGTGTATACTTTCCTTGGCAAGGAGCAAATGGACATCCAATGCCCTGCTCCTGAGTCAGTTGCATCAGAAAAGTTATATTTGTTTCCTGTGGTTTCTGTAACAAATTTCCAGGAACTCGGTGACCTAAAACAACACATATTAGCAGGGCACAGTGGCACATGCCTGTAATCCCAGCCAGCTAGGGAGGCTGAGACAGGAGGATCACAAATTCAATGCCAGTCTCATCAATTTAGTGAGGCCCTAAGCAACTCAGTGAGACCCTGTCTCTAAATAAAGTACAAAAAATAGGACTGGGATGTGGCTCAGTAGTTGATTGCCACTGAGTTCAATTCCCAGTACCAAAAAAATAAATAATAATAAATAAAATCACATATTTATTACCTTACATTTCTGTAAGTCAGAAATCCAAAGTTGGTTTAATTGGGCTAAAACCAAGGTGTCATCAGGGCTTCTCTCCCTTAGAAAATCACAGCTGTGCCTTTTACAATTTCTAAAGTTGTATTCCTAGGTTTGTGGCTCCCATCTCCACCTTCAAAGCCAACAGTACAGCATTCTTCTCCAGTGGTCATATCATCTTCTCCTCTGTGTGCAATGTCCCTCTACCTCTCTTATGAGGACACTTATGATTTTATTTTATTTAGAGCCCAACCAGATAATCCAAGATCATCTTTCTATCTCAATATTCTTAACTAAATTCCATTTGCAAAGTCGCTTTTCCCATATAAGGTCACACCCACATGTTCTTAGGGATTAGCTCATGGTCATGTTTGTGGGTCATTCTTTATACTACTATAGTAGCAGAGGTGAAATCGTCTGCCTGTGGGTTTGGAATCCACATCAACCAGTCCAACCCATCACCACCCCATGCCCAAATGGCAATGAGAGAGACTTCTGAATCCCTTCTACTGGTTTGAGTTACAGTGGTTCTTATTCCCATCACACTCAGGTGGAGGAGAGTACCACTCCTGGGGTCAACAGCAGCCACCATCCCCTAGGCCCTGTAGACTACTGGATTGTAAGCCAGCAATGCCTTCCCTGATTATGGTTTCTTACCAGTAGGCCATCTACTTTCCTTTGCTGATGTATCATGATACTTTCCAGGCATCATATATATGGTAGGGCCCTTTAGAGACATATCAGAGTGGGCCTAATCCATTTCCCCAAAGAATTCCCTGATATCAATGCCTAGACTTGCTCCCAGGATGTAATGGCATTCTTGCTGGCAATGATCCTGCCTCCTCGCTGCCCCAGAATGAACTCCTTTAGACCTGTGTCTCCCCACGCCATAAACCCTGATGTGGTTGTTCTCCACCCCTGACAGCAGGATCAAGTTCCATGGTACTAACTTGGCTTCACAACATCCCATGATCAGGTCTGTAGAAGGGTTCAAATCCATCTCCACCCAACACATCCACTGACCACCTACAGAATCTGTCATGTCGCCTAATATAGAAAGAAGTGACTATCAGATGGAATTAAGTTACTGAGATTGGAGATTATCTTGGATGGTCCAGGTTAACCCTAAAAGCAATTACAAGTGTCCTTATAAAAGGGAGGCAGAGGGAGATTCGACATACAAGAAGAGAAGGAAGGAGGTTCCTTCTGCGCTCCAGAAGGAACACAGCCCTGTGGACACCTTGATTTTAGCCCAATGAGACCCAATTTTGGCCTCTAGAACTGAAAGAGAATAAATTGTGTGTGTGCACATGACTGTGTCTGTATATGTGTTACTATTTTGACACAGGGTCTTGGTAAGTTGTTGTCCCCAAAATCACAGTCTTTCTACCTCAACCTTTTGAGTAATTGGGTTTACTGGCATATGCCACCCATACCCAGTTATAAACATGTAGTTTTTAAGCCACTAGGTTTGTGGCAATGTGTTATAGCAGTCGTACAAAACTAATTCTAAGCCACACAGTAAACTCAAGATCTCTGTGGTTCCAGAACCTTATTTATTCTTTCTGCATGGCTTCAAAGGGCCACTTCCTCCAGGATAATTTCACTCACTACTCCCTTCCAAAAGCAAATCTATTCTTGTCTGTCCTTGAATATGAATCTCTGTTACTCACTTTGAAGGTCTATCTGGCCCATTCCAGTAGAACCCCCTTTAGAATGTGGACTGGGTTGTATGCATAGCTGTGTTCCCAGTAACTACAGAGGGCTTTCAAATGCATGTATGAGGAATGTACATATGAACTGTCACATCCAACCTGGTGGGCCAATGGAGGTTCATTGACCCCCATTTCTGGATACTGACGCTATTTAAAGAGGTGCCTGTTCCTAATACACAGGGGAATTGCACATCAAGATACGATTTTTTTTAATTGAGGTAAAATCCATATAAGAAAAATTTTACCTTTTTAGCTATTCTGATATGTGCTACAACAGAAATGAACTTTGAAAACATAATGTTAAGTGAAAAAATCCAGAAATGAAGAGACACTGTATGATTCCCACCTACATGAGTTTAGAATAGTAAAATTTATAGAGACAGACAATAGAATAAAAATTAGCAGGGGTCGGGGGTAGGGAGTAATATAAGGAGTTGGTGCCTAATGGTGACAGAGTTTCAATTGGAAAAGATGAAAAATATCTGGACGTGGATGATGGTGATGGTCACACAATTGTGTGAATGTGCTTAATGCCATTGTATACTTAAATGGTTAAAATGGTAACTTTTCTGTTATGCATATTTTGCTATTATAAATCTTTGAAAGACATTCTCCACTTTAGCCATGCTAAAGTGTATTATCTTGGTTTTTAGTCCATTCACAGAGGTGGACAATGACCATCACAATTGATTTTAGATTTTTGGGGGGCAGGATAGTGGCAATTGAGCTGAGGGCCACATGCATGTTAAGCACACACTCTAGTACTGAGCTACACCCTCAGTCCCAATTTCAGAACATCCAAATCATGTAGCTCGTGACCTACTGTGTCTGGCTTCTGTCAATTAATACAATGTCTTCAAGGGCCCTCCATGTGCAGCATGGGCTAGTGCTCCTTTCCTTTCTAAGGTTGAATAATATCACACTGTATAGAGAGACCACATTTTGTTTATCCCACTTCCCTCGGTGGGCATTTGGGTTATTTCCACTTAAGCTACTTGGAATGATGCTGCTATGAACATTCATGTGCAAATAACTTTTGTTACTGACTACTCCTCAACAAAGTTCATTCAAATAAATCTCTTTGAAAACATGCCACCCACAGATCAGGATATTTCAACATCATTTCAACTCTTTCCAAGTTCAATCCAAAATGATGTCTTCATTTTCACCATATTCACCCTTTGAAACCCTCCTCGAGCTTGTGCTTTAAGGGGTAGAGAGATATAAAGAATATCCAGTAAGCTAATTGGTATGGGTTGGTTCATTTTGTCCTGTGCCTATGAACAGCATTGATTCCCAGACCACAGGTGGATATCTACCAGAGTGGGCTCATCATGAGGCCCAGTGGAATTTGACTTTCCCTCCAAGCAGATGGGTAAGTGAAAACCCCAAGCTAGCGCAAATCCTTTGATAATCATTTACATTTCCAAATAGCCCATAGGAAATGGAACCCTTGACAAGAAAAGTACATCACTTGTAAATTGCAAATGTTAACTTACTAACATTTAAACAGGAAGTTATCATACCTGCAAATGCTAGGTTCAGTTGGAAAGTCAAGTTGCTCCTCTGTTGGGTCATTGGCTGGTCCCTCCTATGGTTTCTTTACAAGTGAAAACCCTACTGTTGGTTTGAAACCACTAAGCTTGATTTGGAGATGGCATAAAGACCTATAACAAAGGAAAAAACCTTTGTTGAGTAGGTAGTGTGGGGGGTAGTGTCCAGTGGGCCATTGAGCTGTCACAGCCCAGGAAGCCTCATGACTCATAACTCTGTGATGTTGTTGAGTCCACATGAAGGCAGGGGACCTTTTTTTTTTTTTTTTTTTTTAGCTGCTGCCTTGCTGGGTGATGTTGAACAAGTCATTCTCCCTTTTTGGATCTCAGACTTTTCATCTGTAAAAACTGGGCTGGAGCACATGACACTGAATGAGAATTGTGCTCTATTGTGCAGTGCTTGGCAAAGTTCCCATGCTCCTTTCATCACAGACCTGAATGAGGAACTCTGCAAGGGCATGAATGACATTGAAATGGCATTATTTCACATTAAAGAGATGTCAGGTGCATTGAGAAATGCGCTTCAAAATTGTGTTGCCTGGAAAGGATAGACGAGGCCTTGGTTCTGCCGCTAGACCCTGGCTTGGATTCATAGAGAATCCTTGGAATTCTTTCCTCATTCACCCACTCATCCTATGTCTAAAGACACCCTTTACCTTCTCTTGACAACTACAAGTGCCCAGCAGAATCTCTCCCATACCCTCTCAGCTCCAGGGGACAGGGTGAGTGTGGAAAGGTGGGCAGAAATTTCCTTGGATGGTTCACAAAGGATGTGCAAGAACCTCAAAGGTGGGTCTCAAATTTAGGCTTAGAATAAAGGAAGAAGACCTTTCTTTGGCTTTTCTGCAGCAGTTTTGGAAACCAAGCTTTCCCTGGCTGTAGGCTGGAGAGAGAAATGAGTCAAAGGACTTCCAGGTTAGAAGGGGCCTCACAGGAAGGCTAGAGAACCAGGCCCCAGTATCCCCAAGAGACAGGCCAGCTAAGTTGGTTATCCTGAGGAAAGGGAATTCCTTCCCTGCAGAGGCAGCTGCTCCATTTTAAGATAGATTTGCCTCTTAGAAAGTTCTAGAGGCCATCATTCCATAACTTGTCCCTTTATCCTTGTTTTCACAAGTTCAGTCACATGCAACAGATTAAATGCCCCAGGAAATCCTCTAGGTTTCTCGTTCATGACCCCTGTCCCTTTTACACCTTAAAATCATCTTTTGTCCTGCCTAAACACTCCCAAGCTTATTCCCTATATGACAATTCTGTGCTCCCTTTGACGTTGCTATCACCAGTTCTTGAAGCAAGTTCAACTTGTTAATGTCTCTCAGAGGAGCTACTGATACCCAATACAAAACATACATCCAGGCACTGTGGGCTGACTGGGAAGCCATGGGATATCACCTCCCCTTTCCTAGAGCACAGCAAGGTCTTCAGAGCATGTAGGGATAAAAGATGTCCACGTCTTTCTGCTGTAATTCTAGAAGAATCAATAACTCAGACAGTTAACTTACTGGGCCTCCTTCTCTACCCACCTACACCAAAATTGTAACTGTTAAAATAAAACAAGTTATCATTTGTGAAGAGCTTCCTCTGTGCACTCTCCACGTGTGTTAGTGTGTTTTCTTTACACGAGAGTCCTAACATATAAGTGCTGATACTGTGCCCATTTTGTAGATTAGGACTCTGAGATTCAGGAAGGCAAGGTGACTTGTGCGAGGTTACCCAGCCTGGCTAGCCGCGGAGTCCATGTTCTCAACCTCTGAAGCATAATGTCATCCTCCATTCACTGAGCATTGACATCTCCTACTAGCAAAAAGCAATACCAGGTCCCAGTATTGACTTCAGGAATCTCTTCCCTGTTCCTTGGGCCCATGAAGCATGTACAGAAGCGTCAGGAAGGTAAAGGCCAGGATGCCCACCATGTCTCTCTCCCAGTCCCTCTGAGTGTAGCCTCAGGACAATAGGCACCCCTGCTGGCTTGGCTTGGTATGTCAGCCCTAATTTCAAGGCCTTGGCAGGACAGAGGGCAGCAGCAGCCTGTCTTGTGAGGCTCCTGTGGATGAATACAATAGACCTCCTTCCAACTAACCTGACCTTTGTTAAAATACTCTTGGGGACTTGGCCTATCTTGCCTATCTAGAGATATGGTAGGTACTTCTGCCACAACTCCTCAGGACAATGTAACTATTAGGGCCTGGGGGTTCTTCAAACTCTTCTCCTGAAGTAGTGCTAATGAAAAACCAATTCTGCCAACTCTGTAACGTATATTCTACCCAAGAGTCAGCTAAGTGCAGAGGTTATCAAACCAGACTCCGTAGGTTTAGCTTCTGGTGGTGCCACTTCAGGCTGAGTGACCCTGAGCAAGCTATTTTACTATGCCTCAGTTTCCTCTGTTATAAAGTGGTTATAAAAACAGTACCTATTGGTCCTCTCTCCTCCTCGTTTCCATAATCTCTGCTCCTGGCGTTTCACTCTCTCTCTTGTGTGCATGCTCTCTCTCTCTCTTTTCCTCTCATTTTCTCTCTCTCACCCTGCAGGGAGACACTCTACCTGTTTGCTTAATAAATGTCTTGCGTGAAAATAATAGTACCTATTGGTATCATTTAGGCCAGGCTGATTTAACAAAATACCATAGATTGAGTGATTTAAACAGCAGATATTTATTTCTCAAAGTTCTGGAGGCTGGGAAGGCAACATCAAGGTGCCAACAGATTTGGTTATCAATGAGAGCCCTCTTTGGGACTTGCAGATGGCTGCCTTCTTGCCATGTCCTCACATGGCAGAGAGGGTACTCTATCTCTTTTTATAACGTCCCACCCTAGTGACCTAATTACCTCTCAAAGATCCCACCTCCTAATATCACATGGAGAGGGGAGGGCTTCAAAATGTGAATTTTTGGGGGACACAGACATGCATCCTCTCACACTATTTGATAAAATTTTAATAAGAATTATGGAGCCTTTAAAACATTTGCTCAGTGTCTTGTTTAGAAGACGTACTCAATAAACACTTGCCAGTTGATTATTTTTATAACAGCTTTGTTGAGATACCATTCATACACCACATAATTCACTCTTTTAAAGTATATAATTCAGTATAATTCAGTGTGTGCTTGTGTATGTTTTTAATATATTTATGTGGTTGTACAGCCGTCACCATTATCTAATGGCAAAACATTCTCATGACTCCAAAATGAAACCCTGGCACTCTATGACATCACATACCCGACCTCCCTCCCCTGATCCAGCCCTACACAACTATTAATCTGCTTTCTGTCTCTATGAATCTGACCACTCTAGACATTGTGTGTGAACATAATCACTCAGTATGGTCTTTTGTGTCAGCTTCTTTCACTTGGCATCATGTTTTCAAAGTTCATAGAGTTTCCAGTGTGCATTCATATTTCATTCCTTTTTATTGCCTAATGCTATTCCATTGTATGGATAGGTAATATTTGTTTATCTATTCCTTAATTGGACATTTGAGTTTCCACTTTCACTATTATAAACCCAGGGCCTCACCATGCTACATAAAGGTTCTGTTACAGAACTACACCCCCAGCCTGGACATGCTCTTTCAATTCTCTTGGTTATATACCTAGGAGTAGTTTCCATTGCTGGGCCATATTGTAACTCCACAGTTCACTTGTTGAGGAAATCCCAAATGACACCATTCTACATTCCCACCAGCAGTATGTGAAGGTTCTGGTTTCTTTCCATCCTCATCAATACTTGTCATTATCTGCCTTTTTGAGTATGCCCTCTGTAGTTGAGTGAAGTAAGATCTCACCATGGACTAACTGCTTCCTTTAAAGATTACCTATTGACTTTATGCTGGGGCTAAGTCCCAAGGTGGGAAAGAGCTGGGGAGACAAGGTACTGCTCTGGGTCAAGGACCATCCTCATGCTGGAGTTTGATGGAAAGAGTGGAGGTGGCGGAGGAAAGAGACACCCAAGTTACAGGACCACCAAAGATTAGGTATGCCCCTCCTCTTCACTGACCCAACTCAACCAACGTCTACTTGACAGCAATCACATGTACAGCTCCACAGGAGAAACACAAAGAAAGCTGTACCCCTGGCTTCCAGACGCTTTCCTTCTAGATAAAATGTACATAGGGTATATTTAAAAATAAAAAAAGTGAAATGCCCACCCAAGTTTGTCACAGAGGATTCCTTACTAAACAGAGAGATGAGGTTTGCCCTCCAAAGGCTTTGAGAAAGAAGTACATGTTAACCTGGGTTCAAGGGACATTATCGTTTGAATAAAAGGATGGAAAGGTTAAGAGAAGGTTCAACAGGTGGCAGAAATCATATTAAGTAAAGACAAGGAGGCAGGCAAGCAGAAAGCCCATTCAGGGGCAGTAAAGTCATGGGTTGTGCAAGATGAACTAAGGCGGGGAAGACTGGCCATTAAATGCCAGGCCAAGGCATGTGGCCTGATCCTGTAGACACTGGGGAGTCAAGGAACATTATATGTAAAGGAGGAGATAATTTTGGTTGTGGGCACTTTGAGACACAAGCTACCACTCAGTCAGCCAGGGAAATCAACCTGACTTCTGGGAACCAACATGGAAATGAGCACAGAGTGCACAGAGATACAGGATGGCACATGTCAACCCCAGGGCTCAGTTCGACCTGGGCAGAGACCAAAATGAGGGGGTAGGAAGCAGACATCTGTGATCACAAATGGGCTGGATGTCAAGAATGACAGAGCAGGAAGGAGATGCAGGTATGTGAAGACCTCTTTCTCTTCAGGACTCCACCTAAGAAGAAAGGATGGGGAGAGAACCAGATTCCAGGAGACACTGTGGAGACAGGGTTCAGAGAGCCCGTAGCCAGTGGGCTGACCCCTTGGTCCCCCAAACCATCTCAGTACATTCCAGGGACACTCACCAGAGGCAAGGCGAGGAGCTAGGAGGTGTGCGGGGGCTGAATGGGTGGTAGGGCCTAAGAGCAGAGCTGGCTACCCTGTACTTAGGGAGAGCATTCTTCTATTTTCTCACACATGGATTCTTTAATGGCTCACTTTTTTTGGCGGGGGGGAGTACTGGGGATTGAACCAGAGGCATCTAAGCACTAAGCCACATCCCCAGCCATTTTTATTTTTTTATTTTGAAACAGGTTCTCAGTTACTGAAGCTGGCCTCAAATTTGTGATGCTCTTGCCTCTGCCTCCCTGGTTGCTGGAATTACAGATATGTGCCCCTGCACATGGCCCACGGTAATTTCTTATCTACTTTCCATCTAAGAATTTGCCCATTGAGATACCTTATATAAGTGGAATCGTGCAATATCAAGCTTTTAATTTCTGGCTTATTTGGCTCAGCATAATGCTTTCAAGGGCCATCTATGTTGTAGCATACATCAACATTCATTCCTTTCAGTGACCGAATAGTATCCCTTTATGTTTGTATACCACATTTTGTTTATGCATTCATTGTTCAGTGGACACTTGGGTTGTATCCATCTTTTGGGTTTTCTGAATAACGCTGCTATGGACATATATGCACAAATATCTGTTCAAGTCCATACTTTCTGTTCTTTTTCATATATACACGGGATAATTGCTGGTAACTGCCCCCATAGTAAGCTGAATAGTGTTTCCTAAAATGTGTGTCCACTGGGAACCTCAAAATGTGAACTTACTTGGAAATAGGGTCTTTGAAGATGTAATTAAGTATGTCAAAATAGGGTCATATCAGATTAGCGTGGGCCCTAAATCCAATACCTGATGTCCTTATTCGAAGGCCATGCCAAGGCAGAAGTGGAGATTGGAGTGGTACACCCACAGGCAGGCGAAGCCTAGGATTGCCTGACAGTCATCCAGAGCTAGAAGGGGCAAGAAAGGGTTTTCTGTTAGAGCCTGCAGGGAGCACAGCCCTGATACCTTCTTAATTTTGAACCGTGGCCTCTAGAACTGTGAGAGAACATATTTTTGTTGTTTTAAGCTCCCAGGCATGTGGTAATTTGTTATGGCAGCCACAGGAAACTAATATGACCCCTCATGGGAGTATCAAAATTATTAAATACGAGACTTATCAAGTGCTTATCATAGCACCAGGCACATTGCCCAAGGCTTTTCAAGAAATTATTTTTCTCACCTGCCCACATCCAAAATACAAAGCACACTCAGGCACACAAGTTCTCTGAGGCCTTGTCCAGCTTACACAGCAGGCACCTAGCTCATACATCTTACCAGAAAGAGGGGACTTGCCTGGATGTGAATTTAAATGCTCAGTTGAACACTGACTTGCTGGTTGACCTGACTAAAGTCAGTTTCCCTCTTAGAAGATTTGCTATATCATCTATAAGGTTGTGATTTAATAGAAATGGTGCCCTCCCTCTTGGTTGCTGGGATGACTTGACAAGGGAATGCAGGTTTGGTACCATGGTTATGAGACAACTTGGAACTAGAAGGAATCTTAGAGATAATTCAGTCCAACCAACTCATTTTACAGAGGAGAAAAACAAGGCCCAGAGAAGGACAGTAACTTGCTCAAGTCACAAAATGATTCGTAACCTCTCTCTCCACCCCAAAAATATCTGTATGAGAGACTGGTAGTGCCCCAGCTCTTGAATGCTGAGCACCACAGATCCACCCTCAATGCAACTCCCCCAAGCTACAGAGAAGTAGCTTCAGGAGAGACTAGGTTTCCAGCAGAACACACTTCAGGAAGTAGAGAGTGCTTAACTGGGCCATAGCCACAGAAAGATCAAGAAACAGAAGGACTGAGCATGAAGGATGGCAGGAGTCAGCAACGTTTTTCTGTAAAGAGCCATACAGTGCAGAGTCAGCTTTGAGAACCATAGAAAAGCATGATAGATCATACACAAACAAATGGGTGTCGCTCTATGCCAATAAAACTTTATGGACACTGAAATTGCATGCTACATCATTTTTGTGTGTCACAAAATATTCTCATTTACAATTTTTCTCAATTATTCTTAGCTTGTAGGCCATGTGAAAACAGTAGACAGGACTTGACCTACTGGCCTTAGTTTGCCCAGCCATGGTCTCCTCAGGCCAAGTACAAAAACTCAGGAAGTACAGTCCTGAGAGGGGTCATTTTAATAGCTTCCCTGATGCCCAGCAACTCATGTTTATAAGAGAAATGAAAACATACATTCACCAAAAAAATAAAAAGACCATAAAACATATACGTGAATGTTCATAGCAGTGTCATTCACAATAGCCCCAAACTGGAAACAACCCACGTGTCCATCTACTGAAAAATGAATAAATAAAATGTGGCATATTAAACAAGTAATTATTATTCAGCCATAAAAAGAAATGAAATTCTGATACATGGTATGATGTGGTAGATGAGATTTGAGAGGGTCCCCAAGGGTTCATGTACAGGAAGCTTGGTTCCCAGTGCAGCAATGTTGGGAGGTGTTGGAACTTTTAAGAGTTGGAACTTAGTGGAAGGTAACTAGGTCATTAGGGCACTTCTCTTGGAAGAGAATAATGTAGTTCTCAAGGGACCCTCGTTAGTTTCCATGACAGTGGATTGTTATCAAAGAGCAAGACTGACCCCTGAATCTCCCTGGCTTTCTGTCTCACCATGTGATATGCATTTTTGCCATTGTGATGCCCCAGCCATAAGGTCCCCAGTGATTGAAATGATGGGGACTCCTGATCTTGGACTCTCAGCCTCCAAAACTGTGAGCTAAGTGAGCTTCTTTTCTTTACAAATTATCCAGCCTTAGATATTTTGTTATAGCAATGGAAACAAACAAGTAGCAGAGCATGAAGGAGCCTCAGAAACATGCTCACTGAAAGAAGCCAGACACAAAAGGCCATGTGGAATATGATTCTGTTTTATATGAAATATTTAGAATTAGACAACTCATACAGACAGAAAGGAGATCAGTGGTTGCTAGAGGCTGGTGGAGGGGGAAAGAGGAATGACTGCCTAGTGAGCAGAGGGTTTTGTTTTGGGGAGAAGAAAATGTTCTGGAAGTAGAGGAGATGGTAGCACATCACTTTTAAAGGGTTAATTTTATGCGGATGCTACCTCAGTTTAAAAACAAAACTTCCCTGATGACTCTATCTATCATGCTGGTAAGTTTGAAAAACCGGGCCAGTGGAAAGAACAAATTTCAAAGTAAGTTAACCCTGAAGCTGAACTCACAGCTGTGTGTTAAGGTAGAATAAGGCAAAGGACCCCCATGTCTTCCTGGGCTGGCAGTTTACAGTATGTTCTAGTGTAACCTGAGGGCTAGACTGGGGCCAGCCAGTTGAAGCAAAGGCATAAAGTTACTCCAGACAGGTGGAATGGTGGGTGGGGTAAGGAAGAGATGGAACTGGGCAGAGGGAAGCTGGTAGGTGAGGAATGAGCTGAGGGAGCTGCACAGGATGGAGAGACTGGATCCGATCTTGTAGGACTTTGCAGACCATAGACAGGAATTCAATCTTCCTCAGAGTGAGTTAGAGAGCCAGCCCTCCAACTGAGATTGGTGGGGTTTGAGCAAGGGAATGACAAGATCCCGGCTCCTTTTAAAGGAGCTCCCTTTAGCTGCTGAGTGGAGAGTGGGCTGGAGGAGGCAGCCCAGCAGCTTGCCAAGGCAGGGATGGGAACACATAGAAGACTAGACGGAGAGGGTTGAAGGATGCCTCCTGGGTCTGGGGGAGAGGCAGAGTGATTGGGGAAGAAAGATTGAAAGTTGTGTTTTAGACAGTGCAGTGTCTCTAAAAAGTCACTTCTGAATAAAATGGTATCACGACTAATTGGATGATGTATTCCACATTGGTGTTCTGTAACTTTTTCTGGGAGATTTCTTGGACTGCTTCAACCACAAAAAGACAATGTAAAGAGAGCAAACGTTGGTTTCTGTGGTTTAAGTCTCTCTAGTGCTTGAGGGAGACTTCACTGGGTAGGCTAAATAAACTCCTACTCCACATTTGGGAGGCAAATGTTAAGTCCTGTTCCTATTGAGGTCAGAATTGAGAGTAGAAAATGCTGCCTGGGAAATATTACAGAGACATAATTTATTTCTTGCCAAGTGCTTATGCAAATTCTATATGAACTCAACTGAGCACTGAAAAGAAATGTACGGAACAGTCTGTGCATTAGAAAAACATGCAGGTTTGAGGTTGTGCCCTGCTTGACTTGGCACGTAGGCCTCCTGAAGACACTAGGTGTTCTGCATAGAGATTTCAAAAGAAGAGGGCTGCTTCTCATGATAACGAGCCTTGAAGTGAAATCCTGACCCTGTTGCACCTCCTACTGTTTCTTCTGGATTGTTGCCACAATGGCCAGCACTGCACTGCTCACCACCTTGGGGTGTTAAGCCCCTCAAATCCCAAATGGGAATCTTCACAGGGATTCAGGATGAGATGACACTGTTATGAATATCTAAAAAGAAAAAAAAAAAAGGATGAGAGGATTCCGATCTCTGGGTAAAGGGGCCCTTCCCTGGGTAAGTGACTTTGCAGCATGTAAGTTAAGGGGCACGGAACTCTGTAGAAAACTGGAGATGGAAGGCAGCACACTGTCTACAAAGCCGCTGCTCCTGCCTGTCCTTTCTGGGCTGTCTCTCCCCGACTCCCTTTTCAATGCCGTGTGCCCCTCCTCCTGAGTACGATTGCAGGATTCTTGGGACTCCTTCCCCCCACTTCCCAGCTTTTCATTCTTGGATGTTTCCTGTCACTTACGGCCCCATTTTGAAAGGCAGACTCTTATTTCTATACAACAAAGTCTTGAAGTTCCTTCAAGAAATGGAACCACAAAATGCCAATATTCTGATCGTCTCACCCTGCAGTGCCACCCCATTCCAATTAAAACACATGGAGGTTGACATCGGCCACTAGGAGAGTCTAAACTGACGCCGTTATACAAGTACTGCATGACCAGGTTGCAGGCAACTCAAATTTCAAGTGTCCTCTCATTTCTGGGCCATCGCTTCAGTGTTTCTCCCAGAACACTCTCCCATCTGCCCAGGGAACTGTTCCCTTCCCTCTACATCAGCCCACCAGAACAGGACCTGCTCCAGAGCCCTAGCAGCTCCCAGTCTTCTCTCTCTAACTGCCTGAATCCCATGGAGTTTTAACTGCCCATCTTCTACCTCCATCCCTACAGGGAACCACCAGAGTTCTTGGACTTCCTGGAGTCTCCCCTGTATTGAGCAGGCCACACATCTAGCCCCCTTCCTTCTATCACTGCTACCTCCACCCCGCCCACTCCCTGAATCCAGCCTCACGACCCCATCTCCTCCCCCTAGGTGATATGGGTCACATTCCTGTGGACCACTTGCTGCCCCCCCACCCCACGCCATACTGCTGACTACTTAAAATTCTTTCATGGTTTCCCTCTGTTCTCAGGTTCAAATATTTGCTCATTGGCAAGGCATTAAAGTCGGTAGTTGAACTTGCCAGGCTACAAAGAGAGGAGAGATTAAGAATGCTGTGGAACTGGGTGCTGTGGTGACACCTATAATCCCAGGAACTTGAGAGGCTGAGGTAGGAGGATCACAAGTGTAAGGTAAACCTCAACAACTTTGCAGGACCCTGCCTCAAAATAAAAATAAAAAGGGCTGGGGATGGAGCTCAGTGGTTAAGCACCCCTGGGTTCCATCCTCAGTGCCAGAGGCAGGGAGAGGACCTGCTGTGGAGAGGCAGAAAAGACTGAAGGGTAATTTCCTTACAACCTGAAACATGTGAGAGGGCTTCTATTGACATATGGGGTGTGTTCCCAAAATTCTGCATATTGTTGGGATAACTAGCGGCTCCCAGCTTTGTGAATTTCGCTGAGTGGCTTTCTTTTTTATTTTATTTTGTTTGTTTTAAATTTTGGGACCAATAGTGTTGCCAATTTTTTATTTTGCAAAGTAAGCAATTAATCAAGACAGTACCATCTTTGCAGAAAATAAAGGACTTTTGTATACCAAAAAAGTTCACAATTTCAGAATAAAGGTCAGTACTCTAGCTTTTGGGGGGAGGGGATTGCCAAAACAATCCCTATAAGAGCCTTTGTCTCTTAATTGACTCACACAGCAGGAGCCCCGTGGGAAGGGAGAGTGCTCTTTTCCTGTTTCCACCTCTTACCCAGTCAGGATCCTAGAGGGCCATGAATGAGTGAGGCCCCCTTGAGGAACTCACAGGAATATAGTATTGAGGGTGGAGACAGAGTTCTTTACAAGGAAGGGTTTGGGAGCAGTTGGGAGCAAGAACAAGAACTCTGCGTTAGTGATAGCAGTGGGATTTTAATCGTTCTGGTAGGCTGCGGAGGCTCAGGGACTCTGAGATAACAGCTGTTTTGTAATTTAGAACACATCCTCCCATGGGCATGGTGTGTCCAAATCTTATGGTTTGGAAATACCAGGCTGGCCCTCAGAAGCCTACTGAACTCAGATTGCTGTAAACCTCCCAGTCTTATCTGTGTGTCTGCTGTGCTCTCAGGATAGCTTGGTGGACATTTGTCCACACCACACTTCTCTGCCTGAGCCAGAGCTGGGGAAAGGTGGCCATTTTGGGACGAGGACTTTAAGGACCAAATGGTTTTTCCAATTGGTGACAATTTCCAGGGCATGAGAATTTCGGGTGTAGCAAGAGGGTGGAAAGCTGGGTGCTGTGGCACACTTCTGTAATCCCAGTGGCTTGGGAGACTGAGGCAGAAGGATCACAAGTTCAAAGCCAGCCTCAGCAACTTAATGAGGCCCTAAGCAACTTAGCAAGAACCTGTCTCAAAATAAAATACAAAGGGATGTGGCGGCTAGCCCTCAGCGTCCCAGCTAGCCCAATGTCTGTGTCGCACCTGCCCTGCAAGGTTTCAACAGCCTTCATCAAAATGCCATCTCAAATGGAATACACCATGGAAACCATGATGTTTACATTTCACAAATTTGCTGGAGACAAAGGCTACTTAACCAAGGAGGACCTGAGAGTACGCATGGAAAATGAATTGCCTGGATTTTTGGAAAACCAAAAAGACCCTCTGGCTGTGGACAAAATAATGAAGGACCTAGACCAGTGCAGAGATGGCAAAGTGGGCTTCCAGAGCTTCTTTTCACTAACCACAGGCCTCACCATTGCATGCAGTGACTATTTTGTATTACACATGAAGCAGAAGGGAAAGAAGCAAAAAAGCCAGCAATTACTCCCATCCTGATAAAAGAATTCTCTGAAAGGGCTGCTTAAGGAATCTGCCCCACAGCTTCCCATTGTATAAAGATTTCATGAGAGGATCAGGATCCTTAGAAAATGTGCAAATAACATCCAACTCCCGTTTGACAAGCAGAGAAAGTTAAAACTTTTGATTTTTATGTTGTTTGCATTCTCTTGCCCTCAGTAAATAAAGTCTTTTTTTCTTTCTTTTTTTTTTAGTTCTGAAAAATAAAGTGATGTGGCTCAGTGGGGGAAAAAGTGTGCTCCTTGGGGGGAAGAAGTGGAGGACAAGGGGATGGTATATGGAGGAGCCAAGCTTGGCCATGAATTGGTCCCAGAACTCAGATGCATTGATAATGGGCAGTAAGTGTGTATGTGTTGGAGGCACAGATCATGATTTCTAAGTGTAGGGTTTCCTGTATGTATACAAATTTCATGTTCACTTGGAATTCAGCAGGGTAGCAGCAATCTCATTGAGTTCTTGTTCCAAGTTCCAGGCAGCTCTTCCACCTGGTACATTGGCCAGAGAGACTCACATTAACCCAACTTACAGGAGACTGAGAGACAAATTAGGTCCCAGATGAGCCATATTACAAAGGGAGAGTTATCTGGTAGAATAACTGATCTTGGACATATGCAACATTTTAATTAATGAGGGTTTTTTTTTTGATTGAGTATCTTTTGGCACATGATAACCATTGTCCTTGTCTCTTGGTTTTCATTCCTGTATCAGAGCAGGTCATTTTTGTGTTCATTCTATGTTCTAGAGGAGCATACTTTTTAGGTTCCTCATCCTCACCAGTCAATATAAATTCATGCCATGGTTCAGTCTGCTGGAATGGAGGTTAGCAATCTTTTTCTGTAAAGGTTAAATAGTAAATATTTTAGGCATCTTGGGCCCTGTAGTTTCTGTTCCAAATATTCATTTCTGCTCTGGTAGTACAAAGACAGCCATAGAAAATACAGAAAAGAATGGCCACGGCTATGTTCCCATAAACTTCATAGGCCTGAAATTTGAATTTTGTTTTAATTTCCCATGTCACAAAATACTTTTTGAGTTTTTGGCAGCCTTTTCAAATGTAAAAACTACTCTTAGCTGGGAGGCTGCACAAAATGGTGAGTGGGCCAGATTTGGTCCGCAGATTGCAGCGTACAAACTGCCCCTGAGCTAGGAGACAGTCTTATCACACATTATTACACTGTGGCAGGCATTTGGCTGGTGTGTTCAGGTGTCTCTGATGCACCTTTACCAGAGTTCTAGGTGGGTGTGACTATGTCCACTCCCTGTTGACTGAGATGACCTAGCTCAGAGGTTTACTTTCCACAGTGTTCACCTATCATAGCCTGAAGTGTTCCTATACACTATGAAGTGTAGTGGCCCATTAGTAGAACTTACCAGAAAGAGTTAAGTAATGGCCCAGGGCATCTAAGTGGAAAATTTGGGGGCATTTCCACAGCCTGGAATACACAGTAACCTCCCACCCTCACAGTAGCCAGTATTTCTTCAGCTGTTACAAGATTAACAAGCAACAATTCCACCATCATCACTGTGTGCTAGGTTGCCCACTTTTCAGGTCCAGCCAGGACAGGTACCACATCTGGTACTAAAGTATGAGTTCTTAGCCATTTACTAGCTGGGTTTCCTCCTTTTTTGCTGGTGTGGGGGGAGACTTCCTCCTTTGATGCTGTGGTACTAGGACTGGCTCCTTCCTCAACCTCCTTAATTACTGTGGTGATGCATAAGGTCCTTGTAAAGAATAAAATATAAAGAAATATGTCTGGAATGTGCCATGTGTAGAGTGTCAGTTCAGTGACTACAGCTACTTCTGTTCAGTCTACTGCTCATGTCACAAAATAAGCACTGCTCGGAAAATCACAAGATCCACTCCTTACATGCCATTTTGTTTTCTGCAGCCCCAGGATTCAAAGAAATGAATGGAAGCTCAGGAGGCTGCAGGAACCACTGCAGGTCTGGCAGGCACAGGAAGGCGGCCTAATGGGTACTAGGGAAACGTGATCATAGTTGCCCTGTAAGAAGGACGTGGCCCAGGACAGTCTGTGCAGCATAATGGCAGGGACAGGCTCAACGCCGCCACTCCGGAGCACAGTGGCGCTTTCTCTTTGTCCTTGAATACTACTTGCAGCTGGTGCTCTTCTCAAAAGCGTTCACGTCAAGGCTGCAGCGGGGCATTTTGCTGTCCGTGGTAGTGTCAGAATCTGATTTCTCTCCATCTGGGAGATGATCTCTATTTGCGGGTGTTCATGGGAAAGAACTGCAGCGCGTTTGTCGGTCACGGGGGTTTTCAGATCGACTCTGCAGTTGTGAACTTGCATTTTCAGCGCATTCATCAAAGCCTAGCGAGTGCTGACCCTGGCTCTATCCCAAGTCTCCCGAGCCCGAGGAGCTCCTGCTCTGGGCGGACCCCGATTCCTCTACACCTCCCTGGCACCCGGGCCGCTGCCTGGGGACCGCGGCCAGCCACGAAGAAACAGCCCTTTTCTTTAGTCTTGGGACAGGGTTCCACTACTTTTTCCTGCAGGGAGCTGCGAAGGGCTTTTAAGAATGCGGGTGCTGAGTTCAGGAGCGGCGGTGGAGGGGCCCCCAGAGAACAGTATTTATTGGGAGAACCTCAGGGCCATAAGGGGAAGAGTCCGGGACAAGGTGACCCAGCAGGCAGACGCACCAACAAGTGCACTCCGGCTTCGGGGGCGTCACCGCATGCTCGCTGCCGCAGCCTCCCGCCCGCGGCCTCTGGCGACTCACTACTCCCGGCCCTCAGGGCCCTAAGGGATTTCAATTGCTGGGACCCAGTGACGAGGGGTCGGCGGGCCGCGCCCCAGAAGTCAGACCGCCCCACCCACCAGGCGCCTGCGGCCCCGCCTCCCAGCGCCAGCCCCGCCCCTCTTCCCGCCCCCAGACTGCGGGCCCCGCTCTGGAGACCCAAGCGTGGTCCCGCCCCGCCGGCCTTGCCCCAGCCTCGTCGCCTGCAGGCGCCAGTACTCGCGCGCCCCCTTCCCCCGCCCTCCCGGGGCCGCGCAGCGCGCACCGGCTCTGGGCGGGGCCCTGCAGTGGCAGCAGGGCTCCTCCTCCTGCTCCTCCTCGACCTCCCCCTCCGGCCCTCTCGCGCTGTCCTCCTCTGGGGCCCCTCCGCCTGGTCCCAGCCATGGTGGCCTGGCGCTCGGCGGTCCTTGTCTCCCTCGCTTTCTTCTTGGCCATCCTGGTCCAGAGAGGTAAGGCGTGCGGGGGACGCGTGGGGACCCCGCCCTGGGGGCCCTGGAGTCGCTCTGTGCCTGAGCGGCCCGGCCCCCGCCTTGCAGGCCTGCGGCTGACGCGCCAGGCTGTGCTGGGCGGAGGTGCGGGGTCCGACCCCGCCGCGGTCAGTGTAGCTGGAGATGAGGCGTGGGGCCCCTCTTGGTGCTGAGCTACAGACAAGGAGATTGGACTCCGCTAAAATCCTGAACAAGCAGGTGTCACCACTGGTGACAACAGCTGTTCCCACGAGTTTACCTTAGGGAAAACCTTGGAAACAGCAGTCATTTTCGAAATTTGTGTGGGACCACCTGCAGCAAAAGCAACTGGGGAACTTCCTGGGCAGATTCCTACACCCTTGTGTTGGGATCGCCTTGGGGCTGGGGTGGGGGTGGAGGGTGGAGGGCGCGACGTGTAGGTGTAACTAGCTCTCTAGGTGATTTTGGTGTCTGCTTCAGGTTTCAAGCCTTTGGTCATATTTTGCCCAGGAGGAGCAGAGAGAAATTTCGCTGAATCAAAGGTGCAAGTTTCTTAGACTCTGTACTCAAAGTGTGGTCCAGGGCCCAGCCACATTGGCATCACCAGGGAGATTGTTAGAATGCAGCATCTTATGCCCTGTTCCTGACCTACTGAGTCAGATTCAGGGTTTTGTTTAGCGTTTTAACTAGGTCCCTGGGTAATTTGAAGGCACATTCAAGTTTAAGAAGCATTGTCTTAGAATAAATGCAGTCTGTGGTTAAAAATAGGGTCCTAAACATGTACCAGCAGAATCTTCTTACACTTATTTATATCCCATCTCCACATCAGAAAAGTGGTCTAAGGGAAACACTGCAATTTCAGCACTGAATCATGCTTTGAGCTTCTTGACAATGAAGGTAAATCCAACTAGTGAAAAACACGAGCTCAGAAAAACAAAGCTTTGACCTGGTATTGGATTCTACTAAGATTTATGTTACATATTGGGAACACTGGAAATCAGTGGACAGTACTAGCCAAGGTAGATTTGCAAAAGATGTAGAAATGTTTTCTTATGGTCTACCCCCCTGGAGTTGATACAAAAAGCCATTCAACATTCTTCAAAGGTAGGCTTGGTTTTAGGAACTGCTGATGCAGAAGTGAACAAAACTGAGACTGACTTCTGGAGCTGACCTCCACGTAGGAGGGAATAAACAAGTATACACATTTATAGAATATATGTTAGTGCTATGAAGAAAAATTAAGCAGGTTATAGGGACGAAGTGTTCTTGAATTTTCTCTTTCATTTTCCACTTTGAGAACACAATTTATTCCGTCTAATATGCGTCTGTGAAGAAAAGTGTACAGTTGTGCCCCTCTTATCCTGGGGAGATACATTTCAAGTCTCCCATTGGATGCCTCAAAGCACAAGTATTACTGAAGCCTGTATATACCATGTCTTGTACTATATGCCAGGCAGCATTGCCATGGATCCTGTCTTTCCATGTCCTATGCCCTGCTGCCTCATTTTTTCTCTTTCTACATTTCTACATTTGTACATAATAGTTGCACTTAATGATGGGATTTGTGGTTATATATTGGTAAATGCATACCATATAACAATATAATTTGACCAATATTACTCCCTAGCACTTACCCCCTGTCTCCACTCCTCCCACCCCTTGGTCCATTTCCTTTATTGCTTTCCCTTTGATTTTCATGAGAACTAACCCCACCTTTCTTTTCCTTTTTCCTCTCTAGCTTCCACATATGAGAGAACACATACAACCCTTAACCTTCTGAGTTTGACTATTTCACTTAACATGATGGTCTCTGGTTCCGTGCATTTTCCTGCAATTGTCATAATTTCATTTTTTATGGCTGAA
Organism: Sciurus carolinensis; assembly: GCF_902686445.1. Classification (NCBI taxonomy): domain Eukaryota; kingdom Metazoa; phylum Chordata; class Mammalia; order Rodentia; family Sciuridae; genus Sciurus; species Sciurus carolinensis. The sequence continues at coordinate 127,608,721 of NC_062232.1, read as the reverse complement.
TAAAACTCCATTGTGTAGATATGCCACATTTTCTTTATCCATCCATCCATTGGTTGATGGACACCTAGACTGGTTCCATAGTTTGGCTACTGTGAAATGTGCTGCTATAAACATGGGTATGCATGTATCACTGTACTGTAATGACTTTAATTCTTCAGGGTAAATACTGAGGATTGCTATAGTGGATCATATGGTGGTTGCATGCTTCGCCTTTTGAGGAACCTCCATACTGATTTCCATAGTGGTTGTACTGGTTTACAGTCCCACCAACAGTGCAAAAGTGTTCCATTTTCTTCACATCCTCTCCAGCATTTATTATTATTTGTATTCTTGAGGACTGCCATTCTGACTGGTGTGAGATGAAATCTCAGTGTAGTTGAATTTCATTTCCCTAATTGCTAATGATGTTGAACATTTTTCATATAGTTGTTGGCAATTTGTATTTCTTCTTTTGAGAAGTGTCTAATTCATTTGTCCATTTATTTGATTTTCTGGTATTAAGTTTTTTGAGTTGTTTATATATTGTACATATTAATTCTCCATCAGAAGAGTAGCTGGCAAAGATCTTCCATTCTGTAGGTTCTCTTTCCACATTCCTAATTGTTTCCCTTACTGTGCAGAAGCCTTTTAATTTGATGCATCACATTTATTAACTCTTGGCCACATCATTACTCTTCAACTTTTTATTAACTAAAATAAGAGTCACTTGAACACAAGCACCACAATACTCCACCGTTGATCTGATAACCCAGAACAGCTACTAAGTGACTTTGTGGGTGGGTATTGCATACAATTTGAAACTTGAATCATTTATTTGTGGATTTTCCATTTAACATTTTCAGTCCACATTTGACCACCAGTAACTGAAACTATGGAAAGAAAATCCTCAGAAAGTGAAATGGTAGATAAGGTGTGTGAGAGGGAGACTATTGTAATCATTTGATTGAATTGCCACTAATAGCATGGAATTTTGAAAGATGAATATAAATGATCAAGCATCAGCTTTTCATTGTTTTGAGTTATACCTAGTTGATTTAGGAGGTACTGAAGGAGACAGAATCAGTGCAACCATTTTACAAATGAGAAAAGAGGCACAGAGAGGTGAAGTAACTTGTCTCAGATCATCCAGTAAGATTAATTGGCATAGTTACTTGACTCTACAAACACAGCCTTTAAGCTCTAGACATTGTGGCTTTATACCTGGAGCTGTTCCACTTCTAATACTTAGTTGCTTTGGGAAAATGAGTTCTCTAAACCTGTTTGCTCAACCACATAATGCCTAATAATTCACAAAGGTATCTTGGGATCAGGAATGTGTCACTCTTAGATCTGAAGCCTTGCCACCAGCTACCACCTCCTGTGTGCTTGCTGTGTGACACAGATATCACATAACTTGTTTTTAATTGCCCCAATAATTTTGCAGGTTACATATTATCCTTGCCTTCCACATGAGGGGATCCTGTTCACATAGGTCAGAAGAAATAGACCCAGGATTCAACCCAGATAGGACTGCTACCCAGTGATCTTTTATTGTTGTTTAAATTAAGAATGCTGAACCAGATACAGGTTCGTTTCAAGGTAGGGACCCAGTTTTCTGGGTCTTTCGTCCAAAATAAGATTTTTGCATTAGCAGTCTGCTCCAGAATCTGGCCGGTTAGCTTCAGCTGCTGTATGGAAATGAAGAGACACAAAGCAGGTGTTCAGTGAGGCACTGGCTGGCTCTCCTTGAGTGCAACTTCTTCTAGGTTCTAGTCCTCAGTAATGGGTACGACTGAACAACCCCAGCAGACCTCAGAGAGCTCACGGGACATCAGGGCATGATTTGTGAAAACCCTCCAGGCTCTGGCAAGTAGAGACAGGCATAGGCTCCTAGGAATTTAAAGGGCAGTTAACAAGTCATCCTTGTTCTAATTACAGAGGGGTATTCAGTTCACTGTGTATTTTAGTGCTTTGGTTCTTTTGAGCAGGAGGGAGAAGGAACTCCATGGTGTGGGTGGATAGTATTCATAGCAGCTTCCCATTTCCATAGGCACATACAGGTGACATACCTATCCTCAGATCAAGCAAGCCTGCCCTATGCCCTGGTGACTCTGTGCAATCTGCTTAACTGCTCTGTGCCTCAGTATTCCCATCTGCACAATGAAAATAACAACACTATCCACCTCATAGCATTGTTATTAGTATTAAACAAATAGGAATACACAAAGCGCTTAGCATGGTGCCTGGCAGAGTGAGCTCTGTGTTAGTGTTAGTGATTATTACTCATATTACCAAAGATGTGCCAGGCCACATTTTAAAAATGCACATTGCAAACCTTGAAAGCATCATTTATACAAAATGTCCATACTTGGCAAGTTCATAGAGACAGAAAGTAGATTAGTGGTTGCTAGTGAATAGGGGAAAGGAGTGGGGAGGGATTGCTTAATGGGTGAGAGGTTTCTTTGGGGTAATGAAAATGTTCAGGAACTAGATAGAGGTGATGGTTGCACAACCTGTATATGTACTAAAAACCACTGAATGGTACACATTGAAAGGGTGAATTGTGTAGGTGTGAATTATATCTCCATACAAAAATTCACTATGTAGTCTAAGTAGAACAAATGTGAGAGGTGGCAGTATATGACCCTGGGTTGGGACTGGTCTTCGGGACCCTTGGCGTGTTCAGGAGGGGTGAGACCACAGCAGGCCACAGGTATTGGCAGTGCTCATTTGCCAGACTGGGATCTAGGCACAAACCTGAGGGATGACTTGAGGTATCAGGTCTAAGCTAGTTGGGCCCCTGGGGCACTGAGGGTTGACCCTGAGTTGCTTTATCCTGCTGCCTAAGTACTGGAATGGTCCAAAGGAATCCAGCATCATGGGGACAGGGAGAACTTCCCTTTCGTGGATGGCTCTATAGGTCAACATTATGTGTGCCAGTTTGTCACTTCACAGGGCCTGAGCATTCTTACCTTTTAGTCTCACTTGCTTTTAGTACTTTGCTGTTAAGGTCACCTCCCCAGCCCTATCCTTTCCATCACACTAGATACCAGCTAGCTAACTAAAATGTCCTTTGAATATGTTTTAAAACACACACACACACACACACACACACACACACACACAGAGTGAGAGAGAAAGAGAGAGAGAGAGACACACACACACCATCTAAGAGCCAGCATCTGCAGGCACTGAGGAAATGCCTGAAGTTGTCCCAGTAGAGGTGACACAATAAGTCCCCTATTTTTGGCTCTTCAGAGGGATATGAGTGTGAGGAGCTGGGCTTGGTCCTGGTGAGTTCAGAAAAGATGCCTTCCAGATACGCTGACTTTCCTGTTCCCAGCTCTGTTCCACACCTGGGGTTTTTGCTTTTCTTGCTGCTTGCACTCTTCAGTTTTGCACTTTGCATGTTTTTCCTCTGCTGCTCTATGTGCTGAGGGGCCTGGCTCAAGGGGTTCCTGATCTCCAATCCAGAACTGGCACTTCCTGAGGCCTACTGAGAGGTCGACTGATGGGTGAATTGTGGTTTTCATGTCAAAGCATTAAGTCATCATAAACAGTTTTGAAGAGCTGACAGTGAAATATTTCCCATAGTTAGTTTACATGCGAAGGGGAATTAATTGAGGAAGCAGAGGGAATTAAGGTTGCTAGATTTCTGTCCTTAAAATAAGGTTATTCTGGATTATTCAGGTGGGCCCAATGTGATCACACAGGTCCTTTAAATATGGAAGATGGAGGCAGAAGAGTCAGTGTCAGAGCCATGCCATGAGAAAGCGACTTGACCAACCATTGCTGGCTTTCAAGGGGCCAGGAGCCAAGGAATGTAGGTGGCCTCTAGAAACTATAAAGAGCAAGGATTGGTTTCTCCCCTGCAGCTTCCAGAAGTAACCATCCCTGCCGGCATCTTGATCTTAGCTCAGTGAGACCCAGATTGTACTTCTGACTTCCAAAACTATTAAGATAAAAATGCATTGTTTTGAATCTTTAAATTTATTATATTTTGTTAAAGCAGAAATAAGACAAAAAAGAAACTAAGATTAGATATTAACATCCTCTTCATCTTTGAAAACTGAGTATGTGATGTTTCCTTACATTGTTGTAATTTCACATGTTTGAATCAATCACCAGTATGGTCTAACTTCAGGATTTTGAAATAAATGTTATTGGCACAGCAGCAAGTGTTCAGAAACACTTTGGAGAGCAGTTGGGTTTCTGTTACTTAGTTTGATTCAGAACTGTTTAACAAGGAGACTAGACTGCTTTTTGCTTTGGATCGTGGCTTTTGCTGTAGGCTACCTGCAGTGGGGTTCTAGGTCTGCGGTCTAGGGCCAGCAGACCATAGGTTTCATTTGTCTGAGCCATGCTTGCCAGAGGAGGAGGAGGAAGACTGTGTTCACCTTTCTGGCTGCCTATGTGGCTTTCCCTGCCTGTACTGACTTCCTGTTTCCCAAGCTGGGTGAGGGCAGAGGACCAGGGCAGGAGTGTGTGCACCTGAAATCCTCTCTAGCTTCAACCAGTTTTGAGCTCTCCTTTTTTTTTTTTTTTTTTTTTTTTAGCTTCGTACAGCTATAAAATAGCTTTGAAAACTGTGGTAGTTTAATCTGCAAGTATGAGGCCTCTATTCAGTGAACCTCTGTTCAAAGAGAGACTAGAAAACACCTGGCTGGCATTGCTAAGTGGATCTATTTGGAATTCTTTTCCAAATAATAGGTGATGCCCTCTGCAGAAAGTATTGCTGCAGTGTGGAATTCATTACCACTGTAACAGTGCCAAGACCCAGCTGGGGCTCATTTTGATATTTAAAAACCTTTAGGGCTGGGGTTGTGGCTCAGTGGTACAGTGCTTGCCTAGCACATGTGAGGCCCTGGGTTCAAATCTCAGCACCACAGAAAAAAATAAATAAAATAAAGGTATTGTGTTCATCTACAACTAAAAAATATATTTAAAAAAACCCTTTATTCCCGTTTCATCTAGCCTGGGATGATGAAACTGTTAGGTATTTCTTTTGCCCTAAGGACACTTTGAGACACTGAGGGAACCTAAACCCAACTGGAAGCCGGAGGCAAGGGAACCCACTGATGCAACTCATACCAGTCAGACAGAGAGCCCACTACATATCTGCTAATGCCTGAATGAGTGTTGTTAAAGCAGGCCCCATGTGGGGTCTCCTCTGCATTTCACCCCTCTGCCCCTCTGTGGGTGAAACATGGCTAAATCAGGCACTTGCTCCAAGAGCTTAGAATCCAGACAGCTTTGGAAGCAACAATCCATAATAACTGTCGTGTGTGTCTTAAGAGACATGAGGATTCCACTGTTACTGCAGTGCTATCTGACTAGAAGGCCCCCTTTCTCTTTCGGTTGTTATCTGCTGCATAACCAACCTCTGCAAACCCAGTGGCTTGAACAACGCCCATTTTACTATGTCCATAGATTTCATAGGTCAAGAATTCAGAAGAATGCAGTAGGGATGGCTTGTCTTTTCTCTATAGTGTCTGGGGCCTCAGCGAGGAAGTTGCCTCTCTCTTGCCAACCAAAAATGACTGCAGACATTGTTCAGTGTGCCCTAAAGGGCTACATCCTCTCCTGGTTGAAAACAACTGCTACAGAGAAGATATCTCTCTCTCTCTCTCTCTCTCTCTCTCTCTTTCTGTTTTCAGTGCTGGGGATGGAAACTAGGGCCTCTTGCATACTAGTCAAGTATCTACCACTGAGCTATACCCCCAGCCCAGGACAGCCATATTCTTTGTAGTTCCCCTGACTTTTCTCAGTATTCTTCATGAATCACTTAAATTTTTTGTCATGATCACTTTGCCTCAGGATAGATGTGTTGTAGGAAATCACAGGCAATCCTTGTGAACTGGCATCAGCTCCACAGACTCAAGGAATCTGCCCTAAACTCCTCAATAAGCTTTGAGTTCCTCCTGGTTAGATCAGGTCTGTCACCAATCTCCTCAGGTAGTTAGTTTTTTCCTGCCCAGATTTTCACAGATGGCTCATCTCATCTCTTTCATGTTGAACCTTATTAGTTTCCATTTTAGATGACAACCTTGTCCTTTTTAATATGTTTGATTTTTTCTGAGAGCCAGAGAAAAAGAGTAAACAGCAAAATGAACCAAAGACATACTCAGGCAGTTCATAAAAGAAGAGATCAAATTGGACAATAAACATATGAAAAGATGATCAACCTCATTAGTAATTGGAGAGATGCAAATTAAACTATAACAAGATAAAATTACATGCCCTCCAGTAGGCTAAAAATGATAATAAAATCTGACAATACCAAATGTTTACATGATTACAAGGGTAATATGTGTTCTTTGTGGCAAATGTGGAAAATATAGAAAAGTGTAGAGAAAACACAAACCCCATAGCCTAGGGCTAACTCCTGGTACCATGTTGGAATTCAGAATTTCAATAATTTTTTCTATGCAGAAAATATGTGTTTCAAGTTACTGATGTTAAATTGACTACTATATCCCTTTCTTCCTTTGTTGTGAAATAGAACATATAGAAAAATGTACAAGGCTTATATGTACAGAATAACAGAGAAGTGTAAAGTGAAAACCTGTATCACCATCAACCAGGTAGAAAAACAGAATGTTGAGAACACCTGGGTGACTCCTATGTTCCCCTCCTGATCACAGTACCTGTCCTCCCACCTCCCAGAGGTATCCACTACCCTGATTTTAGGGCGGTTATTTTCTTGATTTATTTCATCCTTGTACTGCCTATGTATGCAACCCTAAGTAATGTAGTTTTACCTGTTTTTTTTTTGGTTGTGTGTGTGTATGGTTGGGGGATGGAATCTATGATCTTGTCTGTGGTCTTACGCATGCTCAGCAAGCATTCTACCACTCAGCTATATACCCCAGCCTCAGTTTTTCCTGTCTTTCATTTTAACTTTATAGAAATGAAATTCCACTGACTGTAATCTGTGTTTTGTGTCTTTCCCCCACTGTTGTTGAGTATCTGTTGTATGTAGCTCTCTTCATTCATTTTCATTGCTATGTATTCCACTATTTGAACATACCACAAATTTTGGAGGTTTATACAAATACATTCTTTTATAAATGGACATTTGGGTAGTTTCCAATTTAGGGCCATTTCAAGCAGTGCTGCCAGCATTTTTATGCTGATGTGCCCAAGTTTCTCTTGGGCAGAAATTCTCAAACTGTGACCTGGAAGCCTTCATGGGGATGTGTCCTCTTTCATGGGTTCACAAAATCCAACTATTAACTATTTTCATAGTAACACTGAGGTGTCATTTGTGTTTTGCACTTTCCTTCTCTGATGAATCTATAGAATATTTCAGAGGCTATGTGATGTGTGACAGAATTTCTCTAATAGCTGATGGAATGTGTGCTGTTCTGTGCTTTAAAAATATGTTTTAGAAGCCATGCACAGTGCTACACACCTGTAATGCCAGGGGCTCAGGTGGATCTTGAGTTCAAAGCCAGCCTCAGCAACTTAGCAAGGCCCTAAGCAACTCAGTGAGACCCTGTCTCTAAATAAAATTAAGAAAGGGCTGGGGATGTGGCTCAGTGGTTAAGCACCCTTGGGTTCAATCCCTGGTACCAAAAAAAATTAGTTTCTAATATGATAAGCAAGAGTAAATATAACCCACACAAACAAAGCTCTTTAAGTTCTTCAACAGTTTTTAGTGTAAGGGCAAATAGTTTGAAAATTGCTGCTCTTGGGATTATACCTAAGAGTGGAGTTTCTGGATTCCACAGTATTTGTAACTTTGGTTTTATTAAGTGGTGCCAGACTGCCTCCTGAATCGGTTACCTGTTTATCTTCCCACCAGCAACTTATCAATGACTGTTGTGCCACCACCTTGGCAACACTTGGTGTTGTCAGAGTTTATTGTAATATTAGTCTCCAAGTGGGTTTCTAGTAGTATGTTATCATGATTTTGTTTGCATATCTCTGATTACTATTTATCATCCAGTTTGATTTCTTCCTTTGTGAACTTCCCAGTCAAGTCTCTGGCTCATTTTCCAGTTGGCTCCCACTCACAGTGCTTTATTTTCTTGTGTTCTTGGTTGTAGTTCCATTGTTGTTGTTTGTTTCTTGGGACTGTGTACTGCTTATTGCCATTTAAATATGTACGTAGGCAATCTCTGAAGCCTGGGGTAATTATACCATCTTCCAGAGATTTGTGTTCAGTTTCGTTAGTTGCCTATGTGACTAGTCTGGCCCACCTGAGTGACACAAATTTCTTACCTTTTCCCTTGGTTTCATCAGGACCAGACAGTCTTCTTTGCAGCCCTCTGGAGTTGAACTTGGGAGGTTGAGGTTTGTTTCTGAGTCATGCTTACCCCACTGGTATAATATTTTAGGGTTCCAGTTAATATGGAAAGAACTTTATTACATTCCTTCATTTAGTGCCCCTAAGTTCGGACTTCAGTCCTCTTTGCCTGTCTTGGAATGTTTCTGAAATCAAAGCCATGGTTTGTCAGATGCCCTTGTAGCAAGTGGATGGGTATGTGTGGGCTCCCACCTCTCTGAATTTCCTGCTGTCTCATAGGTTTTGTTGTGGTTATTTTTACCACCTTGTCAGTTCTTTAGCACTTTAAAATATTTTTAAATGATGCTTTAAAAATCACCCACTTTAGGCCAGGTGTGGTAGTCCACATCTGTAGTCCCAGCTACCGTGGAGACTAAGGCAGGAGGATCGCAAGTTCAAGGTCAGCCTCAAAAACTCAGCAAGACCCTGAGTCAAAATAAAATTTAAAAAAAAAAACACTTTTTTTGGTACTTATTCAAGATAAGAGCCCCCCCCAATTTTATTTTTAACTGATACAAATTATGCATATTTGTATTTATGAAGTACCTTGTGATTTTTAATACGTGTACACATTGTATAAGATTCCAGTGAGTGTAAGCACATCTATCTCCTCATTTATTTCTTTATGGTGAAACCATTCAAAATCCTTTCTTCTAGCTTTTCAAAAAATTATACAGTATATTGTAGTTATCTGTGGTCCCCCTGCTGTGCTTTAGAGCACCAAAATTGCACTTGAGTTGTTTTTAATAGGAAAGTTGTTCCAAATAATCGATTTTGCCATTAATAGAAACACACACTGTATGTCTTTGTCCTGTTTATCTGTTTAGCCTTATGTTTTGAATTTTTCATTATATAATTAAAATTGCTTTGAATATATGATTTTGGTGAATATTTATGTTGATTCTAGGTGTTTGCTATTGTGCATGATATTTGGTTGAGAGTAAGCTATCTGGTTACAGGGTAGCAGGCAGAAAGAAGCAGGAGAGAGGAGGTCTAAGACCTTAGTTAGTATTTAATTAATGTTAACTCTTGTTATCATTATCATCACATGTGCCCATGGAATGGCTGAGGGGGTATATGGAGCATTCCCGTCTGATGGCCTCAGCCTGTTCTGTGGAGGAGGAGACAGATAAAGGGAGCCAATTCAGAAATCATGATTGCCAAGAAATCCTGGGACCTGGCTGCAGTCACATACCCTGAACTAGAAGCTGGTCCAGTGCCAGTCAGCATAGTGATATGAGACTTTCTTCTGCGACACAGAGGATGTAGGACAGATGAGGCTGGACACACAGGGAATTTTCAGGAAGCAGGTTTATTGGATGCAGGGTCCAGAGGGGCTGTCAGCTAAAATTCTTTGGATCTTGAGTCTAGAAATTCTTGGAACTTTATACCCAAGGCACGGGGAGACAGGGCCTGGAGGTTTACATTTTATAGGGTCTACATAAAAGCATTTTTTCTTGAGTTCACAGAAAGTGCTTTTTATCCCATTTTTTACATTAGTCAGAGGTTTTATGACAGAAGCAAAAAGAACATCATCAAGTCTGCAGCTAAACGTAGTTCTTGCAAGATGAAGTGACTTAGTCCTCACAAGAAATTGGAAGTCCTATCCCACACTGAGTTTTTTGTAGAAATTTTTGCTGATGTTCTGTTATAAAGCTTCCTGGCAAGAAGAGGAACTTCTATGCTACAAATATAGTGGAGTTTCTGCTTAATTATGGTAAGGGCCTTCTCGGTGGGGAGTCTCTGGTGGGCTTCTGTGGCACTGTTCCAGAATGTAGTGGGGCCAGTGGTGGGGTGCTTGTGTGCCAGTCAGTTCCCTCCAGGAAGTGTCAGTTGAGTTCTGCTTATGTGTCCAGCACCTTGGTTGGTGCTGGGACAGTGGAGACCAGGCAAGCACTGGCCCTGCTTTAGAGAACACCCAGCCCAGTGGGGCGAGAGGATGGATCCTTTTCCTAGAGTTGGGGATTGACCAGGCATGGGTATAGACCATTGTGACATGGATTTACTAGAATCTCTGTGGTGATCAAGCTGGGACTATGTCAGGTCAGAAAGGAGGAGCAGAACCAGAAGGGATGGCAAAGGGCTGCTTGGCAAGCTCTGCAGGTCTAGTGGGGCAGGAAGTCAGGCCAGGGTTGGGAAGACAGGCCCAGGGCCAAAGAGTGGGATTTCCCTGGTGGGGCAGTTTCTAGTCCTGCATGGGGATGTGCTTGACTTTATTGAAGCTGGAGATGAGGAAGAAAGGGAAGAGACGGTGGGCAGGATCTGGTGGATGCACAGGCTATAAGGACTTGGGGCAGAGAACCCAGCCAATAACAAGCAATTCCAATTCCATCTCTTTTGATAACTGGAGGCCAGGAGAGGACAGACCCAAGGAGAAGGGAAATAGCCAGGTGGCTGCAGACTTAACAGAGGAGGGGTGCTGCTTGAGAGTGAAGATAGGTAGGTTTTTTGGAGGGCCTTGATCTTCCCTCTAGAGGAAGAGACAGGTAGAAAGTCACAAAGGGACTTGGCCAAGGTCACAGATGGGACTTTGTGTCCACTGTCTGTGAACTGCAGAAGCCTCTGCATAGTAGGCTGATTTTCCTTCCCATCTCAGGTATTAGAAGAGTTGCATTTTTACATATCATACAATTCACTCATTTCAAGTGCATAATTAAGTGCTTTTTCTAGTATATTCACAGAGTTGCCCAACTCTCACCATTATCTAATTTTAGAACATTGTTAATGCAAAAGAAACCCCCAACCCTGTAGTAGTCCCTCCATTGCCTGCCTTCCCTCCAGCCCCTGGCAGCCTCTAATCTACTTTCAATCTCTATGGATTTCACTCAGCATGGATCAGTACTTCATCTTTTTATGGCTGGCTAACATTCTATTGCATGGATAGACAATTACATGCTGCTTATCTGTTCTTCACTTGATGGGCATTGGGTTGTTTCTACTTTTGGCTGCTATGAATAATGCTGTTATGAACATTTGTGTATAGGGTTTTATGTGGAATTAGGTTTTGTGTGGACTTAGGTTTTACTTGGGAATTACCAAACCATGTGGTAACACTATGTTTAACTTTGTAAAAGACTGCCTGTGTTACAAAACTGCTGCATCATTTTATAATCGCACTAGCAGTGGATGGGGGTTCCAATTTCCCCACATCCTCACCAGCATTTCTTTTTCTTTTCCTTTTTTGATTCTTGCCATCCTAGTAAGTGTGAAGTGGTAGCTCCTTGCGGTTTTGATTCACATATCCCTGGTGACTAATGAAGTTAAACCTTCTCCATTCCTGTGCTTATTGGACCATGTGTTCTGGAGTGAAAATCTATCTAGTGCAGAGGGTATGAAACTAGAATCAGTAGACCCTGTCCTTACCCTACCTCATTGTGGGTCCTTCATGGATTGTTTTTCTTTTTTTCTTTGTAAACTTGTTATTCTTCAATAGTAAGTCCTCCTCAAGAAAAGAGACTGATCAGATCCATCATGTCTGATATTTTTTGGGGGGAGGGTAATGGGGATTGACCACAAGGGTGCCTAACCACTCAGCCACATCCCCAGACATTTTTTATTATATTTTATTTAGAGACAGGATCTCACTGAGTTGCTTAGGGCCTCACTAAGTTGCTGAGGTTGACTTTGAACTTATGATCCTTCTGCTTCAGCCTCCTTAGCCACTGGGATTATAGGCATGTGCCACCTTACCCAGCTGTTCTGTAGTTTTAATCAACCCCCCTTCATGATTCCTTTCACTTACCAACAACTTGCTCATTTCCCTTCATCCTGCACCATCTCTCCTCTAAATACCCCATTTCTGTCCTTCAAATCTCCCTTTAGTTTCTCAAACTAGACTGTGGCTTCTGTCTTTGTCCCATTGCTGTACTGAAAGGTTTGAGTAAGGCCACTAGGATACAAGAACAGATTGAGCATTTCTAATACAGCAATCTGAAATTTATAATGAACTAAAATTTGGATTTTTGATTTTCAGATTGGAGATGTTGTTATCTGAAATGTCTATGCACATATTCCAAAGTGTGAAAAACTCTGAAATCTGACACAGTTCTGGTCCTAAACTTTTTGGACAAGTATACTCAACCTATAGTTTTAAAAGTTGATTGTTGCAGTAGTAGGTATCAAACCATTCACACCAGTGATCTCTCTGGGGAGTGGAATTGGAAGGAAGAGGACAACTCTTACTCCTCATTCTAGAGTTGTTATTTAGAAGAGTATATGCAGGGAGCCTCTTGAATTACCATAGTAGAGAGCAGGCAAAGGAAGTAATGGGACTTAGAACTCATTACATAGAGTTGGTGGCAGGAGATGTCTAGACTAGTGGCATCCAAACAGCTCCAAGGACCTTTGATACAATATTGGGATGAAGCATTGTCTGCAAACTCAGTCAATGATGTAGATGGGTCATACATATTCTATAATTTTAAAAATGCATATAGATGTTGTTGCTAATAATGAATTGTAGAAATTATGGATAAGCCTTTCCAAAGGTACTCTTATTTTTTGTGAAATTTTTACTTTCCCTCTGCATTTCTTCCTCATATACTTTACAGTTAAATTTCCAAGTATTTTTTCTTTTATGTGAAATCCATTTAGATTTCATGTTTGTGTGTGTGTGTGTGTGTGTGTGTGTGTGTGTGTCTGTCTGTGCTGAGGATGGAACTGGAATCCAGAGCCTCACATATCCTGGGCCATATACTCAGCCCCCATTGGGATTTTGATTGGAGTTGCATTGACTGTATATATTGCTTTTAGGAAAATCACCTCTTAATACTTTTATTTATTTTTGACAGTATTGACTTTTTCCCACCTAAACTCAAGGTAGCTGTCTATTTCGTACTCTTATATTCGTGTTTTATAATGTTCATCTTCATTCTCTACATTGCTTGTTAGAATTATTCCCAAGTGCTTTATAATATCTATTCTTGATCTATTTCTGTTGAAATGGAATCTCCCCCTGCCTCATTTTCTAGGTAATAATTGTTGATGTCTGAGAAAGCCACTGATATTTGTATATATTTTTAATTACCAACCACCTTACATGAACATTTCATTTATTTATTTATAGAGAATGGTGTCTGTCTGTGTTGCCCAGACTGGCCACAAACTCCTGGACTTAGGCCATCCTCCTGCCCCAAGTAGTTGGAACTATAGGTGTGTTCCCACAGTGACTGGTTGTCCAACCATATTTTAATTTCTCCTAGTTTTCCACTTGATTCTCTGGGCATTTCTAGGCATATAATCATATCACCAACAAATAGTGATGCTTTTGTCTTTCCCCTTCCTTTTAATCTCTTACCTTCTTCTACTGGCTAGCACATCCTTGGCTTTATTAAAGTAGTAGTGGTCCTAATGGGTCTCCTTACTTTTCTGTTTTTTTTTTTTTTTTTTTTTTTTAGTACTAGGGATTGAATTCAGGGCCTTGCACAAGTTAGGCAAGTGCTCTACCATGGAGTTACAACCCCAATCCTTTTTAAAATATTTCTTTTGAGACCAGGTCTCCCTAAATTACCCAGGCTGGCCTCAAACTTGTAATTCTCCTGCCTCAGTCTCCCATGTAGCTGCATTATAGGCATGTACTGCAGTGCCTGGCTTCCTTGCTTGCTCTTGACTTTGTCTTGTGCTACACAGTGTTATCATGTTAAGGATAAATCTCTGTTCCTTTTTAGTAAGGATTTGGCTTTTGAAAAACTCAGATATTAATTTTTATCAAGGGTGTTTTGGTGTCTTGAGATGTCTCCACCCCTTTAACCTGTTAATATTTTGTAAATTTTAACTACAGAGTATCCAGGTAATCCTGCGTAAGCCCCCTATGGTTTAGATGTGTTGTTTTATTTATGCCTTTTATATCAATAATTATGTGAATTTAGACAATAGTGTACTTTTTCTGTGTTACCTTTTCAAGGTATCATGAGAATAACTGGGGAATTGTTCTTGTTTCTCTGCTCTGCAATATTTAACAGTAGAGAAATTAACTGTCTTTTGAGAATTGAAATAATTCTCCAGTGGATTGAGTCTCCTTGATTATTTTTGGGCAACAACTAATCCATTTTTCCCCTTGATATTTGATCTTTTTAGGTTTTCTCTTTCATCTTGACAAATTTTTGAAAATTCATATATTTGTACAATAATATCCATATAGTCAAGTTGAATATAAACTCTACAAAGAAACAATTTTTGTCTGTTGTTGAAATTGCTATATCCTAAGGACCTAGAAAAGAGGAGAGTGCAAAGTAGGTGCTTATAAATGTCTATGAAAAGGAAGAGGGATTCAGTTAATAAAGTCATATTTCTCTACTCATGAGCACAGAGCTATGTAAAGTTTTGTCTATTATTTTGATTTCCTTTATATCAGTAGTTACTTCTGTCTTATTCCTAACTATGTTGGTTCTTTCCTACTCTTTTTCTTGGTTAAGTTAGTAAGGCAACTGGCCTCTTTTTGTGACTTTTTAAAAAAAAACTTAAGTGGAAGGAGCAAATCACCTGTCAGACAAAAATAAGTCAGTTTGCTTCATCCTTTATTAGGACAGTCTCTAGAGGAACAGTGTGTGATTTAAGTTGTCATTCTCATAGTGGCAACCCAAAGGGAAAATGTAAGACTTCTGTACCCAAACATTCACAGTAGCTTTATTTGTAACTGTCAAACACTGGAATGAGTCAACATGTCCCATACCATGGAATACAACTCAGCAAGGAAAAAGAACTAACTACTGATACTCACAATTTGGATGGATCTCAGATGTGTTATGGTGCATGAAAGAAGAATACAAAATGAATGATTCCATTTGCATAGCATTCTTGACATAACATCATTATAGACATAGAGAACAGATTGGTGGTTGTTGGGTTAGGGACAGGTGCATGGGCATAGGAAGAGGAGAGGTGGAGACAAGTGGGTGTGCTTGTATAAACTCAGCAAAAGGGAGCCCTGTGGTGACAGAATTGTTCTTTTTCTGGACTGTGGTGGTGATCATACTAATCTACATATGTTATAAAATTGTTTGAAACTTACTAAACACCCACAAATGAGTGCAGGTGAAACTGGGAAGGTCTGAATGAGATGTATGGTTATATCAATGTGCACATGCTGATTGTGATAGTATACTCTTAATTTTGCATAATATGACCTTTGGGGAAAACTCGGCAAAATGTATGAGGGATTTCTTTGTATTACTTCTTACAACTCTATGGGAATCTGCAATAATCTCAAAAAATTTAGTTCAAAATGTCCTTTAGGAGGTACATGTCACTCAGGAAGCTTGGAGATATCTACTTAATATCAAACAGCCAAGCAAGAGGCAGTTCAAAATAATGTACTCAGAAAAGGGAAGCCAGGAAGGACAGAGTTGGCTGTGAACACTGTAATATTTTAATAGATCTCAGGCTAATAAATCAGGTAGAGAGCAGTGCCTGGCACGAAGCCCTGGGTTCAGAGCTCCAGAGCCACTGTGAGTGTGGGGGATCAATGAAAGCTGAAATTGTAGGAGCAGGTGGAGTCCCTCTGGGAGAATGGGGTAAACATGAAGGCATTCTGGGGAACACCGAAACTGGAGACAGAGTCTTATCATTGAAATGGTGATGAGTGAGATAAGGAGAGAAGGAAAATATTGTGGAGATTTGAGACAAAGTATTTCAAGGATTCTTGCTCAGGGGCATCAATTCAAGTAGAGGGATGAATGAGGCCAAAAGGATGAGGCCTTCCGCCTGCCACGTGCAAACCCAAGTGTGCTGTTTCTCCAGCAAGCTAGCCTTTGCTGTGCTTCCCAGTTTGGTAGATGGTGCCACTATTCAAGCCCATGTGCCAAGGGACACATGGAGCTCATCCTCTTTACCATCTCACCCCTGCAGCCCCTCTTAACTAGGTCCCCTGTCCCTCCCCAGACTGGCTTTCCTCCTCCACCTTCCTCTTCTTCTCTGGCCATTCCCTGCCAAACACCGTTCTAGCCATACCCACTTTCTTTCCTCCTCACCTGGGCTCCCTGTGGGCTGTGACAATGGCATGCTCCTGAAGTGCTAAGGTCTGACTCAGGAGGTTTCCCCTGCCCGAAAGTCCTCCCCTTCTCTTCATGAGCCTGTCCGGGCTGCCACCCATTCCCTAAAGCCTGTCAGGCAGAGCTGATCACTGCCGCTGTGGTCATAGATCCTCATTGTTCAAATGTTTCTGCCCCTTGGCTAAGGAAAAGAACTCTGGTTTTCTCATTCTTCAGTTTCCCCTAGTATCTGGTGCCTGGTAGGTCTTCAGTATTTGGTAACTAAGTCATCCCATGCTTGCTTTTTGGTTCTAGAATCCTACGAAGAGCACACACTGCAGAATTTCCTTTAAATGCAAACCCTTTAGGTCATTGGAAATGGGAACAGATGTGCAGAAAGTTGAATCACAGCAGCAGGACTGGGGCTTCTGTTGTGCTCAAGCAAGGTACACTAGTCCTTGGAAGTACACCCTGTTTCATGTTTGCACTGTCAGGCTCAGACCTTGGTTGGAGGCCAGGTGTATTTATAGTGAACAAGACATCTGACCTATCTCTCCTCCTCATGCTTTGGGCACTTGGCTGCTTCTCAAGACTCCTCCCATTTCCTATTATGCAGGCCAGACCTGCTTTTCCTTGGGAGCTAGCTGACTTCTGCCAGGCTCCCTGTAGTGTCTGATAGAATCTTCTTTATAAACATGGAATCTGGAAACGCAGTTTTCTTTTTTAAATGTCTTTTAAAAATGAGATAATTCACATATCATATGCTCACCATTTTAAAGTGTACAATTCAGTGGCATTTAATACAGTCAATAGGTTGTGCATCCTTTATCAGTTCTAAAAGCTTTACCATCCCCCAAAAGAGATTGCACCCATGAAGTGGTCACTTGATGTTCTCCTTTCATCTCCCAACCTTTGCTAGCCCCAGGATACTACTAATGTCCTTTATCTCTATGAATTTGCCTATTTTGACCATTTTGTATAAGTGGAATCATATAGTAGGTGTTCTTTTGTGACTGGCACTCTAAGTTAGTATGTAGCAGAGATCAGTATTTCACTCCTAGTTATGGCTGAATGATATTTCATTGTGCATCTGGACCACTTGCCCTAGAATTGTGCTCTGTGATGGCAACAATTGTAGCCAGCTTGTTCCAGGATGTTTTCCAGGGCTGGCCGCCTGGTCATGCTTACTGGTAACAGTTATGGAATGAATGAAAAGAGGTTGCTGGTCTTCCTCAGTGTCTGGTGGTTCTTGGTGGTTTTCCCCAATGGCAGCAGCAGGGAGTGAGCTGCAGGTTGGGAGGATGGGAATGGGTGCGCTCTGGAGGGGCAGCGTGGGTGGTGAGGAGAACAGTTTCTCAGCTACCCTCCTCCCTCTCCCCCTTTCCTCTTGTCCACAATGGAGAGGGGCGGGGACCTCCAACCCAGCCACCATGGCTCCTGGGAAGAGACTGTCTAAATTTGGCTCCTTCCCATCTTTCTCTGTTACCATTTATATTGGAAACATATCCTATTTAGAAATTAATGCAGAGAAATGACAGCAACCTCCTATCTTCTACCTAGTATGTCTTTCCATTTGTTGAAGTCTTTTATATCTTAGGCATTTTTTTTCTTTCCACAGCATTTATTAGTGCATTGTAGTTGTACATAATGATGGGATTTGTACTTATCTATCTTAGGCATTTTTTGAATTGTAGTTTACATACAGGAAAATGTTTAAATATTAGGATCTTCAGTAGTCTTATTTGGTAGTGTGTTTGGTAGTTTGTCACACAGTTCTGGTATGATTTTAAAATATTCTTTTATTGAGGTAAAAGTCACATACAGTAAAATGCTAAGATATTAAGATCATTAGGTTCAATCAGCTTTGATGAGTGTGTATCAAGACAGACCATTTTTTATCTCCCCAGAAAGTTCCCTTACATTATTTCCCCACTGCCCCTACCCATGCAATCAGTAATCTGATTTTTACCACACATATTATATAACTTCTAGATTTTTTTTTCTTGTGCATGCTAGGGAAGCATTCCACCACTACATCCATAGCCCTTACTCCAGGGTTTTAATGTAAATGAAACCATACCATATTATTTACTGGCTTTTAAATACAGCATAATGTTTTCAAGGATCATCCATGTTTTACTGTTGCTCAACATCCTTTTTTATTGCTGAGCAGTTTTCCATTGTATGGGTGTATTCCATTTGGCTATCCATTCTCCTGTTAATGGACGTTTGGGTTGTTCTCAGTTTAGAACGATTATGATAAAGCAGCTGAACATTTGTGTTTGAGGTTTTTCATAGTTGTATGTTTTCATTCTCTTGGAAGCAACTCAGAAGGGAGTTGCTGACTCATGGAGTATGAATGTAGTTAACTTAGGAAACTGCTGGGTTGGGCATGGTGGTGCATGCCTGTAATCACAGCAGCTCAGGAGGCTGAAGCAGGAGGATCTCAAGTTTGAGGCCAGCCTTGCCAACTTACTGAGACCCTGTGTCAAAATACAAAATGAAAAGGCCTGGGAATGTAGCTTAGTGGTGAAATGCCCCTGGGTTCAATCCCTAGTACAAAAAGAAAGAAAATAGAGAAGGAAAATTTTTTTTTAAAAAACAACAAACTACTGCTGGAGTTTTCCAAAGTGGTTATAGCATTTACACTCCCACTAGCAGCAAATGAGAATTCCCATTTGTAATATTTGGTGTTTTGTCTCCTCTGACTTGATTTTTCTGTTGTTTAGATTTCATCCATCTTCATTCTTTGGGAAGTTCATCTGAATCTTTGCATCACTGATGTCCTACCCACTTGCTCCTGTGCCCAGTGTTTTTATGAATGTACTTGTGTGCTCCTTTTCTGAAATTTTTCTAGGGTTTTGAGAGAAAGGAAGTCAGGACATCATTTTTTAGTTATCCAAGTGTCTCTCATGGAGTCATAGCTTGTTCTCTGTAAAACAGGGCCAACTTTTCCCATCTTCTCTTTTCTGCATTTTGTTTGCAAAGCAACAAATAACAAAAATAATGATTCCTTTTTTACTCCAAGCCTGTGATCAAAGGATATTAACCTTTCAACCTCAGCCTTACTGCATGTCCAAGAATAACTTATAAGAGGAAATGGGATTGTTGACATTTTACATGATTTTAAATATTAAACATCTTTTTGGGGACCAAATGGAAAAAGTCTTGTGTGTGACACAGGATGGAGAGTGAGAGGTGGAAGTGTTTCACTAGTTCCCTTGAATGCTCAGCCCCCAGCCAGCACAGCATATGGTTGCAAGCGGACACTGTAACTCCTCGAATTTCTCCCTCTTTTCCAGAATGTGTGCCCTGTTTATTCCATCTTCAGGAAAATTACTGCTTGATTCCTTTTCTTCCTTCCTGGAGCAAAGCAGGCCTTCCCCAGCGGGTTTGGGATAGTCATGCTGGTAGGATGGGGGCATGGTGCAGTGGGGTGAGGCAGTGACTCTGGCTATCACAGCCCAGGTTAAAGGAGGACTGAGGAGGTGGAGCCTTTCTGGTGGCAGTAGTGCCTGAGGATGAGGATGTCTTTTGTGACCGGGCACTGAATCATGCTTCATAAACAAAACCTGTCATTTGGGGCTCTGATTTTTTGCTTAAATGATATAAAGAAAGCTACAATGCCCCACCGCCGCCCCAGAGCAGAATGCACACATTTGCATGGAGCTAAACTTTCAGAAAGCAGTTTCAGAAGCTTCCATCTCTCAAAGTGTGGCTCAGAACCACTGCACTCAGGAATTCATCCTCTTGTTGGCAGTCTGTTAGTCTGTCAGAGATGTGTGGTAGAAACAGGAACATGCTTTTGGAAAGGGACACTCCAGTGTAGGAGGGAAGCCAGACTAGGCTTGTCGCCTTTAAACATCCTTTTCAACCGAACTTATCATAGCCACAGAAGCTGGGGTGGGGGTGGGCAGAGTAGTGAAGAAACCTAATTATGCAAATTTTGATCTTAAAGCTTTTTTTCCTATGTTTCCTGGCAGACTGTTCTTTAATCTCAAGAGCAAGATTGCTCAGAATTACCATATATTCTTGTTAATTGCATTAAAATGATAGCAAAGGTTGTTTTTGCCATAATCAAGAGTGATTTTGATTAATACTTAGGAAATGAAACGCCTCACCAGTGGTGGGAATGAGAACAACCTTCTCAGTCAGCTGTCCTTTCTCTTCCTTCCCTCCTCTTCTTTCAAAAGGCCAAAGATGCAAACATATTTGAAATCATTTTTTAAAACCTATTTGCTTATATGAATTGTCATTTTGAAAGAAGAGTTCTCAAAGAGGGAATCTGATTCTTTTTCTCTCTTTAATATGAAGATTGTAGAATATCTCTTATGTGTAACTGTGATACACTAATAAAAACATAAAAAAATATTTTCTCGCTGGGTGCAGTAGCTCACGCCTGTAATCCCAGCAGTTTGGGAGGCTGAGGCAGGAGGATCGCCAAGTTCAAAGCCAGCCTCAGCAACTTAGCAAGGCCCTAAGCAACTTAGTGAGACCTTCTCTCTAAATAAAATATAAAAAGGGCTGTGGATGTGGCTCAGTGTTTAAGAGTCCCTGGGTTCAACCCCTGGTACAAAAAAAAAAAAAAAGGGATATATATCTCACTGGTCTCCAGAATTCAAGGTGTCAGCAGGGCCATGCTCATTTGCTCTTTTACACTCTGGGTAGAATCCTTCCTTGCCTCTTCATAGCCCCTGGTAGTGACCATCAGTCCCTAGCAGTCCTTGACATGCTGCTGCATTGCTCCACTGACTGGGCCTCCACCTTCACAGGGAGTTCTTTCCTGAGTCTGTGTCCAAATTTCTCTCTTGTGAGGACACTAGTCATTGGGTTGAGGTCCACTTTAATTCAGCATCTTAACTTGATTTTAGCTGCAAAGACCCTTTTTCCAAAGAAGGTCACATTTGTCAGGTTCTGGTTGCACATGAATTTGGGGGAACCAGTACTATGATATAGGCAGATTTCACTTCAACAAATAGAAGTACACAGAAAACCACCCAGAGAATGTTGATGCCCTGTTGATGAGCCAGTGTTGCAAGATCCAAAAGGAGGTATGAGATGGAACCCCCTAACTCTCTTCTTGACTCGCTGCCTTTGATTGCTTTGTGATTTAGTCTTCTCATCTGAAAATGAGAATGTGATCAGCCTACCTTTACATGAGTAATGTGATAATTTGCAAGATTTACAAATTGAATTCCTTATGGATGGAATTGATTCCTCCTGGAAGTCCCTTTCTATGTTTTGGTTTGGGGTGTATTTTGCTCAGGTAAATATAAGGCTCTGGTGGTTGAACTGCCATCATTTGTCACCTCACTGCACACAAGTGCCACACAAGTACAATAATTGGGAGAAGCTGTGCAAATGACAGAGCCATGGTATAATGTTCACAAATGCCAACATGTAGCAAAGGCCTAATAATATAGTAGGTGTGAATTATGGGCCATAATTAAGGCCTTTGTCAGTCATATTGCCCAATTAGAGTATACATAATTATATGTAGGACTTCTTTTTTTTAAGAAAAAAGAATAATTGTGTGTTGAATGTCTGACATTAAAGAGTTAGCAGAATAGAATCTAGAAAGGTTTCCAAATGAATACTGCAAATCTGTTAAGAACAAAGTGGGTGCTTTGACATCATTCAGATGTCAGCTAGTCTGGAAACTTCTCTGATGCAGGGAATATCGTGATGTTCATGCTTTTCTCCAGACCTAGGATGGTGTCTGGATGGACAAATACATAGAGGAAAGGGGTAAATAGTCACCTATTACTGCTATAACTAATTGCCATGAACTTAGAGGCTTAAAGCAATACAAAGTATATTCCTTCACATTCTAGGTGTTGGAAGGCTGACAGGGATCTCACTGTGCTAAATCAAGGATTTGGCAGGATTATATTCCTTTTGGAGGCTTTAGAGGTGAATTTCTTTCCTTGTCTTTTCCATTCTCTGGAGATTGCCTGCATTCCTGGAACTGTGGCTCCTTCTTCTTCTCACATGGCCTCTGACCCTCTCTCAACCCTCTTTCTTTATATGGACCCTTGGGATTACATTGGGCCCACCTATGTTATTGAGGAGACTCTCCCCATATGAAGGCCCTTAGTTTAATCACATTTGTGGTCCCTTCTGCTACATAATGTGACAAAGTCAAGGTTTTGGGAGTTGGAATGGGAGCATCCTTGAGTTATTCCATCTATAGCAGGAACACTGGGTGTTATAATAGTACTTTTTGTACTGTCCCATTGTTTTTTTAAATATTTTTAGTTGTAGATGGACACAATACCTTTATTTTATTTATTTATATTTATGTGGTGCTGAGGATGGAACCCAGGACCTCACACGTGCTAGGCAAGCACTCTGCCACTGAGCTACAACCTCAGCCTGTCACATTGCTTTTTAAAAATAGTTTTAATCTTGGGCTGTGGTTGTGACTCAGTAGTAGAGCGCTTGCCTTGCACACATGAGGCACTGGGTTTGATCCTCAGCACCACATAAAAATAAATAAATAAAATAAAGATATTGTGTCCATCTATAACTAAAAATAGCTCCAATTTTGAATCAATTTTGAATATGAACATAATATATTCCTAGAAAATGGACAACTACTGGTGACATTTTGATATGTATTAAAAACATAAAACAAGGAATGGAAAAACATAAAACAAGAAATGGAAAAAACTCAAATAGGTCAGCAAGGTGGGGGGTAGATGGTACAGATCCCCAGAGACTATTGTGTGGTTTAGGCCTTTTTTTTCTTTCTCTAAGAGGTATATAATTTGTTAGTGTTTTTAACTTCTTTATTGAAGTATAATGGACATATAGTGAACTGCCCATGTTTAAATTGAACAGTTTGGTCACTTCTGGCAAATGTATGCAACTGTGAGATCATTACTGTAGTCAAAGTCATAAACATCTCACTCAACCCAAAAAGCTTCCTCACAACCCAGTAATCCCTTTCTCTTCTCCTCCCTATAGCAAGGTAACCACTAATCTTTTTTTTCTCTCTTGCTGTAGACAACTTCACATTTTCTAGACTTTTGTAGAAATGGGATAATACATTATGTTGCATATACATTTTGGGGGGTGGGGTGTCTGACTGTCAATCAGCATAATTCTGAGATTCATTGATGTTGTATGTATCTATTTTTCATCCATTTCTCCCCTCAGATGGAAGGTTTTGATGTTACTAAAAATGTGCTGGGCTGGGTGCCTTCATTTGATGGGTATGCTGAGTACACAGTGAGCCTGTGCTATGGTGGGCCTGCTTCAGTGTCCTGGCCTCAGGCTTTTTGGGTCTTCTTTGTGCAGAGAAGTTAGAATTCAACTTGCTGAGACATGACATGACAGCCAGGAGGAAGTGATCCTTTGCCTTGAAGGGTGGGCACAGGCTTCCTGGAAGACATGATACTTGACTTGGGTGCTCCGGGTTTAGGAGGTGGCAGTTATCCTTCAAGAAATCACCCCAGGTGGGGCATCCAGAGTGTATGCAGTGAGGAGCAATAGGGAACGATCTAAAAGTGGTAGGTTGGGGCCAGTCTGGGGAGTAATTTTTGGGTCAGACATATGCTTTTTTACTCCAGTAGCTATTGGAATTTTCTGGAGCTGTCCTGATGAAGTACCACAAACTGGATGATTGCAAACAACAGAAATATACTCTTACATTTCTAGAGGCCAGAAATCTGATATCATGGTGTTGGCAGGGCACACTCCTGAAGCCTGTAGGAGAAAACCCTTCCTTGCTTCCTTTAGCTCCTGGTAATTCCAGTCTGTTTTCTTCCACACATGGCCTTTCCTCTTATGTGTCTCCTTCCATTCCTCTTCCTCCTCCTCTTCCTCTTCCTTTTCATACTGGATATTGAACCCAGGTCTCATGGATGCTAGGCAAATGTTCTACTATTGAGTTACATTCCTGGTCCTCTCTTTTCTTCTTATGAAGACCCCAATCCTATTAGATTAGGGCCCACCCTAATAACTTCATGTTAATTTGATTGCCTCTGTTAAAAATCTATCTCCAAATACAGTCACTTTTAGAAGAAGTGGACTTCAATATATGAATAAGGGAGCACACATTTCAGCCTGTAGCAAAAGTATGAAGTGTCACTCTTTGCCTTTGCTGAGGAATAACTTTTCTCTGTAGATTAGCTACTAAAAAGTCTCTTTTTTTTCAGTTTACACCCAGGGAATTCCTAAGCAGTGTGGTGTCTTGTTATGAGTGGCTTTAATTAAATGACCCAAAATGGGGTGGAGGGAGCAGAGAGATAACAGAGATGAGATAATTTCAGATTAAAGTATTTCAAGAGTGGCATGCTATTGGGAAAACTGCTTGGTATGCTGCTTTTTTTGCAAATCGAATGAGAGTCCAAGTGTGTGTCCCCCTGGACCAACCTGTGAGCTTAGGGTTAGAGACAGGACTGACCCTTTGCTGCTCCCATAGACTTCAGTTGTGGGGAACAGCAAGAGACCAAGCTGACGATATTGCACCCTGTGTTTGGGGTGTGGAGGGGCCACATCAGGGAAGGGCTCCCCATGGAGGCATATCATGGCTGTTGGGCTGTAACTTTTTGGTTCCTCAACCAACTATTCTTTTGGTACTTGGGTCCCCTATGTACCTATGTTGGCACATCTCTCAGGCACATGCTCCTCAAGTGCATCTCCAGGCTTTGCAATAGCAGTGATTGCCAGGTTGGGGCCAGGGCCTAGGGTTGTTGTTAGCAGGTTGAGAATAGTGCCCTTGGTTGCTCCAGCTCAGTGGGACTTGCAGTGATATGGGTACTTAGAAAAGACCCACCCCTTCTCAAGTTGTCCTCAGAAGGGTTTTTGTTGTACTTACACCACATGTCATTAAAGAGATCACAGCTCTAAAACACGTCCACCCGTTTGAGTGACCTGACTGGGCCTACCTTTGCAGAGCTGTAAACTAAGATTTGGCTGACCTTGGTCTCTGAAGATCCTTGAAGGTCCTAGGGAAGGGAAGGACCCAAGTTCTCTTGCAGAACCCTTGCAGGAGCCCCTTTGGCAGGCACTGCATTATCACCCCCACATTCCAGGTAAGAAAACTGAGCTGCTGAGCAGTGAAGTGCTGGGGCTGGGGCACAGGCAATTCTAACCCCAGTGTTCTGATTCTAGCACGCATGCTCTTTGTGGCCCTATCCCACACAGCATGAATGTCAAAGCAGGTAAAAGTGTCCAGTGACCTTTCTCCCTAAAGAATATCACAGTATGTGTGGGTAAGACTTTTCCATTTCTTGCCTTTATCCTTTTTTCCCTCCACAGTGGTGGGCATCAAACCTAGGGCAATGAGCATGCTAGGCAAGTGCTGTCACTGAGCTGCATCCCCAGCTCACTCTCATCCTTTATACATGTCATTCCACTTTTATTGGAGTGTGTGTATGTGTGACACATCTCCACCTGGAGACACAGGCTGGGTGACATGGCCTAGTGGCTGTGAATGGCAGAATAGTGGTCCCCTGCCCTCCTGAAGACCAAGAGTTGGGAGGAGATGGTTGTAAGCAGCATGAGAGTATGGCATGAAATGAATTAGAAAATCAACTTGGTGATTGCTTATTGTATTTTATTGTCAAAAGTAATAATTCTATTCCTAGATACATGCCTACGATGATTGGAAACATGTCTGTATAAAAACTTATACATGAATATTCATAGAGTATTCATATTCATGAATATTCATTACTATTTATAATATCAAAAGGTAGAATTGACCCAAATGGTCATTGACTGATAAATGGCCAAACAAAATATGTTCTGTATACTCAATGGGCTTATTATTTAGCCATAGAAAGGAATGAATTTCTGACATGTTTCTATATGGGTGGAACTTGACGACATGTTGCTGAATAAAGCAAAGTAGTAAACCAGGTGCACTGGCACATGCCTGTAATCCCAGAAAATTTGGAGGCTGAGGCAGGAGGACTGGTAATTCAAGACCAGCCTCCACAACTTAGCAAGGCTGTAAGCAATTTAGTGAGACCTTGTATCCAAATAAAAAATAAAAAGGATTGGGGCAGCAGCTCAGTTGTAAAGTAACCCTGGGTTTAATCCCTAGTACCGACAAATAAACTAACAAGGTGGTCACAAAAGATTCCATTCATATGAGATATCCAGAACAGCCAAGTCCATGGAGACAGAAAGTAAATTCATGGTTTCCAAGAGGTGGGGGGAGGGGCAATGAGAAATAGCTGCTTAAGAGGTTCAGGGTTTCCTTTTGGGGTGATGGAAATGTTTTTAAAAAGTGATGAGTGTGATGATTACAGACCATTGTGAATATAATAGAAACCACTGAATGTCATACCTTCAATAAACATGTTTTAAAGAAAGAAAGATAGAATCTGAGGTGCTGGAGCAGAATTTGGTGAAGGGATGAGCTGAGAAGAGTTTTCATGGAGAGGGATCCATGAAGACCCTGATGAGGGGAAGAGTCCACTGAGGTCTAGTGACCAAATGAATTCCAGAGGTCTGTGCCAAGGTAGGGAGCTGCCATCCTGTGCTAAACCATTGTCCTCATAGGTTTGGCTGATAGCCATGACTCCCCAATTGACCTCCTGCAAGCAGATCTCCACACAACAGAGGGATCTTTGAAAAATGTCAGTCAGTTTTACCAGATGTGTTTGCCCAACTGAGTCTGCAGAATTGGTCCCTTTTAGTGAAAGTTAACCTCACAGACAAGTTCTCTGACTGCCCTACCTAAAGTAGATTTTCAGTGCTAAAGCAAGTGACATGAAGAACTCTTGTCACAAGGGACTTGATAAGTCAAAGAGGTAGTCAGCAGAGTCACAGAAAGACATGTGATGCCAGAAGCAGAGGTTAGAGTGATGTACTGGATGCAGGCAGCCTCCAGAGCTGGAAAAGTGAAGGAGACAGACTTATCCCTTATAGCCTCCAGAAGAGACACAGCTTGCCAGTGTCCTGATTTTACCCTAGTGTGACCCACTTCAGACTTCTGACCTCTGGAACTCTAAGAGCATAAAATTTCCCTTTGAAGCCACTATGTGTGTGGAAAATTGTTATAGCCTCAAGAGAAAGGTAATAAAATTGTCTTATCAAAGCACTGGACTGCTGTAGGGCCCTGTGGGGTAGAATCAGATCGACTGGCCAAATGACCTGGTACAGCTGTACCTTTCTGAACCCAGCTCCGTGTTGTCAAAGACATTGCTCATCAGCACAATAGTAGCTCACTGACCTTTGGAGTGTTGTTGCCAATCACCTGCCATGAAGACTGGCCAACCCCAGGTCCTCAAGAAATGGTCATTTAATTTTGTCACCTAATCCAATATCTTCCTTCTATAGAATGGGAATATGGAGGCAGAGGGTGGAAATAATTTGCCCAAATTAGAAGACACAGAAACAAGCCTAGAGTTCAGATGCCTGTACCTGGAGCGCAGAGATTTCTGGTATGTTTGGTAGTCACAATAATCTATCATGTATTTTCTTTATAACTGAGAGAGAGGAACTTGGAGGTGCCAAACACAAAGAAATGATGAGGGGGAAAAAGAGAAAAAGTAATTATGAGGAGATGGAAGTGCCAATCATTTTGATTTGATAAGTACATATTGTATGAATATATAGAAATATCATACTATACATCATATGTGAGTACATTATATGTCAATAAAATGCTATAAAATATTTAAGGATATGGATGTGCTAACTATTCTGATCTGATCATTACACACTACATACATGTGTCATATTATTACATAGTATCTCATAAATTTGTACAGTTAAAATAATTTTAAAAATTAGAAATTAAAAATTAACAAAAAATGCTTCTGGCCAGAGTGTTTCTTCAATCTGGGTTTGGCTATCACTATAAAGCACTTGCTTCTCAGGCAGGGTGTCTACAGCATTGTTGCAGTTGGGTGTCCACCCACCAGTGGGCTGTGCAAGCAGCGTAGTGGGTTGCAACTAGCCTTCTTCATAGGAGACATGGTAGATTAGAAACCAGTTAAGTCCATCCCCAAAATAAGGGCAAGCATCCTTTTGTTGTACTGTTTGTTTCTATGACTATCACTTCATTGCAACATGTATGGTGTTTTGTCTAAGTTTGTCAATGTGTGCTCATCTGCAGGTGCCTGAGTGGACTAGGTGGCAATGTGAAATGTGGGCTCCACATTGGGGCAGCTGGGGGCTAAACATGCTCTGCTCAGCTGATGAGGTCTTTAATGGTGAGTGTGCACACAGCTAGGCTGGCCTTAATGATGAGGTGCCTGCTGCTAGCCTGGCTTAGTTCCTGTCTTAAGGGAACATTTGGGCTGAAAAGAGGCTTGGAAAATGGACATGTTGGATTCCACTTTAGGGCACACAGGAGACTTTCTTTGGGCTCCTTCCTCTTCCCCCTCCAAATTGATCAGGCACATTCAGTAATCTAGACTTTCAGGATTCTTGTCATTTCAAGTAGATTTCAAATTGTCTTCTTATATCCTCAAAATGTCTATCTCCTCAGTGCTCCCAATTATTACTGTTCTGCTCAGAGATGGAAATACAGAGTGCTAAAAAGAGGAAAGGACAGCTGAGCATCAGTGACTTTATTTTGCATAGTATTAAATAATGTATTTCATTTATTTTCTCCTGTACAACTAGCTGATTTAGGGATTTAGTTGGCCAAATCTAGTAGACACAAGCCTGGTGATTTTCTTTGAAATTGCTATCTAGCTCAAGACACTGATCTCTCCTTTCCTGCAGATAGGGAAACCATGGGGTCTTCCTTCCTTTGAGGATTTGTGTTGTCGGATGAACCAGGCTGGTAGCCTGCTCCAGTGATAAGCCAGCTCCAGAAGGAGGTTGGGGAGCAGGATGCATTTCTATCCGAGGACTGACTCATTCTCTCTTTGAACCTGTTCACCAAATCGCCAAGTCTGTGTTTGCAGAGCACCATACAAGTGTCACAGACAGTGAGGACTTTGTCCCCTTACTGTGTACACAGGTGTTAAATTTGAGTGTGGTTGTTGATAGAAGCCATAGTCTTCCATTGGTTGGGTCAGGGAAGGGGATTGAGCAAGCCACTTCCTGGCAGTATGATGCATGTGAACAAGTTCATAGAGAAAAGTTGCACAACTTGAAGGGCAGAGGGTTGAAGAAGTGGGAGCAGCAAGATCTCTTAGTGCTGGTGACCAGTGATGCTTACCACAGGATTTACATATTATGGGATAAACACACAAAAAAGAAGTTCCTAAAAACCTGACTCTTCCAATGAATGAATTTCTTTAAATGCATAATTTCAGAGAGAAGTTGTTCTAATCCTGGTCATCCTGCCCCCAAGTTGAGAATCTATGCATTATGCATTAGAGATGAGTGTGTTACATTCTAAGGAAGGTTGATGACATTTCAGGTTTGTCCAAAGTTAATGTGCCCTCTGAGAGGTGACTTTGTGAAGTTTGTTACTAAGAAGCCATTGATTGCTGCTGTTGTTTTAATTTGAAGAAGTGAAAATCATGCAAAATTTACCATCTTGAACCATTTATCAGTGTACAGTTAGTAATGTTAAGTATATCTAGCTCATGCAATCAATCTGTGGAAAACTGTTTTCATCTTGCAGGACAAAAGCAATAAACAACCTCCCATGCCCTCACCTCCAGCCCCTGGCAACCCCTATTCTACTTTCTGTTGCTGTGAATTTGACTAGACTAGGGCTCTCAAATAAGTGCAATCATACAGTATCTGTCCTTTTCATGACTCTTATTTCACTTAGCAGAACCTCCTCAAGGTTCACTGTGTTGTAATCGCTTGCTTATTTATATATGTATTTATTTGACTCTGAGACTTGAAACCAGGGTCTCATCCATGCTAGGAAGGTGCTCTACCAATGAGCTACACCCCAGGAAAACTCCTTGCTGTTACTTTATTTCTTATTTTTTAGGATTTCTACAGTGGACATGCATTACTTGAAAATGATCATAAAAGTTACATGAAACAGTGAGAGGCCTAGTACAAAGGGGGCCTGTAGGTGCCACATCAGACAGGATTGGTGGCTTCGCAGGCCATAGTTAGGCATGTGCAGTTTATAGTCCATATAGTGAGGATGACTTTGAGAGCTTTAAGCAAGACAGGTGATGTACTAGGATGTTTGTTTAGAAAGGAGGAAGGTGTCTCCCTGCCTGTGGGCATGGAGAGTGGGTTGTGACCTACTCCCCACCTTACCCATTCTCCTAGAAGGCCTAGGCACATGGCTCTTATGGTCCAGGGGAAGGATATTTGCTTCATGGGCTAGATGTGGAGAAGTAGGTGAACCTCAGGCATGTCGTGGAAGCAGAATCAACATTTTCTGATGATGGGGTGGCTACAGAGTGTGGGACCAGAGAACATGTCCAGGATGGCTTGCAGGTTTCTGGCTTTAATGGTGGGTTGAGTAGCAGTGCCATTCAGTGAAACAGATGGGGAACTTGGGCTAGAGAGGCAAGCTTAGGCATTTGGCTGTGAGACATTGGGAAGTGATTCAGAGGGGGAGGGAATGGAGTATACACAACCATTTTTATAAGTTTGCTCACGAAGAAGGGGATAGAAGGCAGCAGTATTGAGATGGGTGTGCACAGTTAAAAGAGGGTTTTCTAGCTTAAAACGGGAGAGATTTGAGCATGTTTAAAAATAGATGGATGATACTTCCCAAATTGATCTACAGATGCAATGCAATCCCCATTAAAATCCCAGCTGCCTTTTTGCAGAAATGGACAAGCTGATCCTAAAATTCATATGGAAATTCAAGGGACCTAAAATAGCCAAACAGACTTGAAAAACAAGAACAAAGTTATTGGACTCACACTTCCCAATTTCAAAACTTGATATGACACAACAGTCATGAAGACAAAGAGCTGGAACAATGATTACTAGTGTGACAGGGAGATGGAAGCCAGTTCAGGACATGCTTTCTTGGAGGAGCTGTGAGACTATCCCCAGTAATAGGACCTGTAGGATTGCAATTCTGAAGAAAGGTCTGGTTCAGGGACATGTAGGAGGTGCTCCTAGTGTGTTTCTACCTTTGTAAGTAACCTGGCTGGTTGGCAAGACCAAAGTCTTTCTTTTAACACTAGAGATTGAGCCCAGTGTTTAACCACTGAGCCACATCCCCAGCCCTTTGAAAAAAGATCCTATTTAGAGATAGGGTCTCACTGAGTTGCTAGGGCCTCACTAAATTGCTGAGGTTAACTTTGAACTTGTGATCCCCCATCTCAGCCTCCTGAGCCGCTGACATTATCAGTGTGCACCACCATGCCTGGCAAGACTGAGTCTTTCTGGGGCCTGGGAAGTGTATATTTGGATTCTACTTCTGAGCCGGCCCTTGAACACTGACAGGAAAACCCCTAGCTATTGCTGGACCTCGTGACATGATTACTTTACTTTGCCTTGCCTTATAAGTCATCTGGGTTAGTTCAGGCTCTGCCCAGGCTGGCCCGTTGGGGCCATGGGGCAACCCAGGCTTCGTCCAAGTACATCTGCACTGCATAATGAACTTTCTCATAATAAAATATCCCGTTTTTGTTTAACCAATTTGAAACAGAACCTGAAAAAAATCAGTCTTTTTTCATGGATCCTCTTCATCTCTAAAATGAATGGATTGGAGTAGGTGATCTCTGAGGTCCTACTGTGCTCTGCCTACGTCTGATTTTTCTTTCTTTCTTCCTTTCTTTCTTCCTTTCTTTCTTCCTTCCTTTCTTTCTTTCTTTCTCTTTCTCTTTCTTTCTTTCTTTTTCTTTTTTTCTTTGAGAAAGGAAAAAGAAGGTTTATTGCTTTACTGGCAAAGGAGAAACTCCTGTCCCAAAGACTGTGATTCTGCCCATCAACAGTAACAGAGGCTTTTGAAGAGGTGATACAAAGGCTACATTCCACGTGCTCTCTGTTGGAGTTGTAATTCACTTGTTAATTTGGGAGATAGCCATTTCTGAGATCTTCTGGTACCATCCCCAAAGTCTGGAATACTTCTTTCTTACGGTGGGTGTGTGCTCAAGGAGAGATAAATCTGCCTAGGATGAGGAAGAAAGGTAATCCTTTTTCCCCTGGATTAGGGAGGGGGAGAGATTAGGGAGGAGCAGGGAGAGAGGAAGAGAAAGAAGCGTTCATTTTAAAAATAAGTTGCAGGCTGAGATTGTGGGTAATATTTGAGGGATTCCTATGTGTCAGTGGTAGAGCGCTTGTCTCACATGTGTGAAACACTGGGTTTAATTCTCAGCACCACATATAAATAAATAAGTAAAATAAAGGTACACTAACAACTAAAAGAAAATATATTTAAAAAAAATAAGTTGCAGTGACAGAGCAGCAAGGGCTACATTCAATGCATAAAGTGGACCATTGTTACATTTCCCCACTATCAATTTCTACATTCCATTTCTGTGGAAAACTGGGTGATGGCATCTCCAAACTGGTTCCTGCTGAAAGAAGGTGAAATTGGGGGAAATAATCCAAATTCTTGTTCTCTATCAGGTCAGGCATGGGCAGTTAAGAGCATTCAGCAGTCCAGAGGTCCACAGTGGCACATGGCAGGTGATTGGACAAGGCTTACCTAGAGCAGGAATCATGTTAAGACAACAAATGACCAAGGTTGTCACAAATTTACTGAGTTCGGTTTCCTTTTTCTCAAAGTGAACCTTATTGGAGCAACCTGTCCTGTTCATGGGGAGAAGGTAGGAGTTCACTGAAGCAAAAGGAGCTTCAACAGCTGTGGGATGGTTCTTCAGTCCCTCCCTTTACTCATAGGAATCCCTGATTTCAATATATTCATATATGCAGCAGTGACCAGACACAACTTCTCACCTTACCTAAGAAATCACACAGAAAGCCACTTATTTAATTTGGCTTCAGGAGAAGGAATGCCATATATTTTATTATTAGTTGAGAGACTGTGACTTAGAAGTGTTTGGCTGTATCCAAAGCACTAACATTCTTATTTGGTTTCCCAGGCTTATGTCACAACAATAGAATCTAAAGGTTCAACAGATACTGGGTGGGTTTATATAAGAATGTGTTTGCAAAAAATTAATTAAAAAAATAACTATGGGTAAATGGCAGGAAGATCAATAGAGGGAAGGGATCAGGGGATGGGGAGAGGGAAGGGGAAGGAGAGGTACTGGGGTCTGAATTAGAACAAGATCTATTCCATGTTGTGTAATTATGTCCAAATGGATTCTACTGTCATGTATGACTAAAAAGAACCAATAAAAATGTGTTTGAACATTTTAAAAGGATTTACTTATAAGCTATTTACTCATACATAATTGATGATCTTCTACTTACTAGTTGATCTATTAATAAAAAATATAATAATAATAATAAAAACAATGGGTAATATTTGAGGGATTCCTATGTGTCAGATACTATACTAAACACTTTGTATAGAATGACTTATTTCTGACATCATTGCACTGCAGTAAGTTCTGTTACCTCTAGTTTACAGACAGGAAACCAAACCAAGGCCTAGAACCATTAAGTCCCTTGCCCAAGTGCCCGTGCTGGTGAGTGGTAAACTGAGATCTGCATCTAGGCTTTGGCTCCAAAGTCAGTCACCAGTACTGATATGCTCAGGTGTTTTCCTGGAACAGCCTTGGACCCGTTCTCCATGTGATAGCAGCATTGTCACCTTCAGCATGCTTAGTACTTGCACTGCTTCATAGAAACTGCAGACCTGAGAGTAGTGCACCTCTAGTCATGGGGCTATCATGAGACCTTAAGTCTCCTGAAGCATCATGACAGCCCCTGATTTATCCATGGTTGTTTATTACCATTATAACATCCAGCTTCTCCTGTAGGGGGAAGAGTAATCAGGTATGATACCTTTATTTCCCATATGGCAAACAGGTCATCCTATGGGGTCAAGTAATTGCTCTTGGGTTTTCAGGTACTGAGTGGAAACTGGGACAAATTCTTGCATCTCCTGGTTTGGGGGCCATTTCTATTTCTACTACCTAATGATTAATTGCTGTGGCCCCTGGTGTCATCTGGTTAATGGAACATCTGGTTAATGAGGTCCCAGGGAAAGTACATGGAAATAGCTACTCCATTTTTTGTTGAGATATAATTCATAGAACACAAAATTTACTATTTCAATTTCTGTAATTCAGTGTTTTTAATAGATTCACTATGTCCTACAACCATCACCACTATCTAATTCTAGACCATTTCTGCCACCCCCAAAGAAACCTCATACCCATTAGCAGTCTCCATTTTTCTCATCACAAGTCCCTGGCACCTACTATATTTTTCTTTCACGGTCCCTAGCTCTCAACTCTGACTTCTACATGAAAAGGTTATCCTTGTACACATTCAAAGTGCATTTAAAGTTTCCTCTCTGAGCATCTATCAGACAGTTGGTTTCTGTGTAGAAAGGAAGACTTTTCATTACAAACTTATCAGCAAAGTGACTTATATGATTCCTAAACAAATCCTTTCCCCACATTGAAGATCAAGCCATTGGCTACATGAGACACTTAGATGGTTCCTGGAAATGTGTAAAAAGACTTTCAGTCCTGGTACCTGCATCTGAAGGATCCCTGTTTACTGAATTTCCCTTTCCCTAGTGGAAATGGAGGAGGACAGTACTGTGCATACTGGAAATTAGCTGCTAGCTCTGACTCTGCAGCGGCCACTGCAGTTGGATTGATGATGGTGGTAGTCTGAAATGCTGATTCCTCTCTTCACGTGAACTGCCTTTGTGTCATTATTGTCCTCTCTGGGAGTGCTTGGAATTTACTCATGAAACTAGTTGGAGCTCAGGTAGCAATAGCTAAACCATTTAGTAATTAGAATAAGAGGCAGGTCATTTTCGTGTTCCCTTGCGATGCTGCAGCCTAACTAAGCCAGAGGATATTAATTACTCAGAATGCTTTGAGGTGTAAAAGTATAAATTTATCAAGATAAATGTGTTCAGGTCTAGATTGAGGCAATAAGTTTAAAAGGGGGCAAAATTTCAGGGGAATTGGGAAATAATAGAACAGCATTTTTGGTTCCCCTCCTCTCTTGTGTAGCAAGAGTTGAGAGAGGATACCTACTTGTTTGCATTAAGGGAGAGAAATTATTTTCACCAAGACACCTTTGGAAAATTGACCATGCATACCAGTTACTTTGCCACATAGATTTCTCACAAAGCAATTTTCAGTAATGTTTCCATAGTAGGTAGGGAGGCGTGAACCTGTTTCTCTGACCTCTAGCCTTTCCTTTTAGTAATTGTGGCCCCAGCAGCCCTTGCCAGAGAGCAGGGGGGACATCAGGCTTTACAAGCAGATGCACCAGGTGAGGGTTTTATGCCATTGTAGTGGAAAGTCTTTATTATATGGCTTATTTCAGGTTAAGTTCAGGTATTCCCCTTACCCCTCTGTCAAGGCTTCACCTGTTAATAGAGGCCAATGTTATTCTTATTCCTTGAACCCAAATGAACAAGAGGTTTGGGCCATAGTTGTGTTCTTGTGGGTCATGATTTGATCCCTCGGGTCTGGTTTTGAATCTAGTCTCTCTTGTAATGGGCTTTCTTTGCATTGGTTGATGGTCTCCCTGTTGACAAGTCTGTTTCCTTTTTGATAAGTAGCTTCATGCCCTTGGAGTTGTGTAGATGCAGACACTAGCCCAGATGACAGACAGGTGAGTAGCATCATGGCTTTCCTGGGCACACTTAAATATAGTGTGGGAATTTATGGAAACCACAATTAAAGCAGATAAATTGAAAATCTGAGATTACACATCTACAATTTACCAGACTAAGATGCCCCTGGCATTCTTCCTTATTCACATCCTTCCTTGGAAAAGGGTCAAGATTTTAAAATTTGAAAACCGAAACAGTTCGGGTGAGTATATATTCATTTAGGATTTATACTAGGTCCTCTTCTGAAAGAACTGAAAACTGCTTACATGTATAAAGGAAAATGGTTGAATAGAAACCATCCTTAGAAAGCAGGAGAATGGATGTCACTGGCCACATGAGAGGCACTGATCTCCCTGCTTGAATCCAGACTTTGCCTCTGAAATCTTTGTAGTTCTTCATCCAGCAGCAGGTAGCAGACATGTTCCTCTGCATATGTATGGATTTTGTCACAAATTATCAGTTACTATGTGCTGTTAATTCCTAGGAACAGATCAGTGATCCTGTCCCCACGTGGAGCCAGAGTTCGGGTAACCCAAATGAACATACCTATAGGGAATGCTTCCTGGCTTCCAGGTCTGTATTTGGCATTGACTTGGAGATTACCAAGTTGTTGCCCTTGCTATCCTGTTGGACTTTTTATAAGGATGGAAATGCACTCTATCAGTTGTTCAACCCAGTAGTCACCAGTCACATGTGGCTATTGAGCACTTAAAATGTGGTTAATGCAACTAAGGAGCTAAATTTTAAATATTTACTGAATTTTAATTAATTTTATTATAAATAGCCACATGTGGCTAGTAGTTACCATGTTGGACAGCACAGGTCTTGGGAGAAGATGCACCTAAACACTTACCCGGAATGGGTATGTAAACAACAACGGAGGGGGTGATTAATCAAATCCAAATGAAAGGCTACTTAGGGCCCATTAGATGGTGTCTCTCGAGGAGCAGACATTTCCATCAAAGCTTTGGCAGATGCTGACTCATTGCCAGTTCATGATGGAATTTTCTAATAAGGACTGGTTGTGCCTTGTTTTACAGCCTTCATTAAAATGCACGCTTAGCTTCAGATGCCAGGAGTGGTGGGTCAGGTCACAATATGAGGTCAAGTTTGTGTTCCCTTCCAAAGTGACATAATCTTCTGAAGGCAAACCTTGGCTGCTGGGGGTGTCTGTATGTGGAACCAGCACTTTTCTTATTCAATAGGTCTTCTCAAGGACACACACACAAGCCTGTGGGCAACATTTCCAAAGTTCTGCAGTATATGAAAAGAATTTCCAGACAGGTATCACCAGTTCACTATGTAACTTTCCCATGAAAAGAAACTCTTTGTGGCCCTCTACAGTGGAATGAGATAACATGAATACTGTCCCCTCATACAGGAATTGGAGGTTTTGAACTGAGCCAGGGATGAATCAGTTGCTTTTTAAAGTATGTTGGTGCCAGAGAGAGAACTTGTGGGATTCTTGTCTGCATCCAAAACTGAGTAGTTTTGGATGGCACAGGAGGACTATAGAATATGAACCTATTTGAAAGAAATTTGAGTTATGGTATCTTTATAAGAACATTTTTTCTTGTCTTGGATTTAGCAGCTGTGATTGGTTGTGAGATTATTTTCTCTTTTGCAGGTTTAGGGATGGAACCCAGGGCCTCATTCATGCTAAGCAAACACTGTACCACTGAGCTATGTCCTTGACCCTGGTTGACGGCTTTGAGGAAGTCTTAATAGCTCAGAATCTAGTTTGAGATTGAATGGTTTTTATCCATAGATTGTTCATATCTGTTGAATCCAGGGTCACTGAAGGATTAATAAATACTACAAAATTAGGTTATGTTGCTCTTAACTCTTTAGCTAATGGCATGTAGCAGGATATTTGACAAACAGTAAAGGGATAGCTGGGGCTGCAAGCAAATGTTGGAGGGGCATACCCTTACAATTTTGGAGGATTTTGGATTTCAGATTTTTGGATTAGGGATGCTCAAATTATTTTGAAATTAGTGAGTATAATACCTCCATATTTGTTTTTTTCCTCAAGATTGTTTTGTCAATTTAGGATTGTCTGTGATTCCATACAAATTATAGGATTTTTTTTCTGTTTCTGTGAAAAATGACATTGGAATTTTGATAGGAATGGCATTAAGTCTGTACTCTGCTTTGGGTAGTATGAACACTTTACCAATATTAAGCCTTCTATCAATGAAAATGGGATATCTTTCCAATTATTTATGTCTTCTTCAATTTATTCCATTTTTTCCCGATTTTCCTGTATACATCTTTTACTTCCTTGGTTAAATTTATTCCTAAGGTTTTTTTTTTTTTGGTACCAAAATTGAACCCAGGGCCTCACTCATGTTAAGAAAGCAATCTGCTATTGAGCTACATCCCCAGGTCCTCATACATACTAAGCAAGGATGTTCTACTGAGCTACATATATAGTACTTCCCAAAACTATATTAAAATTTACTTCAAGATAAGTTCTCACTAAGTTGCCCAAATTGACCTCAAACTTGCAATCCACCTTCCTCAGTCTCCCATATAGCTGGGATTGCAGACTTGAGCCACCATGCCCATCATCCTAAATGTTTTTGATAGTATATATAGGATTGTTTTATAATTTTTTAAAGTTTTATTTTGGTCAGGCACAGTGGCAAAGGCTTGTAATCCCATTGACTTGGGTGACTGAGGCAGGAGAATTGAGAATTTGTGGCCAGCCTCAGCAACTCAGTGAGGCCATAAGCAATTTAGTATGATCCTACCTTAAAATTAGAAAGACCGGGGATGTGGCTCAGTGGTAAAGTACCTCTGGGTTTAATCTCCAGTGCCAAACAAAACAAAACAAACAAAAAAACACAAAAAACACAAACAAAACCAAACATTTGGGGTATACAGAAATGTGACTGATTTTTTGTGTTTATTTTGTGAACTATAATCCTACTGAATTTATCAGTTCTAATTTTTTGGTGACTTTCAGGGGTTACTATGTGTAACATCACATCATTCATTAATCAAGAAAATTTCAATTCTTCATTTCCTATGTGGTTGCCTTTTATTTGTTTTTCTTACCTAACTGCTCTGATTTTTCTGCACCCCATAATTTTTGGTGGGCTGTGTTTCCATTTTTGTTTGTCTCAAGATACTTTTTAATTTTCTTTTTGATTTCTTCTTTGACCTATTGATTGCTCAGGAGCATGCTGTTTAATTTTCACCATTTGTGAGTTCTCCAAGATCATTACCATTATTGATTTGTAGTTTCATTCACTTGTGGTCAGAAGAGATACTTGATATGATTTCAGTGTTCTTAGATTTGTTGGGACTTGTTCAGTATCCTAACTTATGATCTGTCCTGGAGAAAGTTCTGTGTGCATTTGAGAAGAATGTTTATTTTGTTGCTATTGTATGGAATGTTTTGTAAATAACCTGTTAGATCTATTTGATCTGAAATGTAGTTTAAGTCCATTGTTTGCTTATTGATTTTCTGTTTTCTTTATCTTCCCAATGTCGAAAGTGGGGTTTTGAAGTGTCCTATTATTGTATTACAGCCTCTTCTTCATATCTATTAATATTTGTCTTAAAATTTAGATGTTCTGATGTTGGTTGCATATATATTAGGATCATTGTAGCTTCTTGGATAATTAGCATTTTTTCATTATATAATGACCTTTTTGTCTCTTTTTATAGTATTAGACTTAAAGTCTATTTTGTTTAATATAAATATAGCTACTCTCACTCCCTTGGCTTCTATTGGTAGAGACTATCTTTCTCCTCACTTTATCTTCTAAAGAGAAATTACTACATCAAGAAAATATTTCAGTATTATTTTGTTTCATGCAAAGATATTTAAACTTTTTCAATTCTCTTTTCATTTTTAGGATCTGGGGACTTTGATGACTTTAATCTGGAGGATGCACTGAAAGAAACTTCCTCAGTAAAGCGTGAGTAGTAAATCAAACCCTTAAACCCAAACAATAGTGATTAATATGGACTATCCACTCAGAATATACCCTCAAGAATAACAATAGGTAGTCTGTATTACACTTGATCAGATTAAGCATGGTTATAAATTATATTATTTTGAAAATATGAATATGTAAATCCTTTGTTGAGAAAACCTAACAGTGTCCCCAAGAGGGAAGGAACCACAGCAGTCTGTGGATTATGTTAGGTTTTTGTGCTGTTCTGTCAATTTATAGAAAAAAATAAGTTGGTATTTTTTTGTTTTCCATTACATGTATAGGGTTTTTTCATATAGTCAGATATGTATTATTTTACAACTGGCTTTTTTCGTGTTATATCTACTGAATACCTAAGGGAATGTCTCTCTATATTAGTTTGTTCCAGTGGCCATAACTAAGTAACACATGCTGTATGGCTTAAAAGATCAGGACTTCATCTTCTCACAGTTCTTGAAGTCCTGTGTCAAGGTGTCAGAAGGGTCATGCTTCCTCAAAAGGCTCTGGGGAAGAATCTGAGGCTTCGGTTGACTCCAGGCCCTCCTTGACTTATGGCTGCATCACTCTGATCTCTGCCTCTGTCTTTGCATGGCATTCCCCTTTCTGTCTCTTTTGTTCTCTTACAAGGACACTTATTGCTCAATTTAGGACCCACCTGGATAATTCAGGATGATCTCATCTTGAGTTCTTTCACTTAATTGCATCTGTAAAAGTCTTTTCTCCAAATGAGGAAATATATATTACATATATTTATGTAAAATATATAGTATATATACACACATATACACATGTACATATATACCTGTTTCTTGTTGTTATTGTTGTTACCAGGGATTCAACTCAGGGGCACTTGACCACTGAACCACATCCCCAACCCTATTTTGTATTTTATTTAGAGACAGGGTCTAACTGCGTTGTTTAGTGCCTTGCGGTTGCTGAGGCTGGCTTTGAACTCAAGGTCCTCCTGTCTTAGCCTTCCAAGCTGCTCGGATTACAGGTGGGCACCACCATGCCGGGCCTAGACCTTTTTTGTTTTTGACTGCTGCTTAGTATACTACAGTATGTATTCAGCAAACATCTGTGTGCCAGCTTTGTGACAGTTATTGTTTTAGGCACTGGGGAGATAAAGCTGTGAACAAAGCAGGCACAAACTTGTGCCTCTTAGAACCAGCATTCCAGTAGTATGGATTTGGCCATGGTCAATAATGATATTTATTCACTGGCAGATATGTAGTTTATTTCCTTTTTACATAATTACAAATAGGGCTGCAGTGAACATTCTTGTCCTTGTCCTTTGTACCTATGTGTAATGAAACTGCTAGGGCAAAGTATATGTGTATTTTACATCTTAGTAAATTCTGCCAAATTGTATTCCAAAGTGGGTGTGTTGTATTACTACCACTGATAATTTCACAATAATAACTATTTTCTCTGACCTGCTACAACAACATTGGATTTTACCTATCAATATTTTCCCAATATGATGGACAAAATAATATCTCATTGTTTATTTTGCATTTCCCTGATTATAGTGAGATAGAACATCATATCACATGTTTATTGACCAGTTGCATTTCATCTTTGGTGAACTATCTGTTCACATCCTTTCCCCATTTTTCTGCTGACTGATTGTCTTTTTAAAATGAATTTAGAGGGTTTCTTTGTATATTCTTTGTTGAGAAAGTCAGGGGCTCTGAGGCAGACCCTTCCTAGATTTGAACCATGCTTCTGCCATTTTTTTGCATGTGGATACCCAGTTGGATTAGTCAACTGATTTCTCTGCACCTCAGTTTCCTCATATAATAATAATAATTATTATTATTGTAATTATAATTATGATAATTATAATAATAATCCCTGCCTCCTGGGATAATTGTAAGGATTAGATGAGATGATCCATGTGAAGCATTCAGCAGAGTACTTGGAACAAGGTAAATAACAAGTGTTAGCCATTGTCATTCTTTGATTGGCTTGGTTGGAATGACTGTGACTGGGCCTCAGGAATAAGAGTCAAGCATACCCGAGGAACACACACCTGCCTAAATCAACTGACAGACTCAACACAGTTCCTGCCAAGATTCCAGCTGGACGTTTTACAGAAATGGAAAAGCTGATTCAAAAATTCATATGGAAATTCAGGGACCCAGAATCATCAAAACACTCTTGGGAAAAAAATAAAAAATGAAGGACCTATACTTCCAAATTTCAAAAACTTAATGCAAAACCTACAATATTCAAGGTATTGTGACATGGGTGTAAAGACAAATTTAGAGATCTGTGGAAGAGAGTTGAGAGTCCAGAAATAAACCCTGACATCTATGGTCAGTTAATGGTTTTTACACAAATGCCAAGATCATTCAAAGGAGAAAGAACAGTCTCCAACAAATGCTGCTGGGACAACTGGGTATCCACATGTAAAAGAATGAAGTTGGACCTTTACCTCACACCACACACTAAAATCAACTCCAAAGGATAACAAACCTAAAACTACATATCTCTTAGTAGTTAATGTTTGCATATGGTGTGAGGTAAGAGGTTAGAATGTTCTCAGATATTTCCTGAGCATACACACAGTCTTATGCATGCAAGTGGCCTCTTAGGTTCTCAGGAAAATAATTTATTAACCATATTGATGTTAATGAAGTCATTAAAAATTTCTAAAACAAAGAGGACAAAAAATATTAAGTGTAAACAGACTCCAAATTAATATTAATTTTTAGTGGGGCCTTTTTATATGGTGCTAGGTATTGAGCCCAAGCCTTGTGCATGCTAGCCAGGTGCTCTATCAGTGAGCTACACCACAGCCCTAAATGGGGACTTTTAAATACTAATACCCTCTTCTGAGTCATGTGCCAGGTCATCTAATTGCACCCCCTAGGTAACCATCAACCAGTATGTCTGGAACTCGTGGGGCCACCAAATGTCATGTCTGTGGTTGAAAGACAGCTGTCAGGACCATATCATGCTACCACCTTTTGTTTTCTCCCTTAGCTTACATTTCATGTAATTGAAGTTTCAAAGACATGGGCCTGTCCTCTTATCCTTAGTCCAACCATTTATTCCACAGAGAATATTCTCCTTTGTACATTGTGCATTCCTTCTCTTGTTTAAAAAATCCACAAACCACCTAGTTTGGGGTACCCTTGTCACTGACCTTTGTCTATTCATTCACCAAGGTTTCATGGATACATGCCTGCTGCCAGGCATAGTACTAGGTGCTGGGCATACAATGTGGACAAAGTCATTGCCCTTATGAAGTTGCTTTCTCTGGGAGGACACAGGAAGCACATAAAATAATTTCAGACATTGCTGATCACTCTGGAGAAAAGACAACAGGATAATGGGAAGGTGGGGGCCCAAAGAGGTGGTAAGGGGCAGCTCCTTCAGATAAAGTGGTGAAGGTTCTCAGAGGAGAGGTGATGTGCAAGGGGTCATGCAAAGTGGGGAAAAAGTCTTTGAGGCTAAGGGATCAGGTGTGAGAACTCTGAGGTAGAAAGGATCTGGGCTTACTCTGGGACCTAGAAAGCAGGCTGCATGGCCGAAGTACGGAGAGAGTTGGAGAAAATATAAAGTTGTCAGGGAACAGACCATATGAGATCTTTCTCATAGGGCACAGTGGCGACTTTATTATAAGTGTAAGAGGAAGCTCCTTGAGGATTTTTGAATAGCTTCATTGGAATATATTTCATATTCCATAAAATTTACCCATTTCAACGTGTACAAAGTAGTGACTTTTAGTGTACTCATAGGATTGTGACCATGACTGTAGCCATTTATTCTTTTTTGTGGTGCTGAAGATGGTACCCTAGGCTTTGCACACACTAGGCAAACACTCTACTATCAACCTACTTTTACAGCCCTCAGTCAGTTTTGGAACTTTTTTACAACATCATAAGGAATAAGCCCTGTACCCTTATGTTAATTCATTTTCTATGACTAACTGAATACACAGACTGGATAAAGGTTGATTCTTACAGGATAAAGGTTGAATTGGTTCATGGTTCTGTAAGCTGGGAAGTACAGGAGCATGATGGTGCTAGAATCTTGGGAAGGCTTCTTGCTGCATGATGACATGGCGAGACAAAGCAAGTCAGGGCTTGCTTTTGTAACAAAGTCACTCCTGCAATGATCATTATTTCATTAATCCACTCCTGAGGGCAGAGCCCACATGACCCAGTCACTTCCTAAAGATCCCACCTCTCAGCCTTGCTGCACTGGGGACCAAAACATGAGCTTTGGGGGACATCTTCAAACCACAGTAACCCTTTAACTCACTGCCAGTCCCATGATTCTTCCTGATCCCACCCTTTACCCTTAAGCAACCACTAATCTCTGTCTCTGTGTATCTCCCTCTTCCGGATATTAATGGAATAATTTCTTTTGTGGA
The DNA here is from genome assembly GCF_902686445.1 of Sciurus carolinensis. Taxonomy (NCBI): domain Eukaryota; kingdom Metazoa; phylum Chordata; class Mammalia; order Rodentia; family Sciuridae; genus Sciurus; species Sciurus carolinensis. The sequence goes on along the minus strand of NC_062232.1, from coordinate 127,564,575 downwards.
CTTTATGTCTGGCTCCTTTCACTTAGCATAATGTTTTCCAGGTTCATCTGAGTTGCTTTCAGAATTTTTTCCCTGACTCAGTCTTTAGCTCTCTTGGTGTAATACATGTGTGCTTTTGTGAAATAAAATGTTTTATCATGTGGGCACAGTGGCTTGTGCCTTTAGTCCCAGCTACTTGGGAGACAGGTGGGAGGATCACTTGAACCCAAAAGTTCAAGGTCAGCTTGGACTAGATAGTGAATCCCTATCTCAAAACAAAACAAAACAAAAATTTTAAAAATGTAACTTTTTATGAGTGTCCTTGTTTCCTGGAAATGCCATGATCCCTGCCTTAGTATATTTGGTTTATTGTAACAAAATATCTTGGACTGGGTAATTTATTTAAAAAGCAGAAATTTACTTCTCGCAGTTCTGGAGGCTGGGAGGTCAAGGGGCCAACAGATTTGATGTCTGGTGAAGTCTTCTTTTTGCTTCATAGATGGTGCCTTCTATGTTTGTCCTCAAAGGGTGCAAGGAACAAAATGGCTGCCTCAAGCTTCTTTTATAAGGCACAACTGCCATTCATGAGGTCAGAGCCTTAATACCTAATCAATTCCAAAAGACCCCACCTTTTAATACTATCACTGTTGGGGTTAGGTTTCAACACCTAAAAATTCAGATCATAGCAAGCACCATTATTAAAAAACACTGCAGGAGGATTCTCCCAGTTTTGTTTATTGTGTTGGTTGCAACACCATATTATAGAGAATCACTCCTAATAGGATTACTTTGATGCTGCAAGCATTTGCTGAACAGCCAAGATTTTTTAAAGTTTGTAGTTTTAAGAAAGGCATTACAGAAAGCTTTGTTTTGTTTTGTTTTAATGTTTAGGTGCTCACTGCTTTGAAGAAGTTGACCTACTCTTCTTAGTCCTTGATAAGTAGTTAGGCTCTCCTTATCTCAATTATGGATAACAAAAAATCCCAAAATCTCATGACAACTCATGACAGAAAATCTGTAGTTAACGGTTTTTTTAAAAGTGCATAATTCCAAGCTCATGTTCTACATCACTACAGGCTCAGACTCTGACAGAGCAACTGGTTCCACATGCATTTAAGAACAGGGCTCTCTTGAAGTGGCACCTGCAGATCTTCAGAGAAACAAGACTTTTCTATAGACTGTGGCTTGGCAGGGTAGAACTCCACAAAACTACCATAATTAGACTGTGGTACTCGCATAATGTAGATAAATGGGACACAATTCAGAGTCCAAAGATAAATCTTCATATGTATGATCAATTTATTTTTAAAATTTTCTTGGTGCATTATAAGTATCATATAATAGTGGGATTCACTGTGACATACTTTTGCATGCAATAATTTGATCAATTTCATTCTCTAGTACCTTCCCTTTCTCTCCTGTCCTCCCTCTCCCTGATCTCTTACTTTACCCTTCTGCCCTCTATTTTCATGAGACTCCCCTTTTTCCCCTCTTTTTTCTCTCTAGGTTCCACGTTTGAGAGAAAACACATGACCCTTGACTTTCTGAGTCTGGTTTATTTCACTTAGCATGATGTTCACTAGCTCCACCCTTTTACCAGCAAATGAAACAGTTTTGTTCTTCTTGATGGCTGAATAAAACTCCATTGTGGATATGTACCACATTTTATTTATCCATGTATCTGTTGACTGATAGTTGGTTTTATAAAGATGGATAAAACCATAATTTTACACAAAAGCTGTTTGAGTCATTCAAATTTTAAACTAATATATACATAAGTGAAAATTGCTTTTCTAACACTTGTCCAAATAATGATTTCAGTAATGTAATTCTTCTCCTACCTGTGTACATCACTATAATATAAATATATGTCAAGAGCCTAACTTAGATAGGTAGGCTACACTCCTTTATTTGACAGTAGAAAGTCAAATGGAAATTATATCATCTCTCAACCTATGATGAGTATTTATTATTTAAAATATATATGTGTAGCTGGGCACAGTGGTGCATGCCTGTAATCCCAGTGATTTGGGAAGCTGAGGTAGGAGTATTGCAAGTCCAAAACCAGCCTCAGCAACTTAGTGAGTCCCTAAGCAATTCAGTGAGACCCTATCTTTAAATAAAATACAAAAAGCGGCTGGGGATATGGCTCGTAGTTAAGCACCCCTGGGTTCAATCCCTGGTACCAAATTAATAGATAATACAATATATATGTGTGTAAACTAAAACCAGAAACAGATTATCAGTGTGGTTCTTTTGTCATAAAAAATCCATGCACTGGTGTGGTGTTCACCTGGGAGTATGTAGAAGGGAATGCAAAGCTTCCTGCAGAGTAGCATGCAAGTGTGAACACATTAAGAAAACTCTGTGTTAACCACTTCCATTATAAGCCTGTTACTAAAACTGAACTGTGAGAGGGTGTGCGTGTAGTTATGTTATGGTCTCCCTTTGAAATCACTCTCTTTAAAAAATATTGAGTTATAATTCACTTAATATAATATTAATCATTTTATTTAATTTTGTTGAAGTAATTTCTGTTTTTTATTTTGTCATTGATTTCTACTCTCAGTCCATTATGATCTGATAGAATACAAGGCAGTATCTCTATTTTTTTGCATTTCCTAAGGGCTGCTTTGTGGCATAACATATGGTCTATTTTCGAGAAGGTTCCATGTACTGCTGAGAAGAAAGTGAATCCACTCGTTGATGGATGGAATATTCTACATATGTCTATTAAGTCTAGGTTATTAATTGTGTTATTGAGTTCTATGGTTTCTTTGGTTGGTTTTTGTTTGGAAGATCTATCTAGTGGTGACAGTGGTGCATTAAAGTCACCCAGAATTATTGTGTTGTGGTCTATGTGATTCCTGAAATTGAGAAGGATTTGTTTGATGTACAGGGATGCACCATTGTTTGGGGCATAAATATTTACTATCGTTATGTCTTCCAGATTTATGTTTCCCTTAAGCAGTATGAAATGTCCTTCTTTATCCCTTCTGACTAACTTTGGCTTGAAGTCCATTTTATCTGATATGAGGATGGAAACCCTCACTTTTTTACTGAGTCCATGTGCGTGGTAGGTTTTTCTCATCCTTTCACCTTTAGTCTGTGGATGTCTTTTTCTGAGATGAGTCTCTTGCAGGCAGCATATTGTTGGGTCTTTCTTTTTAATCCAATCTGCCAGTCTGTGTCTTTTGATTGATGAGTTTAGGCCATTAAAGTTCAGAGTTATTATTGAGATATGATTTGTATTCCCAGTCATTTGGCTTATTTTTGGTTTTTAAGTTGGCTTGGTTTATCCTTTGAGTGGTTTTTCTCTAAGGTAGTTCCTCCCTTTGCTGACCTACATTGTTGTTTTTCATTTCCTCCTCATGGAATATTTTGTTGAGAACATTCTGTAGCGCAGGCTTTCTATATGTAAATTCTTTTAACTTTTGTTTATCATGGAAGGATTTTATTTCATCTTCAAATCTGAAGGTTAGTTTTGCTGGGTATAGGATTCTTGGTTGGCAACCATGTTCTTTCAGAGCTTGAAATACATTGTTCCAGGCCCTTCTAGCTTTTAGAGTCTGGGTTGAGAAGTCTGCTGCTATCTGTATTGGTCTCCCCCTATATGTAATCTGATGCTTTTCTCTTGTGGCCTTTAAAATCCTATCTTTATTTTGAATGTTAGGCATTTTCATTATAATGTGCCTTGGTGTGGATCTGTTGTGATTTTGTGCATTTGGTGTTCTGTAAGCCTCTTGTATTTGATTTTCCATTTCATTCTTCAGGCTTGGGAAATTTTCTGATATTATTTCATTGAATAGGTTATTCATTCCTTTGGTTTGTATCTCTGTGCCTTCCTTAATCCCAATAATTCTTAAATTTGGTCTTTTCATGATGTCCCATAGTTCTTGGAGATTCTGTTCATGAATTCTTACCGTCTTCTCTGTTTGGACAACTTTATTTTCAAGATTAAATATTTTGTCTTCATTGTCTGAGGTTCTGTCTTCCAAGTGGTCTAGTCTTTTGGTGATGCTTTCCATTGAGTTTTTTATTTGGTTTATTGTTTCCTTCATTTCAAGGATTTCTGTTTGTTTTTTTTTTTTTTTGAGAACCTCTATCTCTTTGTTGAAATGATCTTTTGCTTCCTGCAGGTGCTCTTTAGCTTATTGGCATTATCATTCATTGCCTGCATTTGCTCTCTTATCTCATCCTTTGCTTCGCGAATCATCTTAATCATGTATAATCTGAAGTCCTTTTCTGACATTTCTTCTAACATACTGTCATTGGATTCTATTAATATAGAATCTAGATTTGTTTGGATCATTTTCTTCCCTTATCTTTTCATGTTGTTCATGTATCCTCCCCTCTAGCAGTGCAGATCTGGGGTATTGCAGATTTCCCCCTATAGGCTTATAGTGACCCTGTAGGTTTCCAAAACCCTTTCTTTAAGGGGAGATCAATATTAGCAGTTCCCAAATCAGACACTATGCAATCCTAGACCAAATAGCCCCTATGAGGACAATAACAAAATTGTCATAATAAACAGAATGAGTTCAAATATTATCTTCAGTAAAACAAACAGATTTGCAGTAAGGTCTGCAGTTTCAAATGGATGACAAAGAGGATGCAGAGGGATGTAGAATGTGGCTGTTAATGGGATAAGAAAAGAATATACAGAATTTCTAGATAATAGAAAGGGTGAGAGTGTAGTCAAAAGAAATTAGATGTTAGCATGCAAAAAAGGGAGAAAAATACTCTGAGGGAACAGTCAAACAAAAGGAAAAGAGAGCAAGAAAAGTAAAGAAATAAAAACTTAAATTTTTTCAAAGAGAAAAAAGAAAATCTACAGTATAACAGTCATATAGTAATGAAACCTCCCAGTGTTCAGTAGCCTGATGCATGAGAGGTACCTGACAATGAGCTTCAAGCCTCCAGCCGGCGTCTCAGGATGGGATCTGCCCCACCTAAAGATCGGAGCTATGGCTTCCAGGATTATCCAAGGTGGCTGCTCTGGCTTTGAAATGTGTTGGCAAATGGGGAGCTGCAGCTCAGGGTGTGGCTGTGGTCAGGCAGGGGTCCTGGAGGTCCAATGTGTTTGGTGTGGTTGTGGGATCCCAGAGGCCGGTTGCAATCAGTCAGTCTGGGGTCCCGGTGATAGGGCGCAGTCAGTTGGTCTGGGGATCCTGGCGGCAGGGAGCAGTCAGTCGATGTGAGGGCCCCAGAGGCAGGGAGTGATGGGTCGGGCTGAGGGATCCTGGAGATGGGGTTCAGTCAGTTTGGCCAGGGGTCCTACGGGGCCTGGCTGTTGTCTCAAAATGTCAGCAGCCACGTGTAATCAGACCTGCAGGTACTGTAACAGTGAATTTCCAGGCAACAGCAGGCAGCTGGTGCTCCACTGGCAGTCGGCGATCAGTTTGCTGACTGTTGTCAGACGATTGCGAGGTGAATCTCATGCGTTGGGTGATGGATAGGTGTAAGGCAGGCGATGGACAGGCAAGAGGCAGGCAAATGACCCATTTTATTTAATTTTCAAATAATTTTTGTGTGTATGTGAGGTATACAACATAATGATGTGTGGATACTAAAATAGTTACTGTAGTGAGCCAAGTTAACACATCCATTATATCACTTTTTTTGTGGCAAGAACAGCTAAAATTTCATTTAGCAAAAATCCCTAATATAGTAGAATTTTATTAACTTTTGTCCTGTCGTACATTAGATCTCTAGACTTGTTTATCATATATATCTGCTACTTTGTATTCTTTTAATAAAATTAAATATTTCATTTAATTCAATAACTTATTTATTTCTTGTGGTAGTGAAGATTGAACCCAGTACCCTGCACATGCTAGGCAACCTCTCTACCATCGAGCTACAATCCCAGCTTTATAATTTTTTAATTTTTAATTTTGAGACAGAGTCTCCCTAAGTTGTCAAGCTGGTTTTGAACTTGAGATCCTCCTGCTTCAGGTTCCTAAGTATCAGGGATTACAGGTGAGCCCCACTGCACCTCCCTTTGATATGCATTTTGAAGGTAAGGATTCAGTGTGGCATTCTAGAATAGTCAAGATGTTATGTAATCACTACCTCTATCCAGTTCCAAAATATTTCTTACTCCAGAGTAAAATCTCTTAATGCATTTCACTGCATATTTAGCACAGATGTTATGCCACTTTTTTTGCAAAAAAAGTGGAGTGTGACCATTATGTGAAGCTTTTTAAAAATTGTGCCCGTATTACTTAAAAGACATTTATTACCAAACTGTCTTTGGTAAAAGATTGGGAGGCGTGTAATACTCGTAAATATATGATAATGTGGTGGCAAGGATTATGTGGTGAAATATGGTATCTGTTATCTAGTTTCTCCTCATACCTCCCTTGTCCCAATCTAAAGTAACCACCAGCCTACTTTCTGTGTTTATGAATTCAGTCTATTTTGAATATTTCATATACAATCATGTATCATATGAAGATGTTTTGGTCAAGAACACACCACACATACAATGACAATAGTCGCATAAGATTTTCCAGGAGTTGAGAAATTTCTATTGCCTATTAATATCTTAATGTCATAGCATAACACATTGCACATACAATTATGTATAGCACATGATATTTGACAATAAATAATTCTGTTGTTTGTTTACTAGACTTTTTATAGTTATTTTAGAGTGTAGTCCTACATTTAAGTTTATAGCCTCAGAGTACTAGGAGGCTGTCCCATTTACGCTTGTGTAAGTACACCCTGTGATGTTCTCACAATGAAAAGATTGCTCAGTGACACATTTCTCAGGATGTAGTCCCCTCATTAAATCAAACCTACACATCTGTGTGACCTTTGGTTTCTGAATTCTTTCATGTAGCATAATGTTTTGGAGGTACATACATGGTTTCAGTGGAAATATGATAAAAAATACTCAGGGAAAAATTGTGTCTTTACTGAACAGGTATAGACTATTTTTCTTGCCTTTATCCTTAAATAATATGGTGAAACAACTATTTATTTAACATTCACATTATCTTAGGTTTTATAGATAATCTATAGATTATTTCACATACATAGGAAGAGGTACATAGATTACTAGTCACCCACAGATACCAAGGGATAACTCTATTTTGTTTCTTCCTGTGTCTGAGTAATAGTGGATTGTGTGGATATACCATATTTGTTATTCATCAATTAATGGATCTTTGGCTGTTTCCACCTCTATGCTATTAGGAATGATATTGCTGTCAACATGCTATGTTCATTTGTTTGTTTGAACCCCTATTTGTAACCCTTTAGGGTATATACTTAGGAGTGGAACTGCTGGTTCTTCTGTGCTTAACTTTTTTGCCAACTGCCAAATGGTTTTCCACATTGGCTGAGCCATGGTACATTCCCATGAGCAATGTTCCAGTTTTTCCACATCCTGGCCAAGTTACTATTTTTTGGTTTACTAAATATTGTTTTTATTAGTGCATTATAGTTTATTTTGACATATTCACAAATACATATAATTCTTTTTTTGTACCAGGGATTGAACCAAGGGGCACTTAACTACTGAGCCACATCCCCAGCCCTTTTTGTATTTTATTTAGAGAAAGGGTCTCACTGAGTCACATAGGGCCTTGATAAATTGCTGAGACTGGCTTTGAACTTGTGATCCTCCTTCCTCAGCCTCCTGAGCCACTGGGATTACAGGCATGTGCCACCACACACAGCTGCATATAATATAATTTGCCCAGGTTTTAAAACCATCTTAGTGGGTGTAAGGAGGAGCCTTGTGGTTTTCATTTGCATTTCCCTGAAGATTGAATCTTCATGCATGGATCAAGTAGGGATTGCTACCATTTTGTAGATTCTTTTACCTTTCTTGATAATTTCTTTTAAATGAACAAAAAGTTTTATATTTTGATGAAGTATAATTTATCTGTTTTTTCTTTTTAAAAATTTGAATTCACATGCTATGTGTACATGTTTATGGGGTATAGTACAATAACTCAGTATATGTTATACAAATTATATTATACAAATCAGGACAATAGCATTTGCATCTAAAACATTTATCTTTATGTACATTAGAAACTTTGGTCTCTTTAATTATTTGTCATAGACTGTAGTTACCCTACTGTGGTATAGGATGCCCAAACCAATTCTTACGCTAACGTATTTTGGTACCTGTTTTCTAACCTCATTTTCTCATTTGTTGCTCATGCTTTGGGTGTTAAAGTATCCATTGCCAAATTGAGGTCATGAAGATTTATTCCTGTGTTTTCTTCTAAGATTTTCATGTTTTTAGCTCTTACTTCTATGTCTTTGATTCATTTTGAGTTAATATTTATATATAATATAAGATAAGGGTCTGCAGGTTAACTTGGGAAATATTGCCAGTTTAACAGTATTGGATCTTCTTGGATTTTATTCATTTTTATGTCATCTTTAAGTTTTAATTATTGGTGTTTTATAACTTTTAGTATGTATGTCTTCATGCTTCCTTGTTTAAATTTATTTCTATGAATTTTCTTCTTTTAATTGCTATTATAAATGGAATTAAGTTCTTATTTTCCTTTCTGGATTTATTACAGCTAGTACATAGAAATACAATTGATTTTATTTTTTTTGCCTTTCCTTTCACAAAATGGGACTTTTTAAAGCAGCAAAACTAAAGATTTACTTTGATTAGAATAGGTTCACATGTAAAAGGTAAATAAATAAAATTAGAAGCGAGATTTTTAGGAAGTTAAAATAGAGATACATTAACTTGTTTTTTATTTTTAATACATATTGTATGAATTGATTTTTGTATTTTCCAGCTTTGCTGAGCTCATTTATTAGCTTAATCATTTTTAAATATTTCAATGTAGATTCTTTAGGGTTTTCTTTTGTTAAATTAAAAAAAATTTTAGTTGTAGATGAACACAATACTTTTATTTTGTTTATTTATGTATGTATATGTGGTGCTGAGGATTGTACCCAGTGTCTCACATGTGTTAGGCAAGTGCACTACCATTGAGCCACAACCCCAGCCCTCTAGGGTTTTCTATATGTAAGATTGTCATTTGTTTTTAGAAACTGTTGGAGTTAATTCTTTTCAATATGGATGATGGTCTTTTTTAAAATCTTAACTAATGGCTCTGGCTAGAAGTTTCACTGTAATGTTGAATACAAGCAGTGAGAATGGACATCCTTGTCTTGTGACTGATTCTAGGAGGAAAGTGTTCAGTATTTCATATTTAGTTTATACATTCAATTACAAATTCTTTGTAGGTGCCCTTTGTCAAGTTGAGAGCATTCCCTTCTATTTGGAGTTTATTGAAAATTTTCTCATGCAACAGTGTTGACTTTTCTCAGATGCCTTGTATCTAGTGAGATGATCATCTCACTAGATGATCATGTCTTGTTTCAATTCCATTAGTATGCAATAATTACCTTGACTGATCTTATTATGTTGCACCACCCTTGTGCTCCTGTTTCCTATTGGTCATCATGTATAATCCTAATATGCTACTGGATTTGATTTACTAGTATTTGGCTGAGAATTTTTGCCTCTATCTCCAAAGGGGTTCTAGGTCTCTAGTTTTATTGTGGTGTATTTGTCTGACTTTGGTATTGGGGTACTACTGGCTTCATAGAATAACCTAGGGAATATTCCCTTCTCATAGTTTTCAGATGTTTGAGAACAAATTTATAAATTTATTTTTGAGCACTGCTTTCACTAAAACACATAACTTTTGGAATGGTTTTTTTTTTTTTTTTTTTTTTTTTTTTTTTTTGCAGTGCAGGGGATTGAACCCAGGGTCTTGTGCTTGCAAGGCAAGCACTCTACCAACTGAGCTATATCCCCAGCATGTTTTCATTTTTGTTCTTAAAGTATTTTTATAATTTTATAATCTCCCTTTTGAATTTTTCCTTGACCTGTTGTTGGTTATTTACAACTGTGCTCTTTAATTTCCATATAATTGTGAATTTCAGCACATGCTCTTCTGTTATTGATTTATAATTTTATACCATTATGTTTGAGGAACATAATTCATGTTATTTCAACCCATAATTCATAAGATTTCAATTGAGACTTAGGGCTGGGGATGTAGATCACTGGTAGAACACTTGGCTAGCATGTGCGAGGCCCTGGGTTTGATCCCCAGCACCACAGAGACATTTAGTGAGACTTGTTTTTGTCATTCACATATGGTTGGTCTTGGAAAATGTTTCACGTACACTTGAGGAGAATGTGTATTCTGTTCCAGGTTGGTTTATTCCGTGATAACTGTTAGGTCTACTTAGTTTATAGAGTTGTTAAAGTCTTTTTTAAAAATTGGTTATTTTTAGTTATATATGACAGTAGAATCTATTTTGATATATTTGTACAAGCATGGAATATATCTTTTCCTAATTAGGATTTCCTTTTTCTGCCTCATTATTTCTTCTATAATTGAAAAGAGGGTATTGAATTCTCTGCTTATGTTAAATTATCTATTCTTCCTTTCAGTATTGTCATATTTTGCTCCATGCATTTTGGGATGGTTTTAGGTGCATATATGTTTAAAATCATTTTATCTCCCTGTTGAATTCATCCTGTATTCACTACAAAATGTCAATCTGACTCTGGAAACAATTTTTGTTTCAACATCTGTTTTATCTGATATTAGTACAGCTACACCAGCTCTCTTACTATTTTTTGTGTAGTACACCATTTTCCATCCTTTTGCTCTCAACTTATTTCTATTTTTGCTCTTTGTCTTCTAAGTAATCAATACCCATTGAGTACTTGCTGTATACAAAGCTGAACTTGTTTTGTGTCTGCCTTTCCCAATACTTAAGTCTTCTTTTACTCTACTTCTGACAGTAGGGAAACATCCATCATAGTCTAGATTTCTATGAAAAGAAATTATTAGAAAACTCATGCACATCATGTAATTCTTGTGGATGATATAAATAATTTTAAACGAATATGCTTGAGCCCAAAGTCCTAATATTTATACTGGTAACCATTATAACCATTAATTAAATATTGTATTCTTGTGTTTTGACTACTTTTGGTGTATGAAACACTTCCATATTCCACTAGGAACATAGCCCCAGTTTGTCCCTGAGCAGTATTGTCTACAGTTAAAGTGCCAGGATGACAGTATGGAGCAAAGGTTTGTTGGTTTCAGGGATTAACACAAGGAAACTTACTCACGATGTGACTTCTCCAAGCCATGGAGTAGTTACTGTGTTTGGTTACTAAACATGTTCCCCTTGATGTCCTCCCTCCCCCTTCTAGAGAGATGGGACCACCTGACCACCACCACAACCAGGAGGCCAGGAACAACCAGAGCTCCAGCATATCCTGCAGGTAACTGGCTGCCCTGAAGAGGACAGTAAGAAGGGACCTTGTCTAAATAAGCTGGGGCACTGTCTAAATAAGCTCTGTGTACTTTTTCCCCATGTGTGCAAAGCCAACCAAGCCTTCTGTCTAAACACTGGGTTTCACTTAATAAAGTGCATACCTAGCTGATCACTGTGCTTTCTGTGTTTTATAAAAAGTTCTGTTATGGAAATTTTAAAGAGAAAATGTATTTGTGTTTCTTCCCTTATTCAACCATTTCATATTCTAAAATCAGAGAAAATGTATTTGTAATTGGTTAGGCTTTATGAAGCCCATCAGACTTTTTTTTTCAGGCAGTGAGAACATTTTGGAATGAAATTTATTTTATGCGCTTACCTTTTAGGAAAGGATTTTGGTACTCAGTGCTTCTTTATGACTTTTTACTGTAATTGCTTGAGCCTTTCTTTAGTTGGACCCTTTTGCCATTTGGACATCTTCACTGATTTAAAGAAAAGCTTGACTTTAGGGATTGTAGGCTCAGTCACTGCTTCTGTTGGTGACTTGTTTATAGTACTTTGGGGGGCATGCTGATACCTTCCATTCAGTGGAGAGCTACTTTCCTTCCAAAGAGACAGTGATGACCCAAGAGAGTCACTGCATCATGTATCATCAATGTCTTCACATTTCCACATTCAAAGGGGTATTTTGTGACCATGTGATCTTTTTTTTTTTTTTTTTTTTTGGTATCAGGGATTGAACCCTGGGTGCTTAACAACTGAGCCACATTTCCAACTGTTTTTATATTTTATTGAAAGACAGGGTGTCACTAAGTTGTTTAGGGCCTCACTAAGTTGCTGAGGCTCGCTTTGAGCCTCCTAAGCCACTGGGATCGCAGGCATGTACCACTGTGCCCAGCTGTGGCCTCCCTTTTGATTGTCCAGTTTATGGATTCTGCACATCTGGTTTTGAATCTTGTTAATACCTACAATCAGTGAATATACTATTAAAATGATCCAACTGCTGGCCAAAGCAAAGCATCCATAAGAATCTAAATTAATTGCAAAATAGTAATATACTGCAGAATCAGAAAGCAGTAACTTGTTCCATCCTGTGGGTATTTTCATTATCAATGTCTATTCACAGAGATTTCAATTGAAGTTTATTTTTTAAGTCATTGTTAGTTCTGATCAGTTGAACCCATGGGTATTGTTTTGGTGTTTTTGGAGTCTTGCAGTCCATTGTTAATCAGTTGGTTATTTCCTTTATGTTTGGGGCCCACTGAAGGTGATTTTGATTTGTCTGAGGCTTTGGGTGATCAAGATGATGGCCGCAGGAAACCAAGTGCAGGAGGAAGAGGTAAGTCCTAAGTGGTTGAAACCACAGGCCTGTGTCAGAACTCCATGCAGGGTTCTACCCTGTGATGCTCTTGTGAAGCTAGGACACTTCAGATCACAAGAGAACCGTAACATAAAGTCATACCCCAACATTTTAACCTTACTACTTCTTAAACTATTGATCTTAAGAACTTTTGTTAACATGGGTCATTTTTTATCAACATGTATCATCTGAGAAATTAAACTAAAAAAACTATTAATCAATCCATAGTAAATAGCATTAAAAACCATACATATTTACATAAATTAGTATTTTTGGTATTTCTTATTCTTGAGATTTGAGAGGTCTTAAAATATTCTAGATTCTAATCCTCAGATAGATGTTTCGCAAATGTTTTCTCCTATTCTGTAGCTTACCTTTTGATCTCTTAACAAAGTATTTTGCAGAGCATACGTTTTAAATTTTGATGATGTCCAGCTTATCAGCTTTTCCTTTTATGGATCATGCATTTGATGCCATGTGTAAGAAGTAAGAACTTTTTGTCTGTTCCCAGGTCCCATTGGGTTCCTATTTTTTCCCTCAAAGTTCTCTTTCTTGTGTATGAATCTTTCATTACCACAACTGTTAGTTAAAAGAATATTCCTCCACTGAATTGCTTTTGAACATTCAAAAAAATCGAATGGAATATAACTCTTTTTTTTGGATTTGGTGTGCTGGTAGTTTTTGAGAATTTTCACATCTGTATTCATAATGGACAGAGGTTTGCAGTTTTTCTTAAGATGTCTAGTTTTGGCATCAGAATCATTCTGGTCTCATTGAATGAATTTGAAAGTATTATCTTCTGTTTTCTGGAAGACTTTTTGAAAGGTTGCTATTTATCCTTTAAATGCTTTGTACAATATACCAGTGAATCCATATGGTCCTGGACTTTTCTTCATTAAAGTTTTTTGATTATTAGTTTTATTTACTTGATTTGTTTTACAATGCTGAGGATTGAATCCAGGGTCTCATGCATGCTAGGCAAGCTCTTTACCACTGAGTCACAACCCCAGCCCCTAGTTATGTTTACTTGTTATAGGTCTATTCAGATTTTCTATTTTTCCCTGAGTCACTTCTGTAGTTTGTATCTTTCAAGATTTTTTCCATTTCATCTAGGGTACCAATTTGTTGGCATACTTTTGTTAATAGTATACCCATTTTTATTTCTGTTAGGTCAGTAGTGATGTTTGTGAATTCCCGTAATTTTTTCCATCATTATTTGTCATTGTTTATTCTTCTTTCACCTTTATCAGTTTTTGATTCATGTATTTGGAGTGTTTCAGTGCTTCTAATTTCAAAATCATTATGTGTTCCGAGTGGGTTCATCCTCTTATCAGTGTATTATACCTTTCTTTTTCTCTAATTTATTGGCTGTGACATCCCCCTGCTTTTTTTGGCACTGGGGATTGAACCCAGGGATACTTAACCACTGAGTCACATCCCCAGCCCTACTTCGTATTTTATTTAGAGACAGGGTCTCACTGAGTTGCTCAGGGCCTCACTAATTTGCTGAGGCTAGCTTTGAACTCGCCATCCTCCTGCCTTAGCCCCCCAAGTGACTGGGATTACAGGCGTGTGCCACTGTGTCTGACTGACATCCCTTCATCTGATATGAATATAACTATTCCTGTTTTCTCCTTTTAAAATTTGTTCTAATTCGTCATACATGACAGTAGATTAATGTTCACATGCAGTTCCCCAGACCTGAAAGTTGTTCTTAAGGTTAAGTGAATGTCACTGGACTCTTTTACCTCCTGAGTAGATCATTTGTCCATTCATGATTTTGTTTTTGTAAAGTCTGTTTGGAAAATATTAGTGTACTGAGTTGCATTGGTCCTCTAAGTGATAACACTTTTCCTTGCGCAGTACTGAGTCACCCTTGTTACTATCACCATTCTCAAGGGGAAAGATTTTATATCTTGAGAAACTGTCAGGTTCATGACGCTGGATTCATGTTTCATAACATTTAATTTTTTATTTTATTTCACTTTTTTTGAGATGGGGGGTCTCTCTGAGGAGCCCAGGCTAGTCTTGAACTGGAATTTTCCCACCTCAGCTTTCTCAGTAGTTGGGAATACAGGCATGCATCACCACATCCAACGGAAGTTCTAATTCTTTTGAAGGTTCAACTTATCTCAAATACTGTTAGTTGATTCCCTTGAAGTGGCAGACTTATTTCATTTTTCCAGAATTTTGACAAATATTCACATCTGAATAACTGTGGATTAGTTATCACTCACTCTTTCAGGTAAACTTAGTTTTCCATGAAGGGAAGAAATTGTGATCACATCAACTCAAAACTGAAATTAGGTGCTGGGGCTGGGGCCCAGTGGTAGAACACACTTTTCTAGCAAATGCAAGGCCCCAGGCTCCATCCCCAACCCTAAAACAAAATAAAACTGAAATAGTTATACCAGTGACTTTTCTTGAGTCACCTGTTATACTTGGGTGTGCAACAGAAATGCTTTAAGCACCTTCTCATTTCATTACACAGAATGGTAAAAGAAATGTGTACTTGAGGTTGAGTTCTAATAAAATATTTTTTCCTGCTCCAATTACCATAAATTTAGTGAATTAAAATGATTTTCCATTCACTCCATTTTCATTTCCCTAGGATCAGGAATTTGGGTCCTGTTTAGCTAGATCCTCTGCTCAGTGTCCCCTTACAAAGGTGCAATCCAGATGTCAGCTGGGGCTAGGGTGTCATCTGAAGTCTGAGGTCACATTAGCTTCCTACTCCTGGTATAAATCAATGACCATAAACTCGACTATGTAAACAATACAAATTTATCCTATAATCATTGAGGTCATAAATTCAAAATGGGTCATGCTGGGTTATGCTAAAGGAGCTAGCAAGGCTGCATTCCGTTGGAGGTCCTAGTAGAGAATCTGTTTCCTTCCCTTTTCCTGGGTATAGAACCACCTGTATTCCTTGGCTTCTGGCTACTTCCTCCATCTTCCAGTCCAATAGAGTAGCATAGTTGAAGCTTTCTGATCCCTATCCCTGCTTCTGTTATTACATCTCCTTGCCTCTCCTTCCTGTCTCTCTCCTTGCAAGGGCCCTTATGATTACATTGGCCTGGCCCAGATAAGCTCCCTGTGTCAAGGCCCTTAGATTAATCACATCTGCAAAGCCCCTGTCCTTGTGTCAGGTAACATGTTCAAAGATTCACAATTGTTAATAGAATTCATTTCCATGAAGCTGTGAAACTCATGGCTGCATATTTCTTCAAGGTCAGCAAGAGAGTGAGAGCTTCTGCTATCTGTGGTGTCACTCAGAGAAGGCCTAAGTGCACTTTTCATGAGCTCACCCGATTATGTTCAGATCACCTAGAATATTCTCCCTTTTGACTAATCCAAAGTCATAAAGCAAAATCCATTCACCTCTGCCATGTTATAACCTGATCATGAGAGTGCCTGCCATCTAGCCTATGCCTGGGTCCTTCCTGCACTCAAGAGGGGAGAATTATACAGGGTATAGGAATCTCAGTGGCCATCTGAGAATTCTGCCTACCAGGTTCATATAGGACTTTTTTAGGTGAAACAGGCGTTCTTTCTGCACGACCATCATGTAGTGGTGAGGAGTCTCATGACTTGGTGCATACTAAGGACTGGTGCATTTACTCACCATTACTTTTGTACTGCAGTGTAAATTCCAATCCAGTAAAAAGGGCAATAAACATTTGATGCTGATTATGAAAATAGTTATGAACTCCTGGACACCCTGGGGGACCATGGGACTACTGTCCTTTTTTGTTTGTTTGTTTTTGTTTTTGTTTTTGTTTTTGTTTTTTGGGGGTGCTGGGGATTGAACCCAGGGCCTGTGCTTACAAGGCAAGCACTCTACCGACTGAGCTATCTCCCCAGTCCAGGACTACTGTCCTTTAAGAGGATGACCTTACCAAGTTATATGGCATCAGAATGTTTTCCTTTGAGTTAGTGATCTGGTCAGTTGGCGTGCAGTGAGCATGGATGGTGGTGTCGTGGCAGGCAGGAGGCTTGGTTTAGATAGGTGTCTTGTGTTGTACCAAGCTGTGCCTCTACAATTTCCTTTTGTAGACAGTAATATGTTTCTAGTCTTTTGGGAGGGATGTTTGACAGATTCTTTGAATAAACTGTTCTGATTCAAAGTGTTTTCTCCTCCAGGTACACTTATGCATATACATGTACACAGAGGTACACTTGAAATGATGCTTGCGACTTTCTTGTTTTGTGTACCAGACCCAAATTAAACACCCTCAAATCCCACTAGTGAAATAGATAAATTCTCAACCATTCATACTCTGAATGTGAATAGTAAGGTAGATTTCTGGAACTGACACAAATAAAGCAAGTCCCAGAAAAATGAATGAATTTCTGTCATATATAAGTAGATGTGAGCACAGGGACACATACAGAGCAACCTCCTCTGGGGATAGACTTGAGGCTGGCTTTGTTATTTCTTATAATTCTACACCATTGGTAAAGGTATTTTTAACACTCAGCATGTATTAACTTTATAGCAAATTTTAACTTTAAAATTAAAGCTGTTTTACTAAGGTAGAACTCCAGGTATCAGAATTGGAGAGAACTATAGTACTCATGTCCCCCTCTTATTCTTTACATGACAGGGACTTGTCCAAGGTCATGCTGCAAGCCAGTGGACAAATGGTCAGGATTCCAGAGATTCTAACTATCTGGAGGGTCTTTTCTTCTGTAATGTGTTGCCATGAGAAGTGTTTGTACAGAGAGGTATTGATGACACTGTAAGTTTAGAGTGGTGGTTCCTTATACATTTTAGATATTAACCCCTTATCAGATATACAAGTTTGAAAATATACTCTTCCATTCTGCATATTATCTCTTCAGTCTTTAAAAATTTTTTTTACATAGGGTAATGATATCTGTCTTATTTCACTATCTTTCCTATCCCCACCCCCTCACCCCTTCATTTCCCTCTATACAATCCAAAGTTTTCCTTGGTTTTTCTCTTACCCCCTGCTGTTATGTATCATCATCTACTTATCAGAGAAAACATTCGACCTTTGTTTTCCTGGAATTGGCTTATTTCACTTAGCTTGATATTCTCTAACTTCATCCATTTACCTGCAAATGCCATAATTTTATTCTTCTTTATAGCTGAATAATATTCCATTGTGTATATATACTACCATTTCTTTATCTATTCACCTACTGAAGGGCATGTAGGTTGTTTCCACAATCTAGCTATTGTGAATTGTGCTCATATAAACATTGATGTGGCTGCATCACTGTAGTATGCTGATTTTAAATCCTTTGGGTATAGGCCAAGGAGTGGAATGGCTGGCTCAAATGGTGGTTCCATTCCAAGTTTGCTAAGGAATCTCCATACTGCTTTCTATAGTGGCTGCACCAATTTGCAACTCCACCAGCAATGTATGAGTGTGCTTTTTTCCCCACATCCTCGCCAACACCTATTGTTGCTTGTATTCTTGATAATAGTCATTCTAATTGGAGTTAGATGAAATCTTAGGGTGGTTTTAATTTGTGTTTCTCTAATTACTAGAGATGTTGAACACTTTCATATATTTGTTGATTGATTGTATATCTTCTTCTGTGAAGTGTCTGCCCAGTTTCTTAGCCCATTTGTTGACTGGGCTATTTGTATTTTTGGTGTAAAATTATGTAAGTTCTTTATAAATTTTGGAGATCAGTGCTCTATCTGAAGTGCATGTGGAAAAGATTTTCTCCCACTCTGTAGGCTCTCTCTTCACATTGCTGATAGTTTCCTTTGCTGAGAGAAAGCTTTTTAGTTTGAATCTGTCCCATTTATTGATTTTTGCTTTCATTTCTTATGCTTTGGGAGTCCTGTTAAGGAAGTCTAACCCTAAGCCAACAAGTTGAAGATTTGGACCTACTTTTTCTTCTATAAGATGCAGGGTCTCTGGTCTGATTCCAAGGTCCTTAATCCATTTTGAGTTGAGTTTTGTGCAGGGTGAGAGATAGGGGTATAGTTTCATTTTGCTGCATATGAATTCTCAGTTTTCCCAGCACCATTTGTTGAAGAGGCTATATTTTCTCCATTTTATATTTTTGGCACCTTTGTATAGTATGAGATAACTATGTGGGTTTGTCTCTGTGTCTTCTATTCTACCATTGGTCTACGTGTCTATTTTGGTGCCAATACCATGCTGTTGTTTTTTTTATTGGTACTGGGGATTGAACTCAGGGGCTCAGGGGCATTCAACCACTGAGGCACATCCCCAGCCCTATTTTGTATTTTATTTAGAGACAGGGATTCACTGAGTTGCTTAATGCCTCACTTTTGCTGAGACTGACTTTGAACTTGCCTCCTGCCTCAGCCTCCTGAGCTGCTGGGATTATAAGCATGTGCTACTGTGCCCAGCTACCATACCATTTTTGTTACTATTGCTCTGTAGTATAGTTGAAAGTCTGGTATTGTGATACCATCTGCTTCGCTCTTCCTGCTAAGGATTGCTTTAGCTATTCTGGGTCTCTTATTCTTCCAAATGAATTTCATGATTGCTTTCTCTATTTCTATGAGATATGTCATTGGGATTTTAGTTGGAATTGCATTGAATTTGTATAGTGCCTTTGGTAGAATGGCCATTTTGACAATATTAATTCTACCTATCCAAAAACATGGGAGATCTTTCCATCTTCTAAGGTTTTCTTTAATTTCCTTCTTTAGTGTTCTGTAGTTGTTATTGTAGAAGTCTTTCACCTCTTTTGTGAGATTGATTCCCAAGTATTTTATTTTATTTTTTTGAGGCTATTGTGAATGGAGTGGTTTTCCTAATTCCAATTTCAGAGGATTCATCACTTATGAATAGAAATGCATTAGACTTATGCATGTTGATTCTATATCCTGCTCCTTTGCTAAATTCGTTTATTAGTTCTAGAAGTTTTCTGGTGGAATTTTTGGCTCCTCTAAATATAGAATCATGTCATTGACAAATAGTGATAGCTTAATTTCTTCTTTTCCTATTTGTATCCCTTCAATTTCTTAATTAAAGAACGATGTTGAATAGAAGTGGTGAAAGAGAGCATCCCTGCCTCATTCCAGTTTTTAGGGGGAATGCTTTCAGTTTTTCACCATTTAGAATGATATTAGCCATGGGCTTAGCATAGATGACCTTTACAATGTTAAGGAATGTTCCCACTATCCCTATTTTTTCTACTGTTTTGAGCATGAAGGGGTGCTGTATTTTATCAAATGCTTTTTCAGCATCTATTGAAATAATCATGTGATTCTTAACTTTAATGTGATGTGATGAATTACATTTATTGATTTCCAGATGTTGAACCAACCTTCCATCCCTGGGATGAACCCTACTTGATCATGGTGCACTATCTTTTTCAGACTTTTTTTTTGTACCAGGGATTGAACCCAGGGGTGTTTTATCACTAACCTAGATCCCCGGCCCTTTTATTTTTGATATTGAAACAGGGTCTCACTAAGTTGCTGACACTAGCTTTGAACTTGTCATCCTCCTGCCCCAACCTCCCAAGTAACTGGTATTACAGACATGTGCCACCACCCCTGGCTGGAAGTGCATTTTTAAATTTAAATTTCCAGGGTTGGAGGTGTAACTCAGTGGCAGAGCTCTGACTTACCATGTATAAGGCCCTGGATTTAATCCCTATTGTGCAAATAGATAAGGAATAAAATTTCCAATTATATGGAAGGATGATATTAGTTTTGTCATTGATTCATGATTTTATTCTACTGCAGCTCAATAACATGGTCTGTATGATACCAATTATTTTTCTGTTTCTGAGACTTCTTTTGTGGCCTAGGACATTGTGACAATATTTTAATAAATGTTTAAGGTGAACTAGAAAAGAATGTATATTCTCTATTTTGGGGATGTCCATGAAATTGGGCTTATTCAATTTTTCTATATTCTTACTGAGTTTTGTCTTCTTGAATTACCAATTCCAGTGAGATGTGGAGTAATCTATTGTGGAGAGTTTATTAATTTATTAAACTTTCCTTTTACTGCTGCTTTTTTTTTTTGCTTCTCATTCATATGATCAGAATGTTGAATACTTCTCAATGAACTATTTCTCATTCAGTAATCATACCTTTAATCCCTAATAATGATCTTGGCCTTGAACCTGACTTTGTCCAACTTTACCTTCTCTCCATTACCTTCCTTTGGGGCAGTATTTGCAGGTGCAGGTATGTTTCTTTTCATCTTCGTGAACTGGGGTTTGGTGGCAGACCACAGATCTGTTCTAGCTATGTAAGTTTTTTTTTTTAAAGGGTTCTGTCATCAGGTGAGGATGACTTCCATAATCCAGGGAACAAAACAAATCCTGACTTCAAAATGCCACAAAAATGTAGCTTTAGCCCCAACCGCAACCTGAGACCAAGCACCTCCTCCCAGGCTGTCTATACTGCAACTTCAAGCATCACCTGGCTGAAATCTTCACTCTTGATTGCTTCCTTTACTCTTCAGAAGTTTCCTAGTTGGATACAATCCTGTGCATGTATTTTGCCTTTGTTGCCTATATTTTGGGGTTGTATTCCAAAAATTCTTTGCCTAGAGCCATGTTCAGAAAGCTTTTCACCCATGTTTTCCTCTAGCAATTTTAGAGTTTCAGGTCTTACATTTTAAGTCTTTAATCTATTTTGAGTTGATCCAAATCAGATGAGAGTCCAGTTTCATTCTGATTGTGGCTATCCAGTTTTCCAAACATCATTTTTGACAAGGCTGTCCCTTTGCCATTGTGAATTCATGGCAACTTAATTGAACATAAATGTGTGGTGGGCTTTCTTTTTTTTTTTGCAGTGCTGGGGATTAAACCCAGGGCCTTGTGCTTGTGAGGCAAGCACTTTACCAACTGAGCTACATCCCCAGCCCTTATTCTGGGCTTTCTGTACTGTTTGTTCCTTTGGTCTATATTTCTGTTTTTATGTTAGTACCATGCTTTTTGATTACTGTTGCTCTGTAGTACACTGAAAACAGGTTGTGTGATGGCTCCAACTGGACTTCTTTCTCAATATTACTTTGTTATTCAGTCTTTGGTGATTCTAAACAAATTTTAGGATTTTTTTCTCAACTTGTGAAAAATGCCATTGGAATTTTTATGGGGGTTGTATTGAATCCATAGATCACTTTGAATTGTACGGACATGTTAACAGTGTTAATCCTCCAAGTCTATAAACATGACATATCTTTCTACTGCATCTTCTTCAGTTTATTTCAGTAATGTTTTACAGTTTTCAATGTAATGGTCTTTTAACTCCATGGTTAAATTTATTCCTAATTTGTTGTTTTTATATTATTGCAAATGGGATTGTTTTCTTGAGATCTTTTTTTTTTGAAAGTTCATCATTAAATATACAAATGTTACATTTTCTTTTGTTGAGTTTGTATTCTGCAACTTTACTGAATTTGTTTGTTTTAACAGTTTTTAGGTGGGTGGAGTCTTTAGATTTTTATATACATAAGATCATGTCATCTACAGACACAACTGAACTTCTACCTTTCAGACTGGGATGCCTTTTATTTTTGCCTAATTGCTCTAGTGGGAACTTCAGTACTATATTGAATAGAAATGGTGAAAGTCTTGTTCCTGATCTTCTAAGAAAAGTGATCAGCTTTTCACTGTTGAGTATGATATTAGTTGTTGACTTGTCACACACAGCTTTTATCATAATGAATTACCATCATTTTGTACTTAATTGGAGAGTCTTTTTTATCAACTGTTTTTCCTGTGCCTGTTGAGATGATCACATGAAGGTACACCTATGTCTGATGTGGTGTACCGTGTTAATTGATATAAGTATATTGAACCATCATTGCATCCCACACATAAATCTAACTTGTTCATGGTGTATAATCTTCTTCATGTGTTGTTGAATTCTGTTTGCTAGGACTTCATCAAGGATTTTTGGTTTTGTGTTCAGCAGGAATATTGGTCTCTAGTTTTCTTGGCATCCTTATCTGGCTTTGATATGAGACTGATGCTTGCCTCATAAAGATAATTTGTAATTATTCTCTCCTTTTCAGTTTTTTTTTGAAGATTTTGAAAATGGTTGGTGTTAATTTTTCTTTAAATGCTTGGTAGAATCCATTAGTGAAGCCATCTGGTCCAGGGCTGTTCTTTGTTGGGAGGTTGTGCTTTGTTTAATTTATGAAACTGGGGAGGGAACCCAGGGGCTCACAGATGCTAGGCAAACATTCTACCAATGAGCTTCAGCCACAGCCTTTAATTTTTTTTTAATATTGAAACAGGTCTCACCAAAGCTTACCTTACACTTGTGATCCTTCTGCTTCAACCTTCCAGGTAGCTCAGATTACAGGTGTGTACCACCATATCTGGCTGTTAGATTTTGGATCATTGTTTCAATTTCCTTACTCATTGTTGGTCTGTTTCTGCTTCTTCATGTTTCAGTTGTGATATGCTATATGTTCTAGGAATTTATCCATTTCTTCTAGGTACCTGATTTTTTGGTATATATAATTGTTCATAGTAATCTCCTATGATCTTTGCAATTTCTGTAGTATCAGTTATAATATCTCCTTTTTTCATTGATAATTTTGAGATCTCTCTTTGTTAGTGGAGCTAAAGGGTGTTCAATCTTCTTTTATCTTTTCAAACAACTCTTAGGTTTATGAGTGTGTGCGTGTGCTGAATACTGAACCTAGAGTGTTGAGCATGCTAAGCATGTGCTTTACCATTGAGTTACATGCCTAGCCTATCAACTCTTAGTTCTACTGATCTTTCCTGTTGTTTTTCTTGTCTCTATTTCTTTTTTTTTGGGGGGGGGTGTTGAACCCAGAGCCTCATGCATACTAATCATGTGCCCTACCAGTGAAGTATACCTTCAGATACCTGTTTCATTTTTTCTTCTCTGATGTTTATAATTTCCTCCCTTCTACTGACTTTGGGCTTAGTTTATATTTGTTTTCTTAGTACTTTGAGCTATAAATTTAGGTTGCTTAAAGATCTTTCTGTTTTCTGAAGTAAGCATTCCCTCTTAGATCTGCTTTTGTTGCATACCATAATTTTTGTTTCTTTGTTTCCTTTTTTTTTTTGGCAACACTGGGGATGGAACCCAGGGCTTCATGTATGCTAGACAAGTGTTCTACCACTGAGGTACATCTCTGGTCCTTCATCTCCATTATTTAATTTTCCTTTTCATTTCTCATTTGATACATTGGTTGTTTGAGACCATCTTGTTTAATTTTCATATATTGGTGACTTTTTCAATTTTCTTCTTAAAGTTTCATGTCATTGTGTTTGAAATAACTGCTTGCTGATATCTAATCATTTCTCCTCTGAACTTTCTTGAATTGTTTCACACATGAGCTTTTAAGGGACACCTCATATCTAAACCATAACATATTTAATTATTCCAGTACCTTTTGCTGAGGGGACTTTCTTACACTGAATTGCCATTGCACGTTTATCAAAAATCACTGGAGCATGTTGAGGTCTTCTTGAGTTCTCTATTCTGTTCTTCTGATCTGTGCTCCTCTCTGTCCCCTCAGCCACTGTCTCAATTACCGTACCTATAAAATAAGCCTTAAGGCTCATAAAAGTGATTCTTCTCACTTCATTTTTCTTTTTCAAGATTTTAAAAAGTTATTCTAGGACTGTGCCTTTCCATACATATTTTAGAATAAATTTGTCTATTTGTAGTAAAAATTCTTGCTGAATTTTAATAAAATGTGTTACACATATAGATCAGTTTGGAGAGAGTTGACATTTTTTTAATATTTGGCAGAATTCTTCAGTGAAACCATCAAGGTCTAAAGAAAACTTCAGTTTCAATAATAGCTATAGGAATATTCAGGATGTGTATTTCATCTAGATTGAGTTTTTTTCTTATAGTAAACATATATAACATTAAGTTTTCCATCTTAAATGTATATTTTAGTGTAACTATCATCACTGTATACAATTTCCAGAATTTTTCATCACCCCAAACATAAACTCTGTACCCATTAAAACAACAACAACAACAAAAGCTCCACAGAGTGGGAAGTAACTTAGTGGCAAAGCATTTGCTCACATTCACAGAGCCCTGGGTTCTATCCTCAGTTCCAAAAATGAAAATACAAAAGAAAAACCACCAAAAGAAGAAAGAAAGAAAGAGAGAGAGAGAGAGAGAGAGGGAGGGGAAGGGAGGGAGGGAGGGAGGGAGGAAAACACTCCACATTCCTTGATCCCTCTCCTCCAGTAACCTGTTTTACCTTCTGTCATTAAGCATTTGCCCATTCTAGGTACATCCAAAAGGACAAATATTGTATGATTCTACTTATGCGAGATACCTGGCTTCCTTCAGTTACCATAATGATTTCAGTATTTGCCAGTGTCATAGTATGTATCAACATCTCATTCTTTTAAGGCTGAATAATACTTCATTGTACGTATATACCATGTTTTGTTTATCCTTATGTTGTTGGGTTCTTTCTACGTTTTGACTGTTGCAAATAATGCTGCTATGAACATTGGTGTGCAAGTGTTTGTTAGAGTCTTGATTTTCAATTCATTTGGTGTATACCTAGAAGTAGAAATGCCAGATCACATGGTCATTCTGTTTTATTCATTCTGTTTTTCACATTTTGAGGAACTGCCAAACCGTTTTCCACATTGGTTGTATTGTTTTACATTCCCATAAGCAACATACTAGGTTTCCAATTTCTTCATGTCTTCATCAACATTTGTTATTCTTCATTTTTATTTTGATAATAGTTACCATAATGGATGTGAAGTGGTATCTCATTGCAGTTTTTTTTTTTCTTTTGGAATTAGGTATTGAACCCAGAGATACTTGACCACTGAGCCACCTCCCTAGACCTTTTTATTTTTTATTTAGAGACAGGGTCTCACTGAGTTGCTTAGGGCGTTGCTAAGTTGCTGAGGCTGGCTTTGAACTTGCCATCCTCCCACCTCAGCCTCTCCAGCCTCTGGGATTGCAGGCATACACCACTGTGCCAGGCCTCATTGCACTTTTGATTTGCATTTTTACAATCTCTGTTGATGCTGAGCATCTTTACATTGGCCATTTTAATGACTTCTCTGGAAAGTTATCTAGTCAAGTCCTTTGTCCATTTTAAAAGCAATTTGGTTGTTTTGTTTTTTGTTGTTGTTGAGTTGTAAAAGTGTCTAATAGAGTATGGATAATATTTTGTTTTTTGTATGACTTGTAAATGTTTTCTTCTATTCTCATGTGTGGTCTTTTTACTCTCTGAATAGTGTTCTTTGAATAAATCTAAAAATTTTTCATGATGACCAGTTTCTCCTCCTTTTATATTTTGTTGCCTGTGCTTGTAGTGTAATGTCCAGGAAATCATCCCCAAATCTATTGTCAAGAAAAATTTCCCCATTGTTTTCTTCTAAGATTTTTTAGCTCTTATATTTAGTCCTTGATCCTTTGAATTGCTACTATTATTACTATTATTTTTATTATCTGCAATACTGGGGAGTGAACCCAGAGGCTCTCTACCACTGAGCTACATCCCCAGTCATTTTCTTAGTTTTTATTTTGAGGTGGGGTTATGCTAAGTTACTGAGACTGACCTCAAACTTGTGATCTTCCTACACTCAGTCTCCCAAGTACCAGGGTTACAGATGTGTGCCACCATTCCCAGCTTGAATTAATTTTTGTGTATGATATAAATGTCCAACTTCATTCTTTTACATGTGATGTCCAATCCCAGCATTATTTGTGTTTATTATTTGCTTGCTTTACTTTTGTTTTTCTAGTATCTCAGGTTAAGAACTTGGGTTATTGATTTTAGATCTCTATCTCTAATTTAAGCATTTAGTGCTATAAACTTCCCTCTGAGCATTTTTTAGCTGCATCCTACATATTTGTAGAGAGTGGGGAAACTACTTAACTGAAGTCATACTGTAATCCATTTTGTGCATGCACATTGGAATTTTAACAGAAATTGCATTAAATCCTGAGCTCACTTTGGACAGACACTATGGTCATTTTAACAATATTAGTGTTCTGATCCATGCATATGGGATTTGGTTGTTCTGATAGTTGGTAGTTTTTGTGACATTGGTACATTTCTCTGAGGTTGTCAGATACATGAGCATAAAGTTGCTCATAGCATTCCATTTTCCTTTTTAATATCCTTGAGACATTTTTTGGGTTTTATTTTATTTAGAAATATGCTGTTTAACTTCCAAGTGTTTATATATGGTCTTGGGCGTTTTCTTTTTCTTCTTTGTATCTAGTTTGAATTCATATTGTCAGAAGACACCTCTCTATACAACTTTAATACTTTTAAGTTCATTGAGATTTTTTTCTAGTCTAAGATATATCTGTTGGTGATTATTCGATGGGTGCTTAGTTTTCTGTTATGCTGTGATTGGGTAGTGTCCTTTTATGCCAATTAAATCCTGTTGGTTAATTTTATTTACTTTTGCTCAGGTAAGTAGTTGAAGACCTGAGGTAAATTTAAGTCCACAATTACATTTTGGGACTTCTATCATACTGTAATATTCCCCTTTAATTCATGGTGAGAATTATTGGGTATTTTTTAATACGTTGAAGAAGAATTTGACCCTTATATTTTAATTTGTGCATAATAATTATACATAATAGTGGGGTTCATTGTGCCTTTTCCTCCACTCCTCCCTCCCTCTGATCTGTTTGCTTTGTTCTACTAATCTCCCTTCTGTTATTATTTTAATTAGTGCATTAATTATATATGCATATATATTTATATACATGTGTATATAGATATATTTATAGAATTCATTGCAGTATATTTGTACATAGACATAGTATAATTTGGTAGATTTCATTCCTGAGTACTTCTCATATCCCCCTCATCCGTACCCTCTCCCCATTAATTCTCTTCTTTTGATCTGTATTTTTTTGATCCACAGAGAACACCAAGGCCCTATCCAAAAAAGATAGGCAATGTATTTTAAATGGCTATGGGAAGTTTGGGGATCTCATCATTATTTTTTTGTGTGTGTGGCCCTGAAGATTGAACCCAGGGGCACTCATTCACTGAGCTATATCCCCTTCCTTTTTAAAAATAATTGTTTTTTAGTTGTTGATGGACCCTTATTTAATTAATTAATTTATTTATTTATAAGTGGTGCTGAGGATCAAACCCAGTGCCTCACACATGCTAGGCAAGTGCTCTACCACTGAGCACAACCCCAGCCCTCCCCAGCCCTTTATTTATTTATTTATTTATTTATCTATCTATCTATTTATTTATTTATTTAGAAAGGGTCTTACTAAGTTGCCCAGGCTGCACTTGAACTTGGATTTTCCTGCCTCAGCCTCCTGAGTAGCTGGTATTGCAGGCATGCATCACCACGCCCGCCTGGGGACCACATTTAATCTGCCTACTCACTGATGCTTTCCCCATAATCATTGCTGTTTCTCTTCTGGTTGCTTACTTTGGACGGCTGTCAGTGCCTTTCCTCTCTACTGTCTTCAATAATAGGAACAATTATGACGTTGTCTTCTAAAGTGCAAGAGAAGAGAATATGGGAAAATTGTGATGCCATGCTGTATAACTGATGTGAAAGCAGTCCCTATTTTTAAAGGATCTGGTTGCATCCAAAGACCTAATATTTTTAAATTTATTCTATATAGTTATACATGACAGTAGAATGCATTTGTATACTTTGATATATCATACATAAATGGGGTATAATTTCTCATTTTTCTGATCATACATGTTGTAGAATCACATCGGTCATGCAGTCATATATGTACGGGAGGTAATAATGTCTGTTTCATTCAAAGACCTAATATTTTAATAGTAACCATACTTGTATAAAATTGTGTGTATGTGTTGTAACCACTTTTAGTTAGTAAGATGCTTCCACACTTCACAGAGAATGTTACCATGGTCCATCCATCGCAGTTGTCATCTCTGGTTCAGGTGCTGGGTGGCAGTAGTGGAAACCAGGGCAAGTAGCTCTCAAGTTCTAGAACTTCCTGGCCATGCAGTCATCTCCAGCAGATCTAAGCTCAAGTCCCAGCTCTCCCACTCACCTGGTCACTCCATTCATCTCCCAGTCCCCTTCCCCTGAAGTAAAGTGAGCAGAACCCACCATTTCTAAACACTTTCCATCTCAGTGGGATTCTTTGGAGGTCATATAAGGGCCTGAAGGTCCAAGACAAGAGTACTTTATTCATGAAGTGACTTCCCCAAGGTATGAAGTGGTTGTATAAATGTGTGCCCCTTGCTATCCTCTCTCCTCCTCTAGAGAGATGGGACCACCTGACCACCACCACAACCAGGAGGCCAGGAACAACCAGAGCTCCAGCAGGTAACTGACTGCCCCAAGGAGGGCAGTAAGGAGGGCTTTAGGGAACCCTCTCTAGGGCAGTGTCCAAATGAGCTACTTATAGTTTAACCAGTAGATTGTATTCTTTTCTTTTGGGGCCTCCTGAAGTAAATGATTTTGACTTGGCTGATGCCTTGGATGATCGAAATGATCGAGATGATGGCCGCAGGAAACCAAATGTAGCAGGAGGAGGTAAGTTCTAGCTGATTGAAACCATAGACCAGCTTGTAGCTCCCTCTCTCGTTAACTACAAGAGCCAACAGTGCCACTGGTGGCCTGGTAGAACCGGGCCACTTCAAGTCACAGGAGAACCCTGGAACAGTAGATCATATCTATCAGTAAATTACCATCTGAGAACTTAAAGCTGAAATTTAAAATGACTAACATAGAGTCCTATACATTAACAAAAATAGCATATTTTAATGAGAAATAACTCTATTCAGCAAGACAAAAACACCATTTAGTGAGAATAGTGGCTTTATTTTATATTTTTGCAAATTTCCCTAATGTCTGACTTGATAGGAGACAACTGGATTCTCAAATCTAAATTTCTATTCAGTTGTGATATGTTGTGGTTAAAATATATGAAGAAAACCCAGTTTCACAAAGATATGTAGCTGGAAAGGGGAAAACACATTAATGAACTTTTCCAGATCAGTGTGGATGTTTTTCTTTAGTAGCATACCAAAATGCAAATCCTGGTTGTTTACTGGTTAAGTACCTTGTGAGAAACTGTATCTGTGAACTTTCCTCCCTCTCTTCCATTGAATCCCATGGGACTCCCTTGCCCTCTTAATAGATATTTTACCCATTTGTCATTTATTAACATTGCACATTGGTCATTTGGAAAATATTAATGTTCTAAGATTTTTCCAGCTTCAAATAATGCCACACTTCATTATTCAAAATCAAATTTGTTAATATTACCACCTATGTTATTAGAAAAAATCTTTGAGTGTCAGGAAGCTGTTAAATCACAGTGGTGGAGATAGGTTTTTCAGAATCCTAAATTTTACTTGAAATCATATTCTTAGCAAAAAATACCATCAGTGGCCTTCCCAAATTGACAAGCTCATTTCATTGATTTTCAAGAAAACATCAATTGGCATAACCATAGTTGGTCCATCATTCATTCTGTCCAATAAAAGTGGTCTCCTGTGACACAGAGCAGCTAAGACCTTAGAACTGAAGCAATCACACAACTGCTTTTGTGAGAGAACGATAGTACTTCAAGTACTATAAATGCTGTAAGCATTTACTGTAAGCATACTTTCCATTTCACCACGGGATATTCAAGAGGTGTATGCAATGGTTGAGCTATATATAATTAATTACTTTTTTGCTTCCTGTATTAGTTTTCTATTACTGCATGACAAATTTTCAGAAACTTAGTTAAAAAAAGAAAGAGTGAGTGAAGATAATCCCATTTGCCATCTTGAAATTTCCTTTAGTCTGTTAGGAAGCTGAGCTTTTTCTGTTCAGGGTCTTGTAGAGCTACAGTCAAGGCTGGGCTCAACAACCAGGGCTGGGGTCTCAACTTCCAAGTTCATGTGGTTGCTAACAGTATATTTCTTTTCAGCTATTTGCTTCTTCAGGACCAGAGGAGAAAGACATAGGAAGAGGGTCGGAAGGGAGGAGGGAGAGAAAACTTTCATTTGTGCTTCTGATGTCTAAATTCAAGGAAGAATAAAACCTGAGTTTCAGGGGTTACCTGATCAAGTCAGGCCCACCCATGATAATTTTCCATTTGATTACTGGTTCTTAATTACATCTGTAAAATCCCTTCACCTTTGGCATGTAATATAACCTAATCAAGGAAATGATATCCATCCTCTTCATGGTCCCACTCACACTCATAATGATTGACTGTTGTACAGGGCATGTACACCAGCAGGGGGCAATCTTGGGGTCTTTTGGGGAGGTTGTCTACCATCTTCATCAGGGATTCTCTTTTTTTTTTTGGCGGTGCTGGGGATGCAACCCAGGACCTTGCACATTCTAGGCAAGTACTCTCCCACTAGGCTACACCCCCAGCATTTTCAAGTGAAACTGGCAAAATTTCCTATCAATGTTGGGTAATGTTAACTATTATAAGTTTCTTGTTGCTGAAAGGTTTTGTCATTGAAATGTATATTTTATTTTTCTAGGTTTCTCAGACAAGGATCTTGAAGACATATTAGGAGGTGGTGAATACAAACCTGATAAGAATAAAGGTAGATGTGTTGATTTGCTCAACCATGTTCCTTATTCTGGTTAAAAGGTGATTGTGCAGCAACCAGGCTAATTAAGCCATTCTTATTCAGTCTCTGGGAAATGAGAACATACCCAGACACCCCGGCTTGCAAGTTGGAGTTCCCTTGCAACAACATGGACCATGGAACTCAAAGGGGCATTTATAAGCCATTTTGGAAAAGCCATACATTTCCTTTACTGCCATTTCAATCAAGGTGCTGCCTAGGCTGACGTTTCCTTGGTAGCAGCAGCCTGTTTGTGAGGCAGTGCCAATAATAGAATGACCAAGGGCATAACACTCATCCAGAATGACCCTCCCACGTGGAAAGCCTGCCCCTCCTCAGTGGTCAAAGCAAAGCTCATCATGACACATTTTTTAAAAGGCCCCTAGCAAGTCAGATAGCTTTATAAATACCTTTGTTGAAATAGTTTAAGATTCACAGGAAGTCGTAACAATAGTTCAGGAGAATCCCTTCTTGTGTGCCCTCTACCCGTCTCCCCGAGGGTTCAGTCATACAGAACCCCAGAACGTTGTCCAAACCAGGAAGCTGGTATCTGTACAATACTGTGAAGCCATGGACAGGCCTTATTCAGATTTCCTGTGTGTGTGTTTGTGTGTCTGTGTGTGTGTTTAAATCTGCGAAATTTCATCACATGTATATTTGAGTAGCCATCATCACAATCAGAAAGCAGAATGGTTCTTCACCACAGAGAATCTCCGTATTGTCCCTGAATAGTCACGCCCTCCCCGAGGCACTTTATTTTTTGTTCCCCACAAGCTACCAATGATTTACTCCTTTTATCATACTGTATGTCAAATCTGATCCTAAGTATGGTAGGAATGTCAGCCAGACTTGTTGAAGTGGCAAAACAAGTTAGTGTTATAACTTGTTGCTGTAACTTGCTGTGACTGTAACTTGCGGTTATAACCTGTTGTGGCAGTAACTTGTTGGGATCACATTAGAATGGCAGGTGGTGGTGGTTGTAACACTTTGGTTATAACTGGTTGTGGTGGCATGTTGTTGTAACAGGGTAGGGGTGTGACAAGTTCTGGGTGTAGCTGTAACCCCAAGGTGCCTGACAGTCCTGACTGTGGTACTGGTGTTTGCATGGGAGCTGTGTACTCTCCTGATTCAGATGCTATAGTTACATTTACCCTCAGAAATTCCTTTCCAGACAGTGTCATCTCTAGAAAAAAGCCCTAAGAGCCACTAAATGAAACTCACAGGTGTCAGGAGAACATGGAACATCTAAAGGGCAAACCCCGGAAATTAGCCAATTACTTCTGGGTGACAAATGGTATTTCCAGATGGGGAGATGAGGGCAGTAGTTGTGTGTGTAAGCATGCACGTGAAAGAAGATCTGGATGACATGTCAGGGGCTTTTCCTTATTAAAAGTGCTTGTTTTAGCAAGGAAGAAGTGTAAGGAAATTCTTTAATTGGTTCATATTGGAACTTCTCTTGTAAAGAATAATCAATTGTTAGCTTCAGTTATATCCTCTGTCATTATGGGTGTCAGTAAAAGAAGATCAAGGGGTCCCACCAGAAAGGACAAGTGTGAAACTGAAACATGATTATGCTAAGCACACAAAGAGCTTCTCAGACAGTATCCTTTATACAAAAACATGCTCGTGCTGGAAGCAAAGGTAAAGAATCACATTTAAATAAATTATAAACTTCAGCATAGAAAGAACCTCAATTAATGCATTTCCAGCCTCAAGTCCTAGGGACATGGATTCAGCTATATGTTAGTGTATTTGTAAAATAATATATTTCTTTTATGTATTTGTGCTCATGAATCCTTTTTCCCTGACCCTTTAGGAACCCCATATTTCATGTGGGTGAAAACGCCAGTCATTCGTCAGTAGGTTCTCTTGCCTTCTCTAAAAGGGTGAACCCTCCTCCTCTCTCTTCACTCCCTCCCTGCTCAGCCTGGACTGGGAGTTTTCCCCATTTCTGTCAATAGCCTCTTTTGTTATTCCCCTGTCATTTATATTCAAGTGCATGTAAACTTCTCCCATTGTGTTTCCCAGTGACATAGTGATGGTTACAGCTTTCTGTCATGTGTGACCTAGGTTCCTGGCCTGTAGCTGGCTGCCCTCTCACTGTGTCCTCATATGGAGAGCAGAGGAAGGAAGTAAGCTCTGTCTTGTGTCTTCTTATAAGGCCCTAATCCCACCATGAGGGGTCCATGCTCAGGACCTAATTACCACGAAAGACCCACCTCCTAATAGATCACATTGGAGGTTAAGAGTTCAACATGTGGATTTATGAGGGGGATACAAACATGTGACACATAGCACCAAGTATGCACACATATCTATAGTTTCATATTAAATCATCAATAGTTATCTTAAGCTAAACATGACTTCATACATCTGTCTACTTGAATCTAGTGCCAAAAGGTTTATTTTGGTCTTTCTCACTTGCTTACCTGTAACTTGCCTCTCTGACCATAGGAACCTGGGTCCTACCATCTGTCATTCAGTTCGTTTCTTGCTTATTTCAGGTATACCTGCATAGCAATAGCAGAATTGTCAGCCCATACCCCTTTGTTTCCCAGTTATTTAGACCATTTCCTCCCCTCCCATGCCTCCAGTATGGTTTTTTCATGTGTTTATAATGGGTTAAATTCATTTGTCAGTGTTGACATTCCATCCTGGGATTCCTCCACCCCCTTAGTTCATGTTTTGTTTTGTTCTATTGTAAGTTCTTCCTACACATCCCCTTCTGTAATCCTCAGCCACTCTTCCCTCCTTCAAACCTAGTCTGTCTTCTATTATTGTAATCACTGCTCTGTTTACCATCTCTCGAGATGTTCCCTTTCCAACATGCCATGTAATCACAATCGTATAGAAAGGATACAGCCTTTTCTGACTGGTGTTTTCACTTCACAATATGCATGTAAAGTTCATCTATGTCTTCTCATAGCTTCATAGCTTGTTTCATTTTAGCACTGAATAACATCCCGTAGTAGAGATATATAGGACTGTTTCTCCATTCACCCGTTGAAGGACACCTTGGTGGCCTCCAGCTGTTGGTGAATATAACTCAAGCTGCTATAAATATTTAAACATTTACCTACAGGTTTTTGTGCAGACGTAAGTTTTCAACTCACTTGGGTAAATACCTTAGCTGAATCACATGGCAAGCCTCTGTTTAACTTTGCAAGAGACTGCCAAGACTTTCTCTCAAGTGGCTGTACTACTGAACATTCCCACCAGCAATGAGTGAGAATTGCTATTGCTGTACATCTTTGTCAGCAATTGGTATTGTCAGTTTTTAATTTTTTTTTTAAATTCAGAGATTTGAATAGGTGTGTAGTGGTTTCTGGTGATTTTCTTTTGTATTCCCTTTGAAAGAAATAATGTTGAGCATTTTTTTGCAGTGCTGGAGACTAAAGGCAGGGTCTCACACATACTAGGCAAGTGCCTCACCACTGAGCTATACCCCCACCCATTTTTCATTTTCTTATTTTATATTCTTTGGTGAAGTTTGTTCATATTTTTCCCCAATTTAAAATTTGGGTTATTTGCATTCTTATTGTCGACTCTTATGAGTTCTTTATATAATCTGGATACGAATATTAGGTATATTATTTTGTAACTCTTTTTCCCAGTCTGTGGTTTGCATTTTCCTTTCCTTTCTGGGGTTGTTTACAGAATAAAAATAGTAATTTTTTTAAAGTTCAACTCATTCATGTTTTTTTCCTTTATAGATTATGCTTTGGTGACTCTTTCCTAAGTCTTTCAGCCTTACATTTAGGACTTTCCTCCATTTCGAGTTCATTTATCTATGGAATGAGGTTAGGATAAATTTTTTCTTTGACACATGGCTATTCAGTTATCTTAGCACCATTTGTTGACAAAGCTATCCTTTTCCCCTTGGAATCATCTTGGCTTCTTTGTTGAAAACCAATTGACATAAATGTAAGAGTTCGCATGTGGCCTCTCGGTTCTCCTCTATTAGCTCTACGCTTGCCCTCATCCAGTACTAGGCTCTGCTGGGCATGTGCGTAGCTTCAGGACCACTAGGAATATGTGAGGAGTTTCTTAAGCTCTCTGCAGCTGCTTCACCTCTGCATCTCCCTATCAGATCCTAGTCAGGCAATGGGTTGGTGTCCTGCTCAGGTGAAGGAAATGGCTGGCCCTCCCTGTTCACTTGCCTCCAAGATTTCCATGTCAGTTGACAGTGCTCCAAGTCAAGTGAGTTCCCTTTGGCAGCTGCTGCACAGTTACTGGGTTTTATGGTCCCCAGAGAACAATCTGTTGAAGGACTTTTAGGGAGGAGAAACAAGGGCAGCCCTGAGCAAAAATGCCCCAGACTCAAGCTGCTCTCGCTGAAAGTAAATCATTTTCCGAGGAGAGAATTTGTTCATCTCCCCACTCTCTCATGCCAGAAGTCCTCTCCCTTTGTATCTTTTGAATCTGGAATATTCTTTCTTTTTACCTCCCCTCAATTCCAGACCCTCATCTCCTCTCCATGGGTTGTCTCTTAACCTCTCATCTGGTCTCCTTGATCCAGTTTGCCCTCCATGCAGCTTCCAGAGAACCATCAAGAACATGAGTCTGATGATGTCATTCCTCTGTTTAATACTACTGAATAATAATGAGCAAATAGTCCAGTTAAAACTGAGTTAAGATTTGAATAGACACTTCACATAGGAAATTATGATGTATAAAATCACTATTTTTCAAGGAAATGCACATTAAAATCACAATGATATACTACAACACAGCCATCAGAATAGCTAAAATTAAAAATACGCTGATAATATGAGATGTTGATGAGGATGTGAAGTAACTGAAATACTCATACATTGTTGGTAAAGTTTCTTAGAAAACTAAACAGATCTACATAGTGATCCAACAATTATAGAAATGAAGCCTATGTAAAAATAAATAAGTCTATTGATCCTCTGATCCACATTAGTGGTGGGATCATGGCATGAAGCATGCGAGGTAGCCCAGGGCCCTCTTTGTAGGTGGTAGGTTAGGGTGCAGTCTGAGGGTAGGTGGACCGTGTATCTGACCTGTAAACCCAGCATTCTCCCAGTTGAACTCTGGGGTGACTGTGGGAGATGGGGGAAGAGAAGTAACAGGAAGTTTCTGTGTAGTCTCAGGCCCATACTGTAGTACACCGAAGTCCTGTCCTTAATGGTGCTGGTATACTTGTGTAGTCTCTTCATAAAGTGGTTACATTACCTTGACCTTCTTCTGGTCCTTGTGTGTGTTCTCAATTGGTAAAGAACCTAGAGGGGAGGAAGTGTGTCATTAGCAACCACAGACACACTGGTATGCGAATCAGAAACCTCTTGCTAAGTTGACACAGGGAACCAAATGGGGACAGGAGTGCTGCTCGGCTTAGGGAGAGAGTGGGCTGGGAGGGAAGTGTGGGTGGAGAAGCCATTTGCTACTGCTTTCCGTTCTCCATGGCAACAGTCTTCCTGAGAGTGTTCTTTAGGGGTTAATCTGGGGCAGTATCTCCATCACTGCTCTAGATGTTTTCTCCTCTCCTTCATTCTCCCTGGGCTTTTCCTGAACTTCTGGTCTGCTCAAGGTTAGAGTTTTGGTGACCCACTCTTTTAAGGGACAGTACTGGCAGTCTTGGATGGTGGGGACTAGGCCTGTTCAGGATGGGTGAATGAACCTTTCTTCTGCTTCCAGTGCAAACCTTCCCTCATAGCAGAGAACACCCTACAGGGACCCAGCTGCTCCCACTGCTGAAACTGTCCCTGTTGGGCCTAAAGCTGAAACTTTAGCTCCCAACACTTCACTGTGCTCATTCCTTTTCTTTGGGTCACCACCTCCTGCCACTGGCTTTAGCAGCTGACATACCAGTTTGCTTGGTTATGTATGCTTGTCCATAACTACTGTCAACACTGCCTCATTTTTCTTAATCAGAAAAAACTATTTGAAAATATTAGAGACCCACTTCCCTCTCAGACCCCACTCTCTCCCCCAGGCCCCCAACATACATGCTGGAATGTGGCACAAATGTGGTACTTTGTCTGCAATAATGTCCTGGGGGCTTGGCATAGGAGAGTGGGGGCTTTAGGGTCCCATATCATATTGGGGCAGGGTTGTCTGGGAGGGTATTCTCAACCCTGAGGTGGAGAATGAACAGGACCCGATGGGCCTTGGAGACTTTCCAGAAGAGTGAGGGATGCCTTGCCCAGTGGTTAGCCTCAGTAGTTGAGTTTTGGCATATTTTTTCAGTTCAGTTTGATATGGTAACTGTGGGTCATTTGAAGTAACTTTTTTTCCATATCTTTGTGTTTTAGTTAGTTTTTTCTCTGCTGTTACTTAAAGACCGAACCAGAACAATTGTAGAGGAGGAAATTTTGTTTGGGGGCTTATAATTTCAGAGGTCTCAGTCCATAGAAGGCCAGCTCCATTCCCTGGGGCCCAAGGTAAAGCTGAACATCATGGCAGAAGAGTGTGGTGAAGGGAAACAGCTCATATGATGATCAGAAAGCAGAGAGACTCCACTTACCAGATACAAATAAATACCCCATAGCCACGGCCCCAGTGCCCACCTTCTCCAGCCACACCCACCTGCCTCCAGTTACCACTCAGTTAATCCCATCAGGGACTAATTCACTGATTGGGTTAAGGCCCTCACAACCCAATCATTTAAATCTTGGAACCTTCTTGCACTGTCTCACACGTGAGCTTTTGGGGGATACCTCACATCCAAACCAGAACACTTTGTTTATTCATTTTTTAAAATTTATTTTTATTTTGCATTCTACCATTTGTTTTTAGATAATAAAAGTACATTTTAAAAATATCTGAAAGCCCAAAGTCTGTCTCATTGAAGTCTAGAATACTCACAAATGTACTTAAATACTGGAACATCTTCCTCTAACAGTTCTAGATAAGTCGTCCTATTGTTATATGACTCTCTGTGTCCTTGGCAACCAAATGTGTCATTCCTTGTCATGAGCCAGAGGTTGGACTGCCATCAGAGAAGGGCATCTATATTCATTGTGTCCCTGCCTCCCCAGGTGTGTGACTGTGTAGAATTCAAGGCTGACGTGTATGTGTGCATTGTTGTCTTTGTATTTGAGATACTCAGGAGTCTGACACCTTTGTCAACAATGGGGCTTACTCACAATGTCTTAGTCCATTTTCTATTGCTCCCAGAGAATAACTAAGAATGGGTAATTAATAAAGGAAAGATGTTTATGTGCCTTGCAATTCTGCAGACTGGAAGCTTGAGATTGAACCGCCCCCTCTAGTGAGGGCCTCATGCTGCATTATAATGTGGCAGAAAAGCGGAGCGCAAGTGGACACCTATAGATGAGTCAAAACATACTATAGCAACCTGTTCTCGTGCTAACTAATCCATCCCCAGGGCAAAAGACTTAATCCTTTTTCAAGACCTAATCATCTCCTAAAGGCCCCATCTCCCAACACTGTCAGTGGTAATCAGATTTCAACACCAGTTTCAGAGACGAACTGTGTTGGAAACCAGTGCATACAGCTTTCTCAATGAGGCACTGCCTCCTGTTCTACAGGGTCCCTATAGCTGTGGTGGTCACCATAGCTGTAGCTGTCCTCATAGCAGTAGTGGTTGCTATACCTATAGGGTTCCAGTAGGTCTGGGACCTGATGTGGTAGTGATCACTGTTGCTATAGTGGCTACCATTGGAGCAGAGGTCCCGAGAGCTACAACAGTCTGTGCCACTATTTGTGTGCCTAGGTATCTGTGCTGGAAGCAAATCATAGCATGAAGTACACTGACAGGGAAGTTCCTGGTGTGATAGAATTATGAACTCAGAAGGCAGGTGGAATAAAATGTACTGTATTAGAAAATGAAGATCTTGCCAATGACTTATGAAATAGCCTCTTGGAGCTGTCCCTCCAGGTGTGGGGAAGAGAATTAAATAGATCAGCTTGGGGCTTACATATTTACAACTTTTCTAAAACTGTAAAAATTTACATATGTAAAAACTTATGTAAAAAATTGTTGTGTACCGTCTAGGGAGAAGGGCCAGTAATACTTTGAAATACATGCTGGGAATTCTTTTCCTGTGCATAAATATGCATTTGTAAAGAAGTGTGTGGGGGATTAGTCTATTCTTTTACAACCAGTTTTCATTCAACAACACTCTATCATTGAAATGTGTTGTAAAATACCCTGCCAGCAACTACATAATATTATGTTATACAGTCATTTATTTAATCAGCTACCTATTTTTGTTGAGGGAGGTCCCCCCAACTTTTGCTACTGTGCACAGACAGTGCCATGATAAACATTGTCATGCTGAATATGCAAAAGCACAGTTGTTTCTGTCAAATTCCTAATAGTCATATTGCTGGGTCATAGGAGATGTGTCCATTTTTAACGACGAGACTCCGAGTGGCACTGCTGAGTAGTATTCCATTAAGGTTGGACCAACTTGCATTTCCACTGTGGGGAAGCAAGAAGATAACCTGTTTTCTCACACCCTTGCCTCCACCAACATTATGGTTTTGTAACCTCTGCAAATTCATTTGGCGCAAAACACTATCCTGTTCAAATCTGCATTTTTTTAATTAAAAACAAGTGAAACTTTTTTAATATGTCTTATCAGACAATGTACTTTGTGAATTGCCTGTTCATGTCTTGGCCCATTTTTCTCAGTGGTTTGTAGGGCCTCATTTTACATTAGGGGTTAGGAAGCCCTTTTGCATATATTCCAAAAACATTTTATTTATCCACTCATAAACAACTTTGTGTTTTTTTCTACTTTTTAGTTTTTATGAATGATGCTGTTATGAATAGTGGCATACAAGTTTCTATGTGGACATATGTT
This sequence comes from Sciurus carolinensis, assembly GCF_902686445.1. Lineage (NCBI taxonomy): Eukaryota > Metazoa > Chordata > Mammalia > Rodentia > Sciuridae > Sciurus > Sciurus carolinensis. The sequence goes on along the minus strand of NC_062232.1, from coordinate 127,524,631 downwards.
TTCATTTATCTTGGACATATGTCTGTCTTGGTCTGTTTTCTGTTGCTGTGACTGACTAGCACAGATTGGGTAATGTATTAAGTTAGAGGTTTACAAAGACTGAATATTCTCTCTGATATGTGTTCGATAGAGGCTGGGGATATGGCTCAGCTGGTAGAGTGCTTGCCTGCAAGTACAAAGCCCTGGGTGCAATCCCCAGAACCGCAAAAAAAAAAAAAAAAAAGAAAGAAATATGTGGATGCTAACCCACAACAAGGGAGGCTAGGGAGGGGAAGAATAGAAGAAGTTCATTGGATTAGACAAAGGGGAATGAAGAGAAGGGAGCGGGAGGGGAATAGGAAAGACAGTAGAAGGCATTGGAGCATCACTTTCCTATATTCATATGTGAATGCACGACCAGTGAAACTCCACATCATGTACACACCCACACCCACAAGAACGGGATTCTCACTGGAATAAGTTATACTCCATGTATGTATAATATGCCAAAACACATTCTACTGTCATATGTAACTAAAAATAACAAATAAAAATAGAGGTTTATTTAGCACATAGTTGTGGAGGCTGGGAAGAGCATGATGCTGACATCTGCTCACTATCTGATGAGTACTTTCTTGCTGGGACGTGACATGGCAGAAGACATCATGTGGCAGGACAGAATAAGCATGGTAGCATGGGTCTCTCTTCTTTTTTAATTTTTTATTTGTTCTTTTTAGACATACATGACAGGAGAATGTATTTTGACATATTATACCTGCATGGAGTATAACTTACTCTATTTAGGATCCCATTCTTGTGGTTGTACATGATGCAGAGTTACCCTGGTGGTGTATTCACATAAGAACATAGGAAGGTTATGTCCATTCATTCTACTGTCTTTCCATTACCATCCTCCCTCCTCCCCCCCATTCCCCTGTGTCCAGTCTGATGAACCTCCACTCCTCCCTTCCCCCTTCTTCTAATCAATCCACTAATGCCATCATGGGGGCCCCACCCTCCTGACCTCATCTAATCCTGATTACTGTCCCAAATACCCCACCTCAAAATACCATTGCCATATGACCCTGAGGATTAAGTTTCCAGCACATAGATTCCCAGGAATACTTTCAAAGTGTTGAACGATTGTCCCCACAAAGGTATGAGAATTTCAGTGTCTCCTCATCCTTTCCTTTTCCCTTTCTTCCCTTGTGTGGTATTCCATTATGATTTGGGGTTGCCTTTCCTGAGTTACTTGGACTTATCTTTGAGGTGCTTATTGCCTATTTGCATGTCTTTTTGGCCATTTCCCATTCTGTGAGTTGTCTTTCACTTTCTTGATAATGTCCTATGAAACACAGAAGTTTTTAATTTTGATGCAGTTCAATTTATGTTTTCTTTTGTTGCTTGTTCTCTTAATACTAAAGTTTTTACATTTGGTACACTCTTTCCCATTTCATTTTCTGCTTCGCGATCATGTTTGAAAGTCATTCCTTACCCCTAAGATAATATAAATGTTGCCCTAAAATTTCTTTTAGTGCCTTTATGACTTCATCCATTTTATTTTTATTGGGAACTCATTTTCCTGGATGGTATTGAGTTGTATCACTTTATTTTATGCCAGTGGTTTCTTGCTTGTCCACAAACCATCTTTTGGGCAGAGTGCATTATGTAGAGGAACTAAATTCAGCTTGAGCTCAGATAAAGTGACCAGAGCTCAGTAGCCAAACAGCCACCAAAACCATGACCTTGGCTTTGGCTAACTCCAGTAACAAGCCCATGTGGTTGGCTTCAGTTTAGCTTCATACAGCTCAACTGGACAGGATTCGCGTGATGGACTTTATTTTCCTGTTTTTCTCTTGCCTCACAGGATGTGACCACTTTTTGGAGGGGGGGAGAATCACATTTTTGGTCAGTGTTCCCTGTAATCACAGCTTGGTGGTCAGGAGCCTGGAGACGGGAAGCACTGAGCACTTGGATCTGTTGATCATTCTCTTGATACACCTGTGGGGGAGGTGGGCAGGCTTGCGACTACACTCAGCTTCATGCTCTTTTGATATAAACGAATTACTTAAAGGGTTCAAAACCTGGAAATTTAGTCACTTGAACATGTTCACGAGGGTGCCTGTGTGGATGTCTGCCGTTACCCTTGGCAATAGCCACCTCCAGAGCAGCAGAGGGGACCAATGACAGGCCAGCATTGTGGTTCTGCAGGCACTCACTGGTGACCTCTTTGCCACTGACACATTAGTGCACATGGTGACTCCTGCCTCCCTTCCTGTTCTGCTTTCTCCAGCAGCAGCAGTTGAGGTCTGTCAGAAATGCAGGTGCTGTTCGTTTTGTGCATAGCCATTCCTAGCCAATCAGAGATCTTCATCAGATGCATCTGAGTCCAGAATTCGGCCCTAGGTAGGAACATAACATCTCATTTTCCCCTGCCCTTTGACTCTTTTTTCAAAAATAGACTTTATTTTTTGGAGCAGCTTTAGATTAACAGCAAAATTGAGTGGAAAGTACAGAGAGTTCCTGTATAGCCACTGTCCCTCACCACTTCCCCCGCTTCTAATGCCCCCCCATGTTACATTGTTTACATTCCATTAGCCTGCACCCCCAGACTCTTCAACTAGTGAAGACTTGCCAGAACCCATTGCCTCCATCACCACAGGGTGGTTTCCCCCGAGAACTCAGGGACCTGGGAGCACCATCTCCTTCCATCAACGAACATTTGGTCTTAAAAGGAAGAGGGTGACAAGAAGACAAACTCAGAGCTAATTAACGTTCTGAAATGGTACCAGTTGCTTGTCAGGGAGTATGTGTGTGTGTGTGTGTGTGTGTGTGTGTCTGTGGAGTTACATCACAGGTATTGATTTGTGTTACCATTACAGTTCTGACACCACGAGGATTCTCCCTGTCACTCAGTTATAAGTACAGCCAACTCCCTCCCCACTATCCTCAACCCCTGTCAACATTCCTAGGGGACACATGGTGGTGTCATTCCCAGTCAGGCTGGCCTGGCCTGTTCTCAACCTCTGCTGCCTGCCAGCTTCTGCTCCCTCCGTCACAGTTGGGGAGCTGAGTGCAGCTGCCCCATTGAACAGCAAAGAGAAAACTGAAGAGCTAACATAAAGGTGAACAGTTCCACCCTGAAGCCTGGACTTTGCAGGTAGCAGGCATAAGGAAGTAGGCCCTACCATCCACCTGGGTGCAGGGACCCACTAAGTGTTTTTGTCCTTTCTCCAGGTGATGGTGGCTATGGCAGCAGTGACGACCCTGGATCTGGTATGTATCTTTGCCCTGAGGTTTTGTTGGAAACCATAAAGAAAAATGGTGTTCCCACTCTGGTCTCAGGGTGTGCCCTGCCCTTCCCCTGAATGTTTCCAGCAGAGAATCATAAGGCAAATAGCAGAGGTGTGCAGTCTTTAAGAGGAACAAGCATGAAGATCTAGCTCCCAGGGGAAGTGATCCAGTGGGGAGCTGCTGGCTCAAGACCCAGAACCCTGGCTGGGCCTCAGTAAGCAAGGGGACAGTACCATTTCCATGTCTATGTTTCAACTTTCTCCAAATGCAAGTCTTTATAGAAGACCAAAAGCACTTGGCAAATCCAAGGGGCACTGTATCACTGTCATGCCTTGGACATACGTGGCTTAGCCTTCTTGCATAGACTTGGGGGTTATGACATCTGAACCAGGTTAGCTTGGGGCAAGTGGAGAAGCCCACTCCTGAGCTAAGCTGTGGTGCTCTACATTGAACCTAACTCAGCTCAGCTCTCCCTCTTCTTCTGTGTCCAGGCATGTCAACAGAGACTGGCACCATCGCTGGAGTGGCCAGTGCCCTGGCCATGGCCCTGATTGGTGCTGTGTCCAGCTACATCTCCTACCAGCAGAAGAAGTTCTGCTTCAGCATTCAGCGTAAGTGCACCTTGTCAGTGAAAGAGTAGGGCCAGAGTAGATTCACATCCCTTCTACAGCCTGCCTCACACCAGCTCCTAAGTGGACTATCTGGGTCAGGGTATAGAGTACACTTTTAGAAATCCTTTGGGACAAATTGAGGTCCAACTGAAGTGTACACCAGCCTGTGAGAACAGATGGGACTGTTCCAGGTGACCTTGAACTTGCAGGAACCCCAGCACCCAAAGGCATAGGGAACAGAGCTCAGTGACCACTGTAATATTTCCTTCCCATAGAATGGAAGGGGCCCTGGGATATCCTTATGGTCTCTGATCACTTCCAAGGGGATGTGGGGCCACCAGAGGCCCTAGGTCAATAGCTCCCTCTCCTACTGACCAGAAGGCTACAGTGTCTGGGGGCTTTTAAACATAGCAGTGAGTGCCATTGGGCAAACCAGGATTCTTATGGTTTTGTAAACGTCCCTTTCTGATCCTAAAAGGTTGCTACGGGGCCATACCCACTCCTGTCCTCACGTGCTAGACAATCTAAAATGTATGGAATCATGAATTGTTTTAAGGAATGGGAGTGCAAGAGGGAGAACAGGATGTACCTTTTCCCCCAACTTCACCTGCCAGGTTTGTGGAAGGTGGATTGCTTTCTTTGGGGGCTGCAGCCCTGAGTGGGAAAGTAGCAGGTGAATTGAATAGTTACAAAGAGGCTCTCTTAGCAGGCCACACAGTACTGGAGAGCCCATGGGGATGCTGCCAACAGTGAATACACTTGGATTTATCACCACAGCATTGACGTGTTGCTGTCTACTAAGTGGAATGTGTCTCTAGTTCAAGGCTGAGGAATTTTAGTTCAGTGACAGGATGTGGCTCAGCCATAGTTCTTCTCTGTCCTTTCCTTCCTCAGCCCCTTTAATGTGATGCTACTCAGCTTCCTACCACATCAGAGGGGCTCAGAGGGGCTGAACAACAAGGCGCCATCTCTGTGGATCTTGCCCAACCTTTGTTCTGGGCCATTGCCCTTATTTCTAGCCTTGAGCTGCGCTCCCCAGGGAACTAACCTGGGTCCGGGGACACTTTCAGTGTGGGTAACAGTGAAATCCCCAACCGTTTCTTCATTTGGCCATCACATTTGCTGGTTTTGTTCTTGTAGGGCTGCTACATACAGGTACCAGGCTGTGCACATCAGTACTTCAGGGGCAGCATTCACATCTCAGTGCACGGCCCACACAAATGTTCACAGCAGCCTTGCTTGTGAACCCATCTACCACCCTGGAGCCAGAAGAGTTGCGGGGGACTGGGAAGGGTCAGGGCTAGGGGCTAGATTGACCTTACAGCTCTCCATTCCCTCTCAACTCAAAAAGAGAGGAACCCTGTAACTGGTGAAAAAGATGGGAGTCCCCAGCTCCTTATGACTTGGCCATGGTATTTGGAGGGAGACACTGGGCGAGGGGGCCATGTTTGGCATGGTGTAGTGGGGGCATGTTTATATCAACCTCCTGGTCTGTGCTTAGAGCATGGAGCCTAGGGCAGGCAGGCAGGTAGTCATATCAGTCAATCCACAGCTCTGTTCTTATTGCCTTTGGAGAGAAAGAGCACCATAATACGGGAATTTCGGTCCCAGGGTGCCCCTTCTAGTGACTTAGAATGAGATGGGGATTCTGGAACATAGCTCCATCCATGTGGTCTTCTCTGTGGCCAGAGAATTATCATTTGAAACTGCTTTGGGGGCTGGTATCTCTCCTCACTCTTTATCTCCTCCCCATCTGAGGGAAAAGGGAGCAGGTCCTTGGCTAAGGGTTCTTTGGGAGAACAATTCAGAGGTTCCTACCGACCAGAGGAGGAGGCAAGATTTTGGATAAGCATCTTGGTTCTCAAGATGGCCTTTGGGAACAGGTAAAGGATCTCATTTGGATTAACCCTGGGCTCCTGGGCAAAGGTGGGAATTCCTGAGAGAATAGTATATCATGTGCATGACTGATTAGTTGGTAAATAAAATTCCACTTAGCAAATACCTGTTTATTAATCTCAAAAAACTCCCATGGCCAGCAATGCTCTCACAGTCATAAGGTGCACTGTTTTCGTCAGTGTTTCACCTCTGTGACTAAATAACCTGACCAGAACAACTGTAGAAGAAGAGGAGTTTATTTAAAGGCTCATAGTTTCAGAGATGTCAATCCATAGATAGCCAGCTCCCTTGCTTGGGGCTCAAGGTGAGGCTGAATATCATGGCAGGTGAGGGTGGTGGAGGGAAGCAGCTTACATGATGATCAGAATGCAGAGAGACTCCACTCTCCAGATACACGTATATACCCCATAGCCACACCCGCAATGCCACCTCCTCCAGCCACACCCCACCACTTCAGTTACCACTCAGTTAATCCCTGTCAGGGGGTTAATTCACTGATCGGGTTAAGACTCACAACCCAATCATTTAAATCTCTGAACCTTCTTGCAGTGTCTCACACGTGAGCTTTTGGGGGACACCTCACACCCAAACTATAACAGTGGACCCAAGAACTAGCTGGAGGTCTTCACATTTACTGGAGGCCTAGAAGTACCACATGATACTTTGTCTTGCTGGTCTGGTCTTTTTCCTCCTATGTGGATGGGGAAACAAGGAGAGGAACTGCCACTCTAGACTCAGTCCTCGGAAGTGGAGGATTTATGAGCACCTCAGACAAGAAGCCCTCCAACTTGGAAGGCAACAGGGTTCACCAGCAAGGTTCACCAAACAGGCAGTCCCGTCCTGCACAACTGTTGCAGTACCTGTGGCTGCTGAAACAAAGAAGCCACAGGCTGAGTAGCTTAAAGCAACTGAGATTACTCTCATAGTTTTGGAGGCTGAAAGTCTGAAGGCAAGATGTCAACAGGGCCATAATCCTTTTGGAGGCTCCAGGAAAAGATTCTTCCTTGCCTCTTACAGTTTCTGGGGGTTCCAAGTGTTCCTTCCTCTCTGCCTTCATCCTGAATTTAGAAAGAGCTCACCTTGAGAGCCTTAATAAGTAGTAGACTCCAAATATGATTCTTACTTAGTGGTGTTCAAACTCTTCTCCTGGAACCCTGGGACTTATAAGAGACTGGTGGAACAAACCTAAGCTTCCCGGATGTATAAGGGCCTATGACTGACTAGAGCATGGAACGCCTGATCAAGCTGTGTCTGTGCTCAGGAAAATGCACCTTGGAGTTAGGAATGGTAGAAGGAGCACTTAGCTGAGAGCTTGCTCAAGTCCACTCAGGTCTATGCCCCAGAAGAACCCAGCCATTCTGTGTTGTTCCCACTTGAGGGTGAAGAGGTTGGACCTGGGAGATGAACTGATGGGGTCCAAGCCCAGGTGGACCCTGACGACCCCATTTTCAAAGGGCTAGAGTTGGGTGAACTCCTGTACTCCTTCATGCAGATCATTCATTCACACCCAGAACCCTCTCTGTGGGTAAGAAGCCAGCCCTGTGGCCCAGCCTGGAAAGAGCTGGCCAACAGATGACCAAGAGGTCTTGGGTGGAACAGACAGGGTGGGCCCTCTGCACCTCAGCTCCATGAACACATCATGCAACCAAACAAGAACAGAGACAGACTTGAGACCACTCAGGCAGGAACAGAGAGGAGGAAAATGGGTTAATTTCCAAAGCACAGAATAAATGTCTTGGTGGTATCTATTTATGGGGACACTAAGGTAAAAGGAAATACATCGGTCTTCACACTTGTTTAACACACAGGTGTGAGGTCTCACACACTGAGTTAGCAGGCCAAGCAGACTGGCTCCGCAGGGAACTCACCCCACCCAGATGTTGATCTTGGACTTCAGTGCCCTTCGTCATCAACCCACCTCTTGTCTCTCCAAGCTAAAGGCCTGGGATTCCCTCCTGTGCCCCATCTCCTGTCAGTGCACTCCCTAGATTGGGACCTGTGCCACCCAACATGTCTCCTCTTGAGCCACAGCTCTCCCTGACTTTTGCCATGGCCACTGCCTGTCCAGGCCTAGTCTCTTCTTCCATCCCCCAGCTGGGTGGCCATACTTCACCCTCTTCCAGAAGGACCCGTTTAATGCCTGGACCTTTTGTGCCCCGCTGCCCTCAAGGTCATATTCCAGGTCCTGAGCTTGGCATTTAAAGCCCTCAGTGCTTTGGCACCTCCTCGTCCCGAAGGCCTTCTCTGCAGCCATACCCTTCCCTGAGTGCCCTGCTCCCTCCAGTGTGTAGCCCTGCTGTTTCCCCTCCAGCCAGCTCCTCATCCTTCCGGCCCAGGGCATTCCCTCCTGTGAACCCTCCTCCAGGACCATCCTGTGGCTGCACTGGCTGCGTTTTGGCGTGCTGCCACAGCGCCCCCTGCTGACTTTGCCGGAACCCATGGGGCCGGTTTGGCCAGTGGGTTTGTGTCTGACTACACCCACACCCTGCGTCTCTCTAGACTATCCATTCCATGGGGACTGTGTGTGCTTCATGTACTGATGTACCAATGACATCTAGCCCAGGCCAGGATCAGGAACGGTCTCGAGGATATTTGTAGGGTGGCTAACCTCATAAACACTGTTTCTGTGGAGCCTCTCTAGAGTCAGCCCTGGTCACCAGCATGAGGAAGCCCCAGGGAAAAGGCAGGTAACTGCTAGGAGGGCCTGTCCCCACCCCCCTGTGGGCCTCAGGTGCTCTTGGCCTCTTCTGCTACCAAAGGAGCCCACACTTTGGAGACTGTCGCTTCCCCTCTCAGTCTTCAGTGCCAGGGTCAGTGTATCTCACAGAAAGTCCAAGAGTTTGGTTGCCAGGAGCTGAGTTCTTAACTCCAGGGTTCTAAGCTTCGTGTCTTGCCTTCAGATGCAGCGGAAGGTCAAGGTAACGATGCTGTGCTTTGACTTACTCATGTTCCTTGTGCTTTGTCCTTGGACACTCATCATCCCTTCCCCGCCCCACCCCATCTTGCTCTTCCTCATGCTTCCCACCCCCTCCTCTTCCCTGGCACTCACCAACTTGGCTGCAACCACAATCATCTTTAGCTTTTCCTGATATATGTGTGAGGATGCCACCTGCCAGACCCTCTGTCCCCAGGACTGTTTTGGCTGGGGTCAGGGATGGGGAGGGAGTGGAGAGGACACTGAGCTGCCTCCTAGTGGTCATCCCTGAGGAGCAACTACAGGCAGAAGGCAATCTCCCAGCCGCCATCCATCAGGGCTGAGTCCCTCACCTGCCTGGCTTTGCATGGGGACCGGCCACCCATGCCAAAGAGCAATGACTGCATTTTTTCAAAGGCCTTGGCTTCCACCTTGAGCAAACCTCAGTCTGGGATGCCAGTGTGACTTGTGCCAGTGCCTGGTCAGTTGGTCCTTTCGAACCATGGCCCAAGTTTCCTGCAGGCCGTGGGTTACCGAGAGATGAGGCAAGGTCCGTTGACTCTCCTTCAGCAGCAGCAGCAGGCATGATGTCCACTCCAAGTCCTTGGCTGGCAGCCTCTGCTGGCCTGAGGATGCTTCGTAGAGTCTCCACATTCCAGTCTACCAACTAGACCAGAGCAACTGCCAGCAGGCCCTGGGCCCTCCCAGCTTGAGTGGGGACTGCAGTTCTTCCTGCTGCCAGGAGGAGCCAGTTGGTTTCTCTGTGCAGGTGCTGCTGGGAAGGCCATATGTTGGCAGGAGGCGTTGTTGGCATCTCCACAGTGAGCCCCATTCAGCCATCTGCCCCCTCCCTGCGCTGCATCCATCAGTCACTCATGTGGCACTTGGCTCTCTCGCCACCTCCCTGGCCCCTGGGTCACACATGGGACCCGTGGATGGTGTTGAGACCTGCTGTCTGCTTCCCCTTCTGGGCAGAGCTGCCCTACAGGGACAGGGTGTCAGTGGCCTTTGATGCATGATATTTTATTTCTCAGACAGTGACAAGGACTCCTGAGCAGTGGAGTTCTAGATGGATAGTTTCAGCTGAGATAAAGGATATTCAGGGGGCCTAGGACAGAGGTCTGAAGTGGGCAGCTACTGTAATGGAGGACTTGGTCAGGAGTGCCCAATCACAGGGGCCCTTTATTTCCATGCCCATCACTGATTCTGCTGTCTGCCCTTTCCAGAGGGTCTCAATGCGGACTACGTGAAGGGGGAGAACCTGGAAGCCGTTGTGTGTGAGGAACCCCAAGGTGAGGACATCTTGGTCACTATTCCTTGCTGAAGGTCTTCTAGTTGGTGGCCCCAGCACTGAGCAGAACTGGGTTAGGGAAGCATAGAATGTCCAGCCAGAGCAGTAGGCCACAGGTGTTGAGGTGTGCCTGATCAGCCAGCCTCCTGGCTTCATGAGACTGAGGTTGCTGGAATGACAGCCAGAACATCTGGTGCCATGTCAGTGGCTTTTGGACACTCCTGCTACTCGTGCTCTTGATTGATCTGAGCTGGAGCACCAGGCACCTCTGCTCCCTGTTGGCAGAAAGGGACACATTACGTCCTGGGCACATTTGGACAGAGCTGTGGGAAGACTTTTCGCCTACACCCATCACCTTTTGATTTGAAAATTGCCAAAGGCAGGGGGTATATGGTTAAAACCCAAACCTCCATAGCCTTCCCTTCCTTGCTGAGTGAGCACTTTTGGGGTTCAGGAACTAGCAGCAATTTAAGGCCACATAAAGGCAGGCCACTGGCCTGGAGTGGCCAGCTTCTCCAGGAGGATACAACCTGTGGTCCCAGAATGCCAATGGAGAGGCCTGGCAAGGCTTCAGGAAGCAGAAGGCAAGCCAGCTTCCTATCAGCTGAGGCTGGGACAGCACAGACAGGGAGACTGGCAGAGCCCAGCTGTGTCCAGAGCTGCAGGGCACCAGCTATTAGGATGGGGCCAGGGAGATCAGGAGGGACTTGGTCCCATGTGTTACATAGTGGGGACGAAGGTTCTCGTGCCATCATCAAGGATGCTTATCTGGGAGCACTGTACCAAATAGATTAAAATAGCCTGGAGTCCAATTGTGGAAAAATGGGTTCCGTGAGAGGTAGCAGTCACTATCAAGTTTAAGACTTTAGCTGCCATTGAGTGAGCAAACCCCTGTACAGGCCAAGTGCTGTGCTGAGTGAAGCTTTATTTAAAAGAATCCAGTGACCCCGTCAGGAGCATTCCAGATTGTAGGCAAGGAAATGGAAGCTGCCCACCTGGCTTCCCCTTTCTCGCCGCCTTCACCCACCCAGACCACCACATCCAGGGCCCAAGGCATCTCCAACAGGGCAGGGAGTGGGCCCCAGAGGAAGTTTGCCTGTTTCGGGCTGAGCTACACCAGTTCCTCAGCCAACACACGAGAAGTGCAGTTCTGTTCTAGCAGGGTTTCGGGTGCAGCTATGCCTTCTGTGCAGGATACAGGTGAGGCTGCCTAATGGGTGTCTTCTTCCCCTAGTGAAATACTCAGCGCTGCAAACACAGTCTGCAGAGCCCCCGCCACCCCAACTGTCCTGAATCTGAGGCCCCATTCAGCAGCAGGCACACGTGAAGGGTGCCACCGCTTGCGCCGGCTCCTCATGCCATGTAGACCCCCAGCTGCTGTGCTGCACTTCCATGTCATTGGCTTCTTATTGTTCTGAGTGTTCCCGATAAGCTCTGGTGTTCGTGAATTTGGTTTCTATGCCCTGCCTACAGGGTGGGGCATCTGCCCTGCCCCACGTGCTCTAAGAGACTTGGTACTGAGACTCAAGACCCAGCTCCAGCAGATGACCAGCACCATCCTCAGAACCTGTTGGGTCACCGATTCCTCAGAGCCATCCTGTCCCAGCCTCAGCATGGGGAGGGAAGACTGAGGTGAGAGCAGGCAAGAGGATACTGGGGACAGCGTGGAAGGAGAGCATTTCTGCTTTGGAGTGGCTCATTGTGGCAGCAACCTTTGAGAGCTGTAAGTAGCTGGACCCTGCTAGCACCCAGTTCATTTGGAACCCGCAGGGGGCAGACCAGTCAACAGCAAGCAGTGCCACACACATGGAACACCCAGGGTAGTGTTTTTCTTTGTTTTTCTTTCCAATCCCAGATCTTACATTGCTGGCCTTGAGAGCTGGTCCAAATGGAGTGCAAATGTGCATCTCATGATCATCCTGCCCTGAGAGTATAGGAATCTGGAGAAGTTAGAAGCTGCGACTTGCAGCCCTAATTCCCATCAGGTTCCAGAGGGGACTGGGGGTAGCCTTAGGCTAACCAGGGTGAAATTCTTAGGAGTCATTTCTGCATTGGAAATGAGTTTTATACTGGGTGGGAGGTGCTCACTCTACCCTTCATATGAACTCATTTGGGTACCAAGAGCTACAGCCAGAAGCATGCTCATAGCGCTTGCCTAGAAATGTATAGGAGGGCACACACCTGTAATCGCAGAGGCTCAGCAATCTGAGGCAGGAGGCTCACAAGTTCGAGGCCAGCCTCAGCAACTTACCCTAAGCAACTAAGCGAGACCCTGTATCAAGGAAAAAAAAAAAAAAAAGACTGGGCATGTGACTCAGTTGTTAAGCATCTCTGGGTTCAATTCCTGGTACCAAGAGAAGAGGAAAACAAAGAAAAAGTAATGTATGGGAAGAAGGAGAAGGAGCAGCTTCTTCCTGTGTAGCTCTATAGTTGTCCTCCTTGTCCAGTCTGATGAACAGCACTTGGGACCTTGATGACCTGTTAGACATGGGGACCCAAGGACTGGCCCCTAACCTCGCCCCAAGTTGCCTGGTTTGGGCCGGAGCAGAGCTGGCTTTGTAAACTATTCCTTTAGCCCTTGGCCCCAGTGGGCTCTGCCGTCAGAGGCTGAGCTAGAACGTAGAGCACCATGTGCTGGTTTTCATTTTCCCTGGTGAAAAAGCATGTTTGCTTCTTTGCCTCATGCTGGGCAAGCCACACCCCCAGCCTCCCAGCAAGCACTTCTGAGAGCAGAACATAAGTCACCGGGCAGGCAAGATTCTGCTTACAACACTTCGGGGCCTCCTTGGACTGCATGAAGGCCCCACGCATTCTACATGCTGCACGTCTGCTTTGCGGAGCTGGGAGCGGGCATTCCCATTTCTTAAGGAAACCACTGAAATCCAGGCAGATCCCACCCACCATCTAATGCATGCGTCACGTGTGTGTGTGCTGTTTTCAAAGCCTACTCACAGTGGAGGGTCTTCAGGGTGAGCTGTGTCTCTAGGCGGTCTGGCGGGCCCATTCCCAGTGAGTGCTAGCGGGCTCCCACATGCTCCCTCTCCTGTTTGGCCTTTGGTCCCAGACTCATCAGCACTGGGTCTGAAAGGTGGGCTGGAGCACAGGGGGACGCAGCGCTATGAAGGAAGGGAAATGTGGCCTCAGGAAGTTAATTAGCAAGGGAGGCACTATTTGCAAGAGTTGCATGTTTCTAAGACCTCCCACCCTGCTGGTGAGAATGTCATCAATTTTGTCGGATTTGTGCCTCCCTGACACCAAGGACATCAAGAGATGATGGCCCCACAGCCTGGCCATTGCCGCGCTGGAGGTGGCTATGGAGAATTTTTGCATCTCTGGTCTGTTGGCACCTAGATAGGGTGACGTCAGGGGTGACGTCCACCCTACCTTTATGGAGAAGACTATCTGATGGCACAGACGTTGAAACCCTGCAGCCATGATGTAAAATAAATGCTCTCTGTGAAACCATTTTCTCAGTCGTACTGACTTCAGTGAAAAGAGCCCTGTTTTGCTCTCCTTTAGCTACCTCGGTGCCTTCTGCATAAAGCCCTCCTGCATAAAACCCATCACTCGGCCCACAGGCGCTAGCTTCAAGTGCCTGGACAGGCCTGGGCAGTCCCTTGGCCTCCTGTTTGCAGAGTCTCATTCCAAGGGCTCCTTCTTCACACTGCATTTGACAATTGCTGGGTGCTGTGGCCTGCAGAAGCCCTGGGGACTCCTCTCATAACTGTCTGTCTGAAGGCTGCACTGGCCAGCTCAGGCCTGTCCTGGGTGATAGAAGAAAGGGAGTGATCTGGAAAGGCCAACTGAGAACATCTGCTCTCTATCAGCCAAGCGTGGCAGGGAGAACAGCATTTACAGTATCAGCTCTGAGTACATTCAGGGGAGCTCACAGCTCCACGAAAGATTGCTAAGAGGGCACGAAGGAAGGGACCTTGGTGGGGAGAGGTGTCCTCCTGCTGTGGGGCAGGCCCACTGCCTCAGCCACCTGGATTGGGGTTAGTATCAATTCTCTGTGAAAGAAATGCTGGAGACTGATCTCAGAATCCTCTGTACATCTTTTCATGTGCTGTGTCCAAGTGTGAATTGTAAAATGTCTAGTGTGTGCATTAAACGAAATGGAAACTTGTATTGGGATGGTGTCAAGGTGCTTTTGTCAGATGGCTCTCTTTTCCTACAATAGTTGATGTGGAGCTGGGCTCATTCCCTTCCTCCCCAAAGGTTTTCTCCAGGTTGAGAGTTCTTACAGATATCCCCTCAATGGCCAGCCTAGTGTCAGGGCTTCTGGGGTGGCCTCCCTCTTACAGGAGCTGCAGCGTGATATCCCCAATGTCCTGGGGCTAGGAAGGCAGAGGCAGGAGCAGAGCCTCCGGAGGCCACCCTCAGGCTTCACGGGTTGCCTGATGCTACCGCTTGCTGGGTAGCATCAACTGCTTTGGGAGGACAGACGTCGGCTACACTGTAGTCACCAGCAAAGCTTCTACTTATGTGCAGCTGTTTCAGGCAGAGAGAGCTGAGCAAGAAAAAGGGCCTTGTTCCTGTCACTTGTTGCAGCCCTGTGGAGAGTGGACTGTTGGGGATCAAGTCCCAACAGACCTGTTGTCAACTCACAGCTTGGACTTGTCAGTGTGAACATGCAGCTGAACCCTCTGCAGTGTTCTACATTGATATCATTTTTTTTTTCAGTTTACTAAACTAGTCTGGTAGTGAAACAGCACCAAATCCTCCAACTAAAGCCCATATGTGACTCCCCTGCGCAGAAGCTCTATATGGCTAGTGGGGGCCTGGCACAGTGGCCCTTCCAGCCTTCTGCACTGGTGTCACTGCTGGGAATAGCTGCCTGGCAAGTGGTCCCACTGAGCATTCTCTGCCCAATACCAGGTTCTCTCACTCAACAGTGATTTGCATAGAGAGGATCAGGGATGTCAGGCCCTGATAAGAAGGTTGACCTGTAGGGGGCAGTGTGATCTCACCCGGGCCTTTATGGCGCTCCAAAAATGAAAGTCCTGTAGAATTGGCAGAGGGCCGATTTTAGGCCTTAACGCCTATGTACAAGGAGGACCCATTCCTTGATTCTTGGGTGTTTCCAGTAGCTTTCCTGCCTTCAGCATTTCCTCAAGTTTATGAGCAAGGGGACTTTCTGATTTTAAAATCAGAGTACTTATCTGTTCCAGCCCAAATACTTAAGATTCCTAATGAATTAATTACATTTATGACTTAGTGAGTGAATTAAATTGCATATAGGTACTTTACATATATTATTTGTGGTTTGCATATAGTAAACATTCAAGACATGTTATCTTATTATTACTAATTTTCCCCAAGGGAAAAACCTACTGAAACATTTAGAGACAACGAAAAGACCAGGGAGCAAACATATTGTAATTTTAATTACAGACTGAAATACAGTGCATCAGATGAGGCAAATACAATATTGTACCAGTTTTTAAAAACCTGAACCGTAAAGGTTTTACATTCTAGTACACTTAAATAAAACAACAAAAAAAGATGCTTAGGTAATAAAACTATTCTTCAAGTTGTTTTAGAAACAGTTCTGTTCTAGGAACATACAAAGGGAAACGCTCTGCTGTGCTTTTTTAAAAATCAAATGGGAGTTTCTAGGGATCCTGCTGGCAGAGACCATCCAGGTGAGGGTGCACGCATGCAGCTTGGCAGGGGCCAGCTCCCACCCCACCCACACCAGGTTGGCCCACCTCACCAAGAAGTAGCCCTCCCAGCTTCTCTGGTTCTGCCAAAAGCACCATCCACTCCACAGTATGTTTAACAGTCCTAGTACTGCTGGGAAATTAAATTATATTTTTCCAGGGGAATAAAAATGGGAAATGTCTCTCTATTTTAAAAAATCAGTACATCAATGAATACTAGTTTATCCATAAATCAGCTTTTGGATATGTTGGGAACACAAATCAAAGCTAGCATTAATTAGGCTATGATTTAGAAACAAATCCCCCAGATGATAAAAATGGAGAATTAATTTGAGGTTATCAAATTATCTTCAATAAATATTTCTAGTATCTTCGAAGGATAATTTTCTGTAAGAATCAGAAGATTGCAAGTTGAAAGAAAATCTATTCTCTATATTTGACCATAGAAAACCATTTTCAGGAATATATTTTAAAAAGAAAGGTCAGCATGTAGGACTCCACGTGGCATTCAGTGACTTGACACCACCCAGAAGAGGATACAAGGCGGCAGCTCTTGGGCTGACCATCTAAGCCTCCGAGAGCAAAGCTTACCACCTGCTGCAGGTCGGAGTCTGGTGACTTGCAGAAATAGGCACCCCGCACACAGGAGCTAAGAACTGATCATAAATTCATTCTTGCAAGGACTTAGAATCACAGAGCTTAAATTCATTAAGTGAAGGTGCAAAACCACATGGAGAAGCCTGCCCCACTGAGGCTGGCTCTGAGAAGGGAGAGCCAAGGGAAGTGTGTGCTCTGCTCAGACAAACCCCAGCCGCAGCACAGTGGTTGCTTTAAAATATGGACAGGCAGCTGTGTGAGTAAACTGAGGTGAAGGGATTGTGGTAAAACGACAAGCAGTATTTTGTACCAGCAAATCAAAGCAGCCTTGCTTTGACACAGATGCCTGGCATTTGTCAAGAGGTGGTGGGCTGCACACACAGCCTAGGAACTACCGACAGGCGCTGCTCTTGAAGGAGCTGTCGGGAGGCTAGCACTTAGGCACAGCTGCCTGAGTCCTCGGCACTCCTAATTTGTGCTGTCCTGAGGCACCCACTGCTACCCCTGTGAATGGGCTGGGCCACCTCAGGAGGCAAGTACAGAGTGTGGTTGAGGACAATAACATCGCCATTGAAATGACCATATCCAAAGACTTATTTTAAATGTACCACACAAAAGTTAGCGAAGTTCATTGGGAGAAGAATTTATGTCATAGTCCAGTTAAGCAGTTCCCTCCTCAGGTGACTATTCTAAACATAAAAAAGGACATAGGAAAATAAAGGCATGTTTCTCTTTTTAAAAAATACCTTATATGTACACAAGAGTAATTGGTGCAGGAGGACCCTTGCATGAAGATAACTGTCAACTAGATGGCAATGGTCTGTATTCCCCCAAATATTTCATTTAAAAACAGTTTTCAAGTTGTGGCAAAGAGCTGAAAGAAGCCACATGCCTGGCAGTGTGGTCTTTCAAGTAAACGGTGTTTTTTCTAATGAAGGGTTTAACTTGGAAAGAAATGGCATGAGATGGTCTTAAGCCTAAGTGCTGTGTTGCAGCCACTTGAGTTTCCCCCAAGGTGTCCACGGTAGGGGAAGGTGGTTCACAGGGTGTGTGTGACACTGGCTCCCCCGTGAAACCGCTGATAGGAGGGTGGCAGGCTGTTCACAAAACAAAAAGCACTTACTGACAGTGGGAGCTGCCACCTAGCCACACAGATGGTCCCTGGGCCTAATCCTAAGACACAAGATCACAAGCTACAGCCCTGACAGCAATGGCCAGGTCCTGGAGCCACCCGGGAGACAGTGGAGCAGCAAGATGGCCCGAGACACCAGCCTTGCTCATCAGACTGAGGTGTGGACAGGAGTGGCCGAGTGGGAGGGTGAGGAGCCTCGCTCGGACGAGGACGAGACTGCGCGTGTGGCCACCTCCCTCTGCAGGTCCTCCACCCGCTTCTGCAGCTCAGCCCTGACAGCCAGCAGCTCCTTGAGATTCTGATGAATTGGCATCTGGTGGCGAGCAAAGACAAAGCCGCGTTATGGGGCCGCTCTTGGAGCACCATTCGTTTCAACCTCTGGGCCCTCAGCTTTGTGGTTACCTCATCACCCAGAGTCCTGTGCTCAGTCTCCTGCCACTGACTGATCTTTCCCCAAGTGTACACTGATCCCATCCCCACGAGCATGTGCTTCAGCTGCCACCCAGACCACCCTGCCACTACTGGCAATGAGCCAAGCCAGGCTGGGCACTGTGGCAGGCCTTTCTTGCCCTCTGCTCTCCTTGCAAGGCTTCCAGTTCTCGGGATAAGATGCACAGGCTCAGGTGAAACCGCAGACCATGAATGAACCAAGGCTGCCAAATGCAGCTTCAGCCAAGCAGTTTGCTCAAGTTGTCAAACACAACGGTGCTTCCGGGCTGCCCAACTACACCATGTTCACCAGTAGACCCCTGCCACCTCCAGCAGCTCTGCATTTGTGCATTTTTATAAATAGTTCCCCTGACTGAAAATTCATCTGTTAGATCAGCGCTTTCTACAACTTGGAGTTGTGTTTATTTGCGTGAACTAGAGCATAAGGCCCCAGAGAGGGGACCAGCCCCTCACTCCCCACTCGGTATCACTGAAGTGCATCACCCCAGTTTTCTTCTCTTTTAAACCCACTGCCTGGGAGTTGGGTAGTAAAGAAACTAGAAGGTTGCTATTTTGCAGTGATAGCACCTAACTCTCCAAGCTACCAAGATGGCCTCAGCACCCACTAGAAGCCCAGAGATCAAAGACCTGGACTTTCTCGGGCTGTGAGCGAAGTTGCCCAGGGAGGGGGGCCACTAGGGAGTTGAAAAGAGGCACAGGGTGGGGTCTGGGTGGGTCCCAAGCCTCAAGCACACCTAGTGACACTACGTTAATACCCTCTAGTGGCTTCTTCCCCTTGCCCTGAGAGTGACATCCTGACCTTGGCCTCCAGGCACCAGCCTGCTTCTCCATCTCATCACTCATCAGGTCAAAGACTTGAAGCCACACCATCATGGTGCCCAGGTGACCAGCCCTCCTGGGAGATTGCAGGGAGACCAAGAGAAGGAGGAGGAGTAAAGACAGGGTATCCACATGCTTCCAGTATCACTGGGTGCTCAGTAACCAGCACCAAGGAGGCTAAGGACATGCTTCCTTTCGCAGGCCATGGGAAGAAGGAGGTAGGGGACAGCAACATCAGGGTCTTACAGCCACGGCTGATCCTAGGGGCCACTGTGATGATGACAGTAGTTCTTTTCTTACCCTTAGGATCTCTCTGGGATTTTGCTCATCTGTGGAATTGTTTAATTCCAGTCAGATGAGGGAAAATTTTGCAGTCAAGCCACACACACAGACATGAGCTTTCCAGAGCAGAGCATGTAGAACAGGCTCCTGCACACCCAGGAAATGAGCCCTGAGCTGCCCTGGTGTGCGGCTATCACCTTATGGCCTCAGGGAGCTTTCTGTATAATTTCTCAGGTAGCAGTTTCATTTGCAACTAAGCAAGAGTGTGCCTGAAGAGCAGACAACTCAGGCTGAAATACAGGACTGTGTTATCAGGGAAAGGCCTGTGACATCCATCCCCCGTGTGCTGGCGTGTGCAAGACACAACCCGAGGCCCAAAGGAAAGAGGATGCCCACTGGCCCTTGGCCCCACTCTGCCATGCTACGATGGGTTCAAAGAGGGTGCCCTTCTCACAGCAGCCAACCTTGCCTTTTCCTTCTCAGAGCAGAGGCCCAATAGGCCTGTGCCCCTCCTTTCCTCCTGTCCCACCCTCTCCTCCCAGCCCATGTGACTGTTCTAATCACAGCACACCCACAGCAGCTGCTCACTGCAGGTTGCTTCCCATCCACCACCGTGCGGCCAGACGGAGAGCCTTCATCACACACCTGGCCTTGTCTTGCAAATGCCCACCTGCCTCCCTAGCATGGGATGTCACCATGGCCCAGCCAGTGCCCCAACAGGCCATTTGCCCAGAATGTTGTGCTTGTGGCGCTGAGTATAAAAGCTGTGGCCAAGGAGATACAGCATAGGAGGAACACAAAGAACTGGACACCCCTCCCAGCACTGTGGCACGTACTTGGCATGGATCTGCATCATGCTCACACCTTGCTGTGAGGCTCAGGAGTGAGTCACTGCCACAGACACGATTTGGGCCTAGTGAGATATAGCCTTCCACAACTGCATGCACTGAGTGGAAGTTCTGGATGAGTTATGACTTTTCTTACCCTTCCCTTCATCCTCTGCACTGTGGGACTGACATGAGCATCACAAGAAGTTACAGGCACAGTGCCCAGTGGCACACTAGAGGACCTCAAGTTATGGCAGCTATGGTCATGTTCCCTTGATCATCCTCATGCTGAAACTAAACGTACTTCCACAAGGAAGAATCAAGAACAGATCTTACAAAGGCTTTGGTCCCTGTCCTCACTCGTTTATAACGGAGAGTGAGCATAGCAGGCTGTGTGGCTGGGCCTGTGGCACCTGCAGAAGGAGCTAGGACAGTGCTTCAAAGGGATGCTGCTCACATTCCTTCAAGTCTGAGCCTGGGGTGGGCATAGGAGTGGCTCCTGCAGTAACCAAGAAACCCCTCTAACCAAAGGGGCACCAAATGCCTGGACTCTGGAGTCACCAAGCAGACTATTTAGTGGCTCTCTATACAATTTAAATAAAGGCATGATTTTCCCATTCTACAGCCACCCAGCAAAGAAGAACTCAGTCAAGTGCCTGTGGAGGCAGAAATACACAAAGGAGGAAGCTTCCGGAAGCAGGTGAAGGGTGGGGCTCTTAGGTACTGCAGTGAGGGTAGACAGAGTCATTCTGGAGCCTGAACTCCAGTGAAAGGATAGCAGTTCACCCTGTGCTTCCACATCTGCAGAGCTTCGAGGTGCCACCTGAGTTACTTGGAGCTACCAGCCCCAGCCTGGGAGGAGGAGAGGTCACAGCAGAGGTGTAGGCAACAGGGGGCCCGGGGCCTAGCCCAGAGAACTATGTAAGTGCTAGGCCCAGCAAACACTGATCACAACATTCTGGAAAACACTCTCAAGGTTATTATAAGGCAGCAGGGCCAACTCAGAGGACCTAGAGGAGGAGAGGGCTTTTGCAGCCGAAGCCGCATGGAACAAATGGAGCAAAACAGCAAACCATCAGGGAAACAAGCAGCAAGTGTGACCGGTGTGGGCTACAGCATCGGAGCAGAAGATCCAGGAAGGAGATGGGGCACAGCTGCCTGGGGCAGGCGAGTGTGCATGTCAGACTAAGCCCACAGCTGAGGTTACGTGTGAGTGCACTGCCAGCCCCCCGGGTTAGTAAAGGGAGTTCCAGAGCCGAACAGCTGAAAGTAAAATGAACAGGTGGAACTTGCCCTGGTTTGTGAGACTTGGGGCTAAGATGGAGAATGTGAGGACATGAGAGAGCCAGATGGAGGAGGAGGAGCGCAGAGAGGGCAGGCAGGCCTCATCACTGGCTGATGGAAGGAAGCAGTGGTGCTGCTTCCTTGGGCAGCATACTCCTGGTGACTGCCTGCTAAACCTTGCTTGTGCTAATCTTAAGAACAAACCTCAGCACAAAGCTCTCCGTCCACAGAGGTGAGGGCTGTCTCCTTCCGTCTTCTCCACACCCAGACCCCACCATGTAGAAGATATTGGGGTGGGAAGCAGGGCTGAGTCAAAACCCATGGTAAAGCCCCCCAGTTGGGGGAGTGTTTCAGAACAGGCCAGGTGGGGCCTCAGCCACTAAACACAAAGGACAGGCACAGTTTGGCTGACTGACTGTGACTATGTACTGTTCTCTCAGTTTTTATAGCCTTGGAAGGTATTACTGTGAAATAATCTGGAATGGTGGGGCAAACATTGCCCCTTCCTGGAGGGGGTGCTGTTCTGTGACTCAGCCCTCGCCCTCATTCTGATGTGCTACCAGAGCCTTTCCACCAACTCCACACATGCATTGCTACAGCAGGTACTGCTCCACCCATAAAGCCTCTGAGCAGTTTATAAGACTTAGAGCCAAACAGTCAGAGAGGGTTCTCTGTACCTTCCTCAGTAGAGGACAGAGGGGTGAGGTTTTCAACTCTAACAGCTTGGGGCTGGCCTGGAGGAACATGAATGCAAAGAACTGCAGTACCTCAGCACCCACCATGCGCACACTTTATAACATCATCTTCACCTGGAAAGAGATGTGCTCCTATGAGGAGAATAAAAACAAAACAATACCTGTGGTCTCATCCGTGGATTCCATCGTACATAATAGTTCACCCATAATTCCAAATGACTCAGACTAGCAACAGGATATAACACGTGGTTTTCATAATTCACAAAGAAGGGATTAGAAAATTCATCTAGCTGGCTATTGATATAAGACCATAAAGATAT
Organism: Sciurus carolinensis; assembly: GCF_902686445.1. Taxonomy (NCBI): domain Eukaryota; kingdom Metazoa; phylum Chordata; class Mammalia; order Rodentia; family Sciuridae; genus Sciurus; species Sciurus carolinensis. The sequence goes on along the minus strand of NC_062232.1, from coordinate 127,502,577 downwards.
AGTCTTTGTATATATATCCTGAAAAACAAAAAAGGAATAATTGAAATAAGCTTTTATTCACATCCCAAGAATGAGTATTATGTAGAGAAAAGACTGGAATAATGAAATGAAATCATAGAGTTACTAGGCCCCACCCCCATCCTCCCACCAGGTTTGGCCTCATGCTGGGGACAACATGGGAACATGCACTGCTTTCTGTCCTGGAAAAACATATTGCTGAAATTAGGCAACATCCTCCAGCAACTATGCTTGTGGGAAGGCGGAATGAGAACTTTCTAACAGCCACAAGATGATAGGGCCCATCAATAATAAATACATTTTTTATTCTGGTTTAAGGTTTGCTTTTGTGATTGTTCATATTGAAGAATGTAGGTAGAATTTACAGTTAAGATCCCTTGCAATGGAAAACCACATGTATCTGCAGAATACTGTGCCATGATGGCAGACTGGGAAAGCTTCCTATAGAGAAGTATATACTTCATTAAGTCATATCCTCCCCTCAGTTTCACAGTACACTGTTTGGAAATGCTGTAACAATTTGCGTTGCTCATCTGAATGAAAGCACCCCAAATCTGTGGGCATGGGGACAGGATAGATAAGCATTAAACACAGTGAAAAATTCAAATGAAGAAAATAGGTCAAGAGAATGTTCTACTGTTATTTTGCTCATAAAAATGTTTACTTACTACTGAAACATTCAATTATGACCATTTAAGTTCTTACATGTTATATTTATATGAGAAATATCACCAATAATTCAAAGGATCAAGAATAGCCAAAGTAATCTTGAAAAAGGAAGAACAAATTAGGAAGACTCATATTTCCCCATTTTCAAAACTTACAATAATCAATACCAGTGTTGTGGTCATAAGGACAGACATAAAGATCAACAGGACAGAATAAAGAGTATACTGGGGAATGATATTGGCCAAATTACATCGTGTACATGTACAAATATATAACAATGAATCTTGCCATTATGTACAATTATAATGGATCAATAAAATATGGGAGAAAAGAGTATAAAAGTGAACTCTTGGATTTATAGTAAATTGATTTACAGCAAGGGAGGAAAGATACTTCAATGGGAAAAGATAATCTTTCCACCAAATAGTGCTAGATACACATTACAAAAGAATGCAGTTGGACCCTTACCTCACAACATATAGAAACATTAATTTAAACTGAATCACAGACTGAGATTTAAAAGTTAAAACTGTAGCATTTTTAGAAGAAAACATAGGATCAAATCTTTGTGACCTTAAGCAATGATTTCTTAGATATGATAACAAAAATATAAAGTACAAAAGAAAAAATGGACTTCATCAGTATTAAAAACTTTTGTGTTTCCAAGGACATCATAAAGGTAGTAAAAAAAAAAACAATCCACAGAATGAGAAAACAATGCAAATCATATATCTTATTAGGGACTTGTATATATAAAATGTGTTAAGGAACTCTGACAAGTCAATAATAAAACTGACAAATAACCCAGTTAAAAAATGGACAAAAGATCTTAATAGACATTTCTCCACAGAAGATATACACATGGCCAATAAGCACCTAAAACGATGCTCAAACTGGGCATAGTGGCACTTGCCTGTAATCCCAGCGGCTACGGAGGCTGAGGCAGAAAGAGAGCAAGTTCAAAGCCAGGCTCAGCAATGATGAGACACTAAGCAACTCAGTGAGACCCTGTCTCTAAATAAAATACAAAGTAGTGCTGGGGATGTGACTCAGTGGTCGAGTGCCCCTGAGTTTAATCCCCAGTACGTAAGAAAAAAAGTCTATTCATAGAATAGAATATTGCTCAGTCATAAAAATGAATGAAGTACTGGCACATGGATGAACCTTGAAAATATGTTTTCATTCTGAAAAAGGAAGTGAAGGAAGTCTGTCACAAAAGTCCACCTACCATGACTCAATTTACATGAAATGAAATCAAATTCATAGAGACAGAAAGCAGATTAGTGATTGCCAGAGGTTAGGGAGTATGGGGTTTCTTTTTGGAGTGATAAAAATTTTATGAAATTACATATTGGTTATGTTGCTCAATCTGTGGCTATGCTAAAACCACTGAACTGTACACTTTAAATGAGTGAATTTTATGGTATATAAATTAAATCATAACAGAGTAGGCTTTTTTAACAGAGTAAATATTGTAGCCCCCCCAAAAAAATTAAATGAAAGCATAGTTTAAATTCTATATATGAACTTCATTCTGCTGCTGGGTTTTTCTTTATTTTAAATACCTTTATTAAGATATGATTCACATGCCATAAACTGTATTCTTTATTTTTTCCCTTTTAAGTTAGCAAGGCTCAATCACACTGAATGCAGAGGAGTACAGATTTGTCTTACTCCTGAGAAAGTCACGGGCTCCCTGGGTCCCAACCCCTATGAAGAAAGAGGCTCATATTAGACATATGTACTGGAGCTGCTAGAACCCTGTGAGGGATCTAGTACAAGCCCCTACAGAGAGCAGCAGGACCAGAAGTCAAGGCCTTCCTTCATTCACACTTCCTTCTATATTAGCCCTTTTTGGAAAAGGTGCCTGAGCAACATGGGAAGCAAAAGGCACTTACCTCTTTGAGTCGTTGTTGTTCACAGTTGCACAGAAAGGTCCCAAAGAGACAGCTATAAAGGTGATCCAAAATTGTAATCAAGAATAGTTCATTAAACTCGAATGCTGAAGGAAACTTAAATGGAGAGAAAAACAAGGTTGTCTTAAAGTCCAATTTCCAAAATAAAGTAATACCACTTTTTGTGAAAGACAGCTAAATTACAGTTGGGAATGTAGTCAAAGATTAAAAGGCAGTCCAATCCTATGTCTTAACTATCTAAGTTTCAAGTCCAAGGTGATCCGTCTAGCTCAGAAACAACAAAATTTGTTGCATTTTTCTATGCCTAAAATATTTTATGTTGCTTCTACTTCTCACAAGGTAGCACAGAGCTCAAGTTCACCCTTCTGACAGAAACAACTAGAAAACTGGATAAAATATATGAAACAAATATTTTGGGATATTGGCAACAGGCAACAAGAGACTATGACCTTGAGAGAAGGCAAATAAGTGAGGGGAACAGTATTATTGTTCCAGCTTCCTATCTGGAGGCACACTGTAGCCCATATAGCAGGAAGGGAGACCCTGGGTTCAAATATACCAAAAGTGCCTCAAGAAGAAATAGAAAATATCAATAGCTCTTCTGTCCACTAAAGAAACAACTCATAACTAAGAACTTTCCCACAAATACACCCCTAAACATATATCCATGAATTCTTACTGATTTATGAACAACCTGAACCTGGCAGCATATTAAAAAGGTAATACAAACGATGTGGTGGCACACCCCTGTAAATCCAGCTACTCCGGAGGCTGAGGCAGGAGGATTGCAAATTTGTCCACAGCCTGGACAACTTAGCAAGACCTTGTCTCAAAACTAAAAGGGCTATGGATGTAGCTCAGTGATATAGCACTTGCCTAGCATGTGAGAGGGTGGTGGTGGGTTTTTCTTAGGAATGCAAGGCTGGTTTAACATCTGAAAATTAGTGTTACCCCAGAAGCCAAATATTATAATTTGTCATATTAACAGAAACTCTACAACCAGCTCAATTATTTTAGGTAATTGATAATAGGGCTTTGCAGAATTCCAACGAAGACTATTAGCATTGGCAGCAGGTTCTAGCCAGTAGCTGGCATTTAGTAGCCATGACTAATCTGAAAATGATAATAATGATCCCAGCAGCAGCATGTACTGGGTACCTGCCATATGCCAGAATTCTAATTTTAAAACATAGTGAAATATTCATCACCTACTGAATGAAGCAGAGCCAACTAGAACAAAACCAAATAGAACTACCTAGTGTATCTGTATTTAAGTCAGTTTATATAAAAGACCTATTCTCCAATCGGAGTGATGTTTTGCACACTATTATGACTACTCCTGATATCTCTAGAGTGACAATGAAGATCACTGAAAGACAAGCTTACTTTTAAATTTGGCTTTACTAATTTACTAGACTAGGAATAGGCTTTTCAATTAGAAACAACAGTCAAATCATGACAGTCCAGACTCCACCTGAAATTGTGATTTTCTTCACCAAATTATTACATTAGCTGACTTAAGGAATTAAGTATAGCTACCCTGAATAAAGATTTGCCTCTCTCCTTCTCAGGCATTGTTCTCATAGAAACACACTTCTTTCTCCTTAAGGAGCCCCAGCAGAATGTCAATTCTTCAGAAACTTCTGGAAACTAGCTCTGGTGATTATTCCTGTCCCTAGATTAATTAAACCAACAATGTGATGTCTCTGGCTGAAATAGTAACAAAACCTACTAGTGAATTCTCTCCTGGGCCTTTAAGATTGTCCACTGCAACTCTGATAATGGCCTCACATTCCAAAGTGGCTGCTCTGTTGGTTTTTTTTTTTTTTTTTTTTTTTGGTATTAGGGATTGAACCCAGGAGTACTCTACCACTGAGCTACATCCCCAGACCTTTTAATTTTTTTTTCTATTTTGAGGCAGGTTCTCACTAAGCTGCTGAGGCTGGCTTGGAACTTGTGATCCTCCTGCCTCAGCCTTTTGAGTTGTAGGGATTACTGGCATGTGCCACTGCATCTGGCTGAAATGGCTGTTTTTATTGAAGGTCAAGCATGCTGTGTTAATTTTTCCCATCACCTCGTAATTATACCACTTAGTTATGCCCTATTCATAAATTATTTGTACCACAAAATTTATGAATTTTAAGCAAATATATGTATATGCATATTGATGCTTTATTAAATCAAGGATAGGAATGTAAGATCCAAGGTTTTACCCTATATTTTATTTTCAAAATTTAAGAATGAACATTCACTAACAGACATCAAATTACTGATACATTTTTAAGCCAAATGGTGCTACTGACTATTTGTGTCCCTCAAAATTCATGTTGAAACCCTAACCTCCAAGGTAATAGAATTAGGAAGTAGGATTTCTGGGAGGTAGTTAGGACATGAGGGTAGAGCCCTCATGAATGGGATTAATGCACTTACAAAAGAGACTAAGAGTGCTCCTTTGTCCCTTCCATCATCTGAGGTTACAGTGAAAATGTGTTGTCTATGAACCAAGATGTAGATCTTCATCAGACAGAATCTGCCAGCACTTTTAGACATCTCAACCTCCAGAACTTGTGAGAAATTTCTGTTGTTTATAAATCATTTGGTGTGCAGTATTCTCTCATAACAAATAAGCATTCTTACTGATCCCCCAAGCCTGCATGCTGGATTTGGGAGTGTGGGTAGGTATGTTTCAGTGCCACTGACAAGCCTTATTGTGGTCAACTGGGTACCAGGTATGGGAGGGCAAAGTGGGTAGGGTTCAATCCAACTCCACTGGCACCTGTTAAAACCAAAAAACAAAGGCTTCATCTATCTATACCCACTTTGGGTCACTGGGTCAAGATTGCCATTCATGCTCAAAGGATATTGTGGCATTAAGTTCAACTCAGAAAATAGCTCTCTGTGGGAAGTAGTAGCAGCTGGGGCAATACAAATAAAATATTAAGTTTCTGCCATTCAGTATGTTTTGACCTCTTCACCTGGAAGTTATACCATTTACACGAAAAGTACACTCAGAATATCCATTAGTATTCTACAATAAAATTCTTTACCTCTTGACTAACACAAATTTATCAGTGACCTATCCCAAAGAGTAAAGGTGCTATTAAACTATGGCTATTATAGAAAATTGATGAGACTAAAGATTCCCTTAATCATTTTCCCTCAGTTCCTTTTCTAACAGTTTGTCAACATACAGACTAGTTCATTTTATTCTGAGATTTCTAATAACTTTACACTTACTTAGCTTATTTCATTTAACTTTGGGCAACCTAAAATAAGCCAATCTTGTTATATTAATGCATCATTTACTAACTTCCACCTACTTCAATCATTTGTTAATTAAATGATAAAGACTGATCATTTATTTCTCCTAATGTATGAGCAATACACACCTTTCATGAACAGAATATTTGAGCTGTGGGAGGCACCCAAAATGTTCTAATCCTAACCCCATATATTCTTTCTTAAAATCCAAAGAAATGATTAAGATTAGGAAGAGAAAGCCTACTGAATGGGGGAAAATCTTGACCAGCTACTCCTCCAATAGGAGATTAATATCCATAATATACAAAGAACTCAAAAAAATTTAACACCAAAAATAATAACCCAACCAACAAATGGGTAAAAGAACAGAAACTTTTCAAAAGAAGAAACACAAATGGCCAATAAATATATGAAAAAAGTTCAACATTTCTAGCAATCATGGAAATGCAAATCAAAACTACACTAAGATTTCATCTCCCTCCAGTCAGAATGGCAATGATCAAGAATATGAACAATAAAAAATGCTGGCCAAAAAAAAATGCTGGCCAGGTTGTAGGGGAAGAAGATATAATTTACATTGTTGATGGAACTGCAGACTATTGGAACCCTCAAGCAAACAGTATGGAGATTCCTCAAAAAACTAGGGATGAGGGCTGGGGCTGTAGCTCAGTGGTAAAGCACTTGCCTAGCACCTGTGAGGTGCTAGGTTTGAATCTCAGCACCACATAAAAATAAATTTAAAAAAGGTATTGTATTCATCTACAACTAAAAAGAATTAAGAAAAAAAAAACTAAAATGAAACCACCATATGACCCAGCTACCCCACTCTTTGGTATTTTCCCCAAAGATCTAAACTTGGCATAGTGCAGTGATACAGCCACCTCAACATTAAAATCAGCATAATTCACAATAGCTAAATTATGGAATCAACCCAGACACCCATCAACAGATGAACAGATTAGGAAATTGTGATACATATATACAATGGCGTTCAACTCAGCCGTAAAAAGAATGAAATCATAACATTTGCTGGTAAATGGATGGAACTGGTGAACAGCACACTAAGTGAAATAAGACAAACTCAGAAACTCAAAGGTTGAATGTTTTCTCTCATATGAGAAAACTAGATTAAAATAATGGAAAGGGGGAGGGAAGCATAGGATAATATAAAGAACCAATCAAATATAAATTAATAGATGAGTGAAAGGAAGTCAAGTAGAGTAGAATAGAGGAAGGAGAACACAGGAGGGGAGGGAGGATGAGAGTTTGTTGGGATGAATCTAACTACTATGTATCACTATAAAGCTCTAATTTAAAAATCCAATAAATAGTACAAAACTAATAGATTAGACAAGAAAGTAATAATCATTTAATTTTGTTATTGGCTCAGCATCAATACAAATAGCATGAAGTAGGACTTGTAGCCACCTCCCTGCCTTTTGAGCCTGTCTTTGCTGTTGCCTGTCACTTGTACAGTCTGTGTGTGACCATTCTATCCCCCACCAGCTCTCTAACTGGCTACTTTTAATCTACTGTGGCCTGGCTCTCAGATAAACATGAGACCCCAGTTAGCATGTTGATGCTAGGTCTAAAAGTATATGACCCAGATATCCCACTCACTGGTATTTATCCAAAAAAACTAAAGTCAGCATCCTATAGTGATACAGGCATATCAATGTTTATATCAGTACAATTCACAATAATCAAGTTACGGAACTGGCCCAGGTGACCATCAGCAGATGAATGGATAAAGAAAAATGTGGTATATATACACAATGGAGTTCTATTTTGCCATAAAGAAGAATGAAATTATGGCATTTGCCAGTAAATGGATGGAACTGGAGAACATCATGCTAAGTGAAATAAGCCAGATGCAGAAATTCAAGGGTTCAATGTTTTTTCTGCTATGCAGATGCTAGAGAGAAATAAAGGAAACTTTACAAAGAGGGGGAAATCCCACGAAAACAGAAAGGGAGATCAGTGGAGAGAATGAAAGGGACTGAGAGAAAGAAAAGGGATGGGAAAAGGGAGGAACTACAAAATGAAATTGATCAAAATGGTCTGGGTTTTAGCTCAGTGGCGGAGCACTTCCCTAACCCGAGTGAGGCACTGGGTTCAATCCTCAGCACCACATAAAAAATAAATAAATAAAATGAAAGTTACATTCTTTAAAAAAAAGTAATTGATTAAATTATGCTACATGCATATATGAATATACCACAGTGAATTCCACACTAATGTGTATCTATAAAGCACCAATTAAGAAAACAGTAAGTAAATAGATGGAAGACCAAGAGTAGAGAAAAGGGAATGGGGGAGGGATAAGGGGGGGGGAAGGGGAGGGAAAGGGGAAGCACTGGGGACTGAAATGGAGCAAATTATATTTCATGCATGTATGATTATGTCAAAATGATGCCCAGTATTATGTATAAGTATAATGCACTCATAAAAACATTTTTAAAAAAGGAAGAGTTCATTCTAAGTGAGGATATGAGTATTCTGGATGTCTATCTTGGCTACTCAGAAATCCCCCTTTTGTTTCTTATCTCTGAAGATAGGTCAGTGTTCCTCTACACCCTTGCCACAGTGTATTCTTTGAACCCACAACATCACCCTGTGGAATGAGCATTGCTGGCTCCACCCCAGACCCACAGACTCAGATTCTGCATTTCAACAACACCACCAGGGGATATGTCTCATTAAAGTTCCAAACTTAAGCATACATCAGAATCCCCTGGAGGGCTTGTGAAACCAGAGTGCTGAGCTCCACCCACAGAGTATCCTTGGTCTATGGTGAGCCTGAGAGCTAGCATGACTCCCAAGCTCCCAGGAGATGCTGCCTGGGAGCAGTCCCAGCTAACGGAAAAAAGGGCAGCCAGAGTAGTAGAGGTAGTGCAATGGTGCTCCATCTTCTTTCTGCCCCAACACATGCTCCAATCAGTAACAGTAGCTCACAATCAGAAACACAACTGACATTTTACAACTTTCTGCAGTGGGGAGGCAGCTGTACTCTGAAAAGGCCCCAGGGTGACTGTGGTAAGGCTGCCAGGAGTATCAAACATGAGCATTGTGACTGCTGGAGGAATCCCTTGCAGAATTTCAGCAGCTTTCTGGCTGATTCCCTTAACCCTTACCTGAAGCAGCCATAAGCCAGAGCTCCATGCAGGTGCATAGGAGGGACAGCACCCAGACCCTGGTTCTCAGTCCCCTAGTTTACTCTTCCTGACGGCCTCTCCTTCAGCCAGGCTGGACAGCAGGCACTGGGAAAAACGAATCTATTTTACCTCCTCCCTCACTTTCTCTGGTTCCAAGTCCATTTCCCTGACACTATCTCTTATCCCGAGGTTAAGACCACAAACTCATGCTTGGATACTGGAGATGAGGGGAAAAAATACTGCAAATGCCCTTGGTCTGCTCTGAACTGAAAGCCATGGGACCTAAGGGAAGTATCTATGCACAGCTTCCTTGCTAACCAGGGCCTGTGCACTGCGGTTTGAAAACTAAGCAATAGCTGATGACAAACTACTACACAGTTTCCTCTCTGCCACTGGTTCTTGCATACATACTTCAAAGCCTCTGACTTTCAGGTATGAGGGGCTGTGGCCTAGATTAGAATGCCTAGATTCCTAGATTCTCTGGTCTACCCCATTTACTAGCAGTTCAACCACATCTGTATTTCTAACATCTGGTCACATCTTGGATTAAGTGCCCAGCAGGAGACTGAGCAGTTTTCCTTAATCTGACAAAAAGGGAGCACTAGAAGCAGGATGGACTTGAGGAGCAGGGCCCTGGTTTGCACAGCTGGTGTAAAAGAAAAAATCACTTGCAGAAGAAAGTTAACTCTGGGTGTGAAATTGTGAAATTTCTAATTTTCAGCTTATGTTTCTAAATGAATAAGAATCAAACTGTATTAAAGAACAATAAGGGGTCTTATTTTACACACAAACATTCATTTTGAATGAAACAGCAACGGAAGTCTACCCAATTTTTACCTTAAGATATATTTGAATCAAGACTATATAGGTCAGAAATATACTTGAAATCTCTCACCTGCCTTGTCATTTGCCAAACACAATCAATAAATTGAAGAAATATAGGAGAACGGTCAGGATCAGCATGGTTGTCATCACCATGGCCCACTCGCTGCAAAGAAAGCAAAAGAAACATCTTCATGTATGCTCTCAAAAGTCATTTTAAATTTCTTTGGTGATAAAGTAATATCTTATCAGGCCTAACAGGATTCCTGGCACATAACAGGCACTCAAAAATGTTTCCAAAATCAAACTGACTTCCATTTCTTTTAGGAAACCAAAATACAGCTTGTTATATTTTTACATGTTGATTGCTTTTGTAATTTCTTTTTAATATAGTTGATTTCTAGAAATGATAACTAGTGAACTAGTGAACTTTTCAAATGGGTTCAAGATCAGTTACTAGCAGATGGTGGGGAAAGGGAAGGGAAAGGAGAGGTACTGGTCTGAATTAGAATAAGATATATTCCATGCTTGTAAAATTATGTCAAAATGGATTCTTCTGTCATGTATAACTAAAAAGACCCAATAAAAGAAGATCAGCTACCACATTAAGCATAGTTTTATCAATGTGGGAGTGAGTACCAATTAGCAGCTCACAAGCACATCACGAATGTCATTTTCTCTGTAAGTATAAAAACGTTTTTTCCATTTTTCAGAAATGTCAAGAAGTCTGCATATCAAAATAGTGATTAATAATCTATAAGTTTTAACCAATTTTCCATCACTCAAGAACTCCAAAATATTACTCTTTCTTGCTCAAGGAAGTCTGGTATTGCATTTCATCTTTTGATATTTTTTACCCACATAAACCATGACTGCCAAAAACACTGAAAATGTCATGAGTAAAAAGATAGCTAAAGAGTGAGCATTCTAAGAGAAGCTTAAAATAATATATGACTAAACAAAAGGTGAGGAAAGAAAAAAAAAAACCACTGGGGATATAGAACACAGTCACCACAGAGGGAAAAAAAAATACTTCATCTATGAAATTGCTATCAGGAAGACATAAAAACAAGGAAACAACCAAGTTCATGTCAACATCTCAGAGTAATAAAGTATTACCTTCTTTTTATTTTACACTGTGGTAAAATGGAAATAATAGTTACCATTTAGGCCATTTTAAGTGTGTAGTCCAGTGGCTTTAAGCACATGTACACTGTCACGTAACCATCACCACCATGTGTGTCCAGAACTTTTTTATCTGCCCAAACTGAAACTGTTCCTGTTAATCACCAACTCCCTATTCTTCTTCCCCTCAGTCCCTGGCAACTACCATTCTGATGTTTCTATGATTTTGACTGTTCTAAGTACATCATGTAAGTGGAAAACATTCACTCTATATACCTTTGTGACTTGCTTCATTCACTTATCACATCTTCAAGGTTCATCCATGTTTTAGAGTGTATCAGAGTTTCTTTCCTATTGTATTCCATCGTATGGATAGACACATTTTGTTTATCCACTCATCTGCTGGTGGACATTTGAGTTGTTTCCACCTTTGGGCTATTGTCAATAATGCTGCTATGAACACTGATGCACAAATATCTGTTTGATTCCCTGCTTTCTCTTCTTCTGCATATATGCCCATAAATGAAATTGCTGGACCAGATGACAATTCTATTTTTAATTTTTTTAGGAACTTCTATACTGTTCCATAGCAGTTGCATATATTGCCTTATTTCTGTACTTCCCCCACATAAAATAGTTTGTAGTGCCTACTCTTCAGTATTTAAGGTACCTAGGGAGCAGTTCCTCACTGATAGTTCACAACTTAGGATTCGTTCTTTCTATTGATACACAGCCACTGAACACCTATGGTGTGTGCAAGGCATCATGCCTGGCCCTCAGAATTTCAGGCATTTTCATGGAATGTAGTAGAGGCCTAGTCTTTGGCTAGGAACCTAGATACAAAGCCAAACGGTGCTTGATATTAATTCATTTGTGGTCCAGTCGAGAGAGAAAGGCTTGTAAATAACAAGGGCAATTAAGTATTATAATGGCTTCTGTGTGTGCAATGGGTACAGTGTGGGCTGAGAGGAACAAGTGAACCATCCTAGGATGGGGTTAGAGAGGGAACAAGGGGAGAAAGTCATAAAAGTCACAGTCACTCAGCCATAAATAATAATAAAATTATGGCATTTGCAGGCAAGTGGATGAAATTGGAGAATATCATGCTAAGTGAGATAAGCCAATCTCAAAAAAACCAAAGGACGAATGATCTCGCTGAAAAGTGGATGATGACACATAATGGGGGGTGGGAGGGTGGCAAGAATGGAGGAAGGAAGGACTGTATAGAGGGAAAAGAGGGGTGGGAGGGGTGGGGGGGAAGGGGAAAAATAACGGAATGAATCAAACATCATTACTCTATGTAAGTGTATGATTACACAAATGGTATGCCTTTACTTCACGTACAAACAGAGAAACAACATGTATCCCATTTGTTTACAATAAAAAAAAGTCACAGTCATGGTGGAGGTCTCATTTAAACTTTGAATGATAGGGAGATGCCTTTTTCCTATTGGCCAGGAATTTATTATAAGCCGTGGAAACATGCGAGGATGCTAGGGGACTCATACGTAACTGGGCATCACAGAGGCTTGGCGGACAAGCAAGGGGACAGATTTGACAGATGAGGCCAGATTGGTGGGCCAGGGCTAGATAACCAAAGGGTTTGAGAGCCCTGCTGAGGGGTTGCCCATGATCCTGGAGGCACAGGAAGGCACTGAGGGATTCACACTGGGCAGTGGCAGCATCAGATATGTTTTTAGGGATGTTCCATCAGGTTACAGGGAAGATGGATTGGAAGGGGACAGGTTGAAAAGAGACTACTTAGGAGACTTTCTGAAGGAAATGATGAGACCTGAATTAAGAGAGCAATGGAGGGGAAATGACAACTTTGTATACATGTACTCAAAATTGTGGGACTGCCTGAGATCACTCAGGGATTAAGCACACAGAGAGTAGGAATCAACGAAGGACTGAGCCCTGATGTACCTCAACATTAAAAGGTAGGAGAGATGAGGGAAGACCTGACAATGAGAGGAAATGTAAAAGTTTATAGAAGTCCAGAAGCCTAGTGAAGAAAGTGCTTCCAGAAGAGGGGAAGAATCAATAGCATCTAATACTCAGGACAAATAAGAGAAGGACTTAGCAAAGTGGCAGTCACTGACAACCATGACAAGACCAATTGCAGGAGACAGCGCACTGTGAAAAAGAAAGCCAGCTGAAGTGAGGTCAAGACAGACTGGAAGGAGAGAGGTAGAGATAGTACACATAATAGTTTTGAAGGGTATTGTAAAGGGGAACAGATCATTGGAGTGGCAGTTAGAGAGGGTTGAGGTCAAAAGGGTTTTTTTGAGGACATAATAGTGTGTTTCTATATCAAAGGGAATGATCTAGGAAAGAGTAGGAATGGGGAAAGGATGGGGGGAGAACATTCAGTCTCATGATAAGGTCCATGAGGTAGATGATGGAAGCAGGTGGGAAAGGGCAGGAACTGGCCTCAGGGGTTCAGATGGCTCATTCACCGAAATTCTAGGTAAGGCAGCGTACAGGAACCCAGTGGGTAGGTGGTTGCAGGCTTGAAACCACGGTTGAAATGCTGGCTCGGCCCTAACTAACGGTGTGACCTAGAGGAGATAACTCACACTCTTGAAACCTCAGTTTCCCTGTCAGTGGTAGCACCTGCCTATCAAGATTAAACAAAATGATGCATGTGATGGTGCTAGACATACACTGGTGCTCAATAAATTGAGGCCATTATGAATCCTATGATCACATCGCCTTCTCTGTGGCCATAGTATGTGAGGCCCAGCATTTGCAAGGAGGGATAGGAGTGCAGAACTGTGGGCTCTCTGGACACATGCACTCCTGGCCAGCCCGGCTGTGTCTGTCATCGCTCATGTCTCAACAGACAGCCCTTACCACTGCCCATGTGAGAGAGGTCACTTGCCAGCTTTACCTCCCTCTAGACATACAGTTTGGGAAGGAAAGGTGGAAGAGAATGGTTTCCGAATATTTAGAGAAGGCAAATTGCAAATATTTGGAAAGATTCTACACTCTTTCCTCCCTACTGAGCCTAGCCCTTGATGAGGAGAAAGAAACAAAGGTGTTTATGATAATGTTTTAAAATAACCACAAGAGGTTAAACTTGGCTGGCATTTAGCAGGGATCCTTGTATCTAAGCACTTGATACACCCAAGCTCCTTCCCCGATACCACTCCATTTCAGAAGGGAGGAAACCAAAGCAAGAGAAGGGAAGGAATGTGTCTAAAGATCTGACAAGAGTTCCCTGGGGCATGGGGCTCAGAGTCTGTGGACCTGCCCTTTCCCTCTGTGAGGGCCTCTCTCTGCTCTCTGCCCTGTGTGGGAACTGCTGGTACACTTGGCACTCTCACATGGAAGCCACTGAAGTCTTCACACTGCCCATTCTACCTTCCAAAGTTAGTCTCTCTGGAAAGCTGGGAGTCTTCCAATCCAATGCATGGTGAAGACAAATCCCCAAGAGCTCAAAAGACTAGGAATTAGCTACCAATTGGATAAAAACACAAATGGCAGCCCCAAAATGCCCCACTAGGTGACCCAGCAATTTCACTCCTGGGGACATGTTCCCCAAATTGAAAGCAGGTTGCTTTGGGGTGAATTACATAGCTTCCAAATTGAAGTCCTAACCCCTAGTACCTCTGAATATGGTGGTATTTGGAGATAGGGCCTTTAAAGAGATGAAGTTACAATGAGGCCATTAGAGTGGGACCTAACCCAATATGACTGGTACTCTTATGAGAAAATGTGAACACACAGAGAGACACCAGGGGCACATGCACAGAGGAATGACCATGTGAAGAGACAGCAAGAGGGCAGCCATCTGTAAGCCAAGGAAAGAGGCTCAGGAGAAACCAAGTTGTCCTGCTGGCAACTTCATTTTGGAGTTCCATCCTTTAGAACTATGAGAAAATATATTTCTGTTGTTTTAAGGTGCCCAGTCTATGGTACTTCATCATGGCAAAAACTTGTACATCCATGTTCACAGTAACAGGTGGAAGCCCAAGTGTCCATCTACAGATGGATGGAAAAACAAAATGTGGCATATATACACAATGGAATACCATTAGCCATAAAAAAGAATGAAAATGTGATATTTGTTATAATATAAAGCAACCCTGAAAACATCATGCTTAGTGAAATCAGGTCATTATGGGAAGATAAATATTGAATGATTCCTCTTATATGAGGTACCTAAAATAGGTAAATTCACAGAGACAGAAAGCAGACTAGTGGTTGTTAGAGGCTAAAGGGACAGAAAAATGGAGAGTGACTCCTTACGATATGTAGAGTTTCCATTTGGGATGATGAGTGTATTTTGGAACTAAACAGAGGTGATGGTTACACAACATTGTGAATGTCCTCTAGGACACTGAATGGAACATTTAAAAATGGTTAATTTTGTTATATAAATTCTACCTCATTTTTAATAAAAAGGCATAAGTATGCACCAAAAAAAAAAAAGCCCTGCCATATAATGTTGAGGTCCATGGTATTCTATTATGGCAATTCAGGTTTGATACAGAGGAGAAAGTTTGCACACAAGTGTGTGTACACATGTCTGTATGTGCTACACATGGCAGGTACATGCATGTAACAAAGCAAAACATTCAAGCATAGGCCACACCATCTCAACTTACCAGTGCAAACCTATGCCCAAAGCTTATCCACTCCTTTTCTACGAGAGTTTCAAATCCTTTAATGGTCCTGTAATAACTGTCCAACATCAGCATCGCCAGAGATGTGAGCTGGGCTGTTCGGTCCCAACCATCGCTGCAGTGCACCACCACAGAGGTTTTCCCAGATTCAATTTTATCAGCAATTCTTACTGCCCCAGCAAGAAGCATCTTCAGAAAAGGAGATATATTAGACAACACTACACTGAATTTCAATTAGTGCATAAAATAATTCTGAGGAGAACTTTGGAAGTTCTGGTCAATAAACCAAACAAGAATGCCATGCAGGGGCTGGGGAACGAAGCTCAGTAGTAGAACTCTTGCCTAGCATATAGGAGGCCCTGGGTTCCATCCCCAGAACCACACATACATACACAGAAGAATACCATGCAATCAATTAAGTATCACTAGGAAATGTTACCATGAT
Organism: Sciurus carolinensis; assembly: GCF_902686445.1. NCBI lineage: Eukaryota > Metazoa > Chordata > Mammalia > Rodentia > Sciuridae > Sciurus > Sciurus carolinensis. The sequence goes on along the minus strand of NC_062232.1, from coordinate 127,486,535 downwards.
TTAAAAAAAGTTATACAAAGAGAAACTACAGCAGTAAATAGGGTCTTTTACTGAAGAGTCACAAAGTTCTTTTACAACCTGCCTTGAGGCAAGCATTATCCCCTTTTGATTATCACAAAAGCCTTCTACAAAGACCATAGTCAGGATGCTGCCTGTGAAAACTAAGAAAGCTCATACATGAAGCAAAAATGCTCTTATTTGTGATACCAGTTCACTTGGAGAAATTTATGGCATGGATGGGGTGAAGTCTTAACTGGAAAGAAGATCAAAGACTGGACCTCTTTACCCTTATATATTCCAGCCAATGTGTCCCATCCACATTGGATAGCCACCGTGCCTCATCGATGGAAGGGTACACAATCTCTTTTAATTTACGTAGTGACTCTCTCATCACATGAATGTTGTGGATCTCCAAGAATACAAGCTCTGCATTTGGGTAAGCACTTTCACTTTCATATCCTCCACCCTTTGCCTGTGAAAAATAAAAGATATACATCATTTTTCTGCAATTAACTTTTCTATCATTTCTAGTGCTACCAGATACAGACCACTAAAGAAGCAACAAAGTCATTCATTAATAAACCTTGTATACACTGATCTGAGTGTCCCGAGGTTGCCAGCAGAACAAAGTATCAAAAACAGTAACTCAAAATAAGACAAATATATCATCTCACAATTCTGAAAGTTAGAAGTCTGAAATCAAGGTGTTGGCAGGTCACACTCCCTCAAAAGCCTCTTGGGGAGGATCCTTTCTTGGGCTTTTCCAGCTCCTTGCAGCCCCAGGCATTCCTGGTTTGTAGACACATTAATCTCTACTTACATCTTCACTTGACCTTCTCCCTTTTGCTTGCATCTCCGCCTCTTCTCTATTCTTATAAAAATACCTTTCATAAAAAATTAGGGCCCACCTCAAAACAATATGACCTCATCTTAATTATACTTGTAAGAACCCTATTTTGAAATAAGCTCACATTCACATGTACTAGGAGTTAGGACTTCACATCTTTTTATAGGTACACAATTCAAGTCATAACATTCTTCTTCATCCTCCATCAGTTTTTAAAATACAAGCAATGACTTATTTCAGAATTAGATACTGGGTATGATGGAGCACACCTGTAATCCCAGTGACTCAGGAAATTGAGGCAGGAGGATGATGTGTTCAAAGCAAGTCTTAGCAACTTAGCCAGGCCCTAAGCAACACAGCAAGATCCTGTCTCTAAATAAAACACAAAAAAGGGTTAGGGATGTTGCTCAGTGGTTAGGCGCCACTGGGGTCAATCCCAGGTACAAAAAAAAAAAAAATTAGGTTTAAAAAGGTATTCCTTATGCATAACTAAAAAGAGTCAATTATAATAAAACTCATTCAAGAAATTGAAAACAAACACAAAAAGGTATCTTCTGTTAGTGCCATCTATCTGAATAGAAAAAAAAGTTGCACTGCTATAAAATTTCTATGTAATAAAAAAACAATTTGGAGGTCTCAAGACAAATTATGACATTTATCTAAGCAATTTTAAGTAAAAAAATACAAATGTAGCAAAAAAGAAGGATATGGCCCACTCCCTGGTGATTACTCAAAAAGTTAAACATAAAATTTCCATATGATCCAGCCATTCCACTTGTGCATATACATCCCACAAAATTCAGAATAGGTATTCAAAGAAAAATTTGTATACAAACATTCACAACAGCATTATTCACAATAGCCAAAAGGAAGAAACTACCCAAATGTCCATCATCAGATAGCTGTGTAAACAAAATGTGGTCTATCTATAGAATGGAATATTATTTCACCATAAAAAGGAATGGGGTACTGATGCTAAAATGTGGATGAACCTTGAAAACAAAGTGAAAGAAGCCAGGCATAAAAGACTACGTATTGTATGATTTCATTTATACGAAGTGTTCAGAACAGGGAATCCATAGGAACAACACTAGTGGGTCCCAGGAGCTAGGAGAAGGGAACGGGAATTATTTGCTAAAGGGGATGGGGTTTGCATTTGGAGTGATGAGAATGCTCTGGAATTAACAGTAGTGCTAATTCACAACACTATGAATGTACTGGGAGTCACTGAATTGTAAACTATGGAATGGCCAAATTGGTAAGTTCTATGTTATCTGAATTTTATCTCAATAAAATAAATAAAAGTAAATATACCTGTGACCCAAAGACCACACTTTCAGTCTCCAATCATTTACCATGTAAATATGAATGCCCACTCCTGGGGCAACAATGATAAACAAGTAGGGACACTGGTCTTTCAGGTCCCCAAAATCTGGGGTTGATAGGGGAGAACAGGGTCAAGGGCAGCACAGGGCTACGGGTCTTCTGCTCTGGAAGAACCCAGGGGGCACCAGGAGCACTAGCCAGGCCTGTTCCACCAGAGAGAAGAAAGCTACAGCTCAGGGAGAAATGGGCAAGAACACCCAAGGTAAAGGGGCCATGGAGATGGACAGTGACACAGCTTCCTGAGAGGGGCATAAGAATTTCAGCAGACAGAAATCTAGGGCAGCAGCAAGAATGATGAACAACAAGACCAGAGAGCATGCTGGAACTCAATGCCAGGAATGAAGAGGGTTAGGCAATAGAGGAATCACTGGCTCTACTGGGAAGAAGGCACTGGAGGTGGGTGAGATCTTTCGTCACCTTCCCTCTCTGTGTCTATTTCTATATGGCCTTCTTATAAGGATACTGGTCATTGCATTTAGGTCCTACTCTAATTTGTTAAGATCTCATCTTAACTGATTACATCTACAAAGACCCAATTTCCAAATAAGTTCTTATTCTGAGGTTCCAGGTAGACACATATTTTGGGGAAACACTGCTAAATCCACTAAGGAGATTCAACATACAAAAATCAATGTAATGTACATTAACAGAATGAAGGGAAAAACAACCAAATGTACATCTCAATTGATGCAGAAAAGACCTTTGACAAAATCAAACATCTCTTCAAGATAAAAACATTCAACAATCTAGGAAAGGAGGTGTGAAAAACCCAAAGCTCATATCATACCTAATAGATGAAAACTGGAATACTTTCCCTTATGATTAGGAACCAGACAAGGATGCCTGCTTTCATCTGAGATTCAACATTGTGGTACAGGTTCTTGATAGGGGATCAGGAAGTAGCTATGAAAAACATCCATACTGGAAAAGATGTAGTCAAACTCTCTATCTACACATGACATAATCATATATGCAGAAGAGTTGATGGGGACTTAGACAAATGAACTAGACATGCAATTTGGTGTCCTGCTTCTATCTCTTCCAAACAGGGTAGAATACAATGAAGTGCCAATTAGGTATTCAGAAAATCACCTCCAAAAGATAGAAAACTATCCCATTCACAATTGCCTTTAAAAAATACTTGGGAATCAGTCTGGATTGCTTTCTCAGAGAAATGCACCACTCTCTTTGCAAAGTGAAAGATCTGCCACAAGAGGGCACTGTGCTTACAGCTCATTCAAAAGGAACCAACTTTCCCAGAAACGACAGCTCTGTCCTGGCACATCCCGAAAAGTTTTGCTGTTGCAACAATTGTATGTGGTCATTGCATGTGGCTAGAGATGGAACAAAGAAGCCATTGTGAGCTCAATAGTTCCAAAGGCAAGACACCAAATGTGACAACACTTGGTCAAATCTCAGTCAAATTTCATTCATGCCGCACGATGGCGCATCTTTCTCAATTATAGTCAGCATGAGTCAGTTGTCAAATTTTTCAGAACTTTGTGTTGCCAGAAAGCTGTCATTTTGAAAATGGGGTAAATAAATTGATGCTTTATTAAGAAACTCTGTAAAAAGAATACTTGGGAATCAAGCTAACAAAAGAGGTGAAGGACTTCTAAAATGAAAACTACAGAACACTAAAGAAAGAAAGTAAAGAAGACCTTAGAAGATGGAAAGATCTCCCATGTTCTTGGATAGGCAGAATTAATATTGTCAAAATGGCCATACTACCAAAAGTTCTATACAGGTTTAATGCAATTCCAATTAAAATCCCAATGACATTCTTCTTAGAAATAGAAAAAGCAGTCATGAAATTCATTTGGAAAAATAAGAGACCCAGAATAGCCAAAGCAATTCTTAGTGAGAAAAGCAAAGCAGGAAGCATCATAATACCAGAACTTAAATTATACTACAGAGCTATAGTAAGAAAAACAGCATGGTATTGGCACCAAAACAGACATGAAGACCAATGGAACAGAATAGAAGACACAAACGCACATAAATACAGGTATCTCGTACAAGACAAAGGTGCCATAAACACACATTGGAGAAAAGATAGTCTCTTCAAAACTAGAAATCCACATGTAGCAAAATGAAATTAAACCCCTATCTCTCACCCTGCACAAAAATGAACTCAGAATGGATCAACGACCTTGATATTAGACCAGAGACCCTGTGTCCACTAGAAGAAAATGCAGGCCAAACTCTCCATCATGATGGCTTAGAAATCAACTTCTTCAACAAGAATCCTAAAGTGCAGGAAGTAAAATCAAGAATCAATAAATGGGATGATATCAAACTAAAAAGCTTCTTTACAGCAAAGGGAACAATCCAGAATGTGAAGAGAGAGGCTACATAATGGGAGAAAATCATTGCCACTCACACCTCAGATAGAACACTAATCTCCAGGATACATAAAGAACTCAAAAAATTTAACACCAAAAAAACAAATAACATAATCAATAAATGGGCAAAGGGACTGGACAGGCACATTACAGAAGAAATATGAAGGGTAAACAAATATATAAAAAATGTTTAACTTCTCTAGCAATTAGAGAAATGCAAATTAAAACCACACTAAGATTTCATTTCGCTCCAGTCAGAATGGCAATTCTCAAGAATACAAGTAACAATAAATGTTGGCAAGGATGTGGGGGAAAAGGTTCACTCACACATTGTTATTGAGACTGCCAATTGGTGCAATCACTCTGGAAAGCAGTATGGAAATTCCTCAGAAAACTTGGAATGGAACCATCATTTTACCCAGCTATCCCACTCCTCGGCATATACCCAAAGGACTTACCAGCATAGTACAGTGATGCAGCCACATCAATGTTTATAGCAGTACAACTCACAATAGCTAAGCTATGGAACCAACCTAGGTATCCTTCAGCAGATGAATGGATAAAGAAAATGTGGTATATATACACCATGGTATATTACTCAGCCATAAAAAAGAATGACTTTGTGATTTGTGCTGGTAAATGGATGGATCGGGAGACTATCATGCTAAGTGAAATAAGCCAATCCCCCAAAACCAAAGGCCAAATGTTCTCTTTGATATGTGGATGCTATCACACAATAAGGGAGGGGGAGGGAAGAATAGAAGTTCAGTGGATTAGACAAAGGGGAAGAGAGGGAAAGGAGATGGGATGAGAATAGGAAAGACAGTAGAATGCAGTGGACATAACTTTCCTATATTCGGGTATGAATATATCACCAGTGAAATTCACCATCATGTACAACCACAAAAATGGGATCCTAATTAGAATAAGTTATACTCCATGTATGTATAATATGTCAAAATATACTCTACTATCATGTATATCTAAAAAGAATTTTTAAAAAATTAAAAATGAAGAATATACCTTGTTGGTATCAGCTACACTGTTTTGTCGGGCATCAAAGATGACAAGTTTGTGGGACTGTGCATTAGCATCCATTATTGTTTGCAAGTATTTTTCATCTTCTTTGCAGCGTTTATCATTGGGACCCACCAGTGGCTGGCTGCAACGGGTAATCGTTGCCTGACTCTCCGGATGAATCCATGACAATACCTAGTGTTTTTAAGTAAAAATATTAGTATAATTCCTAAAGTAATATATTCTCTAATTACTTGGGACCCAAAGCATAGTGTCTCCCTGAGATTTTCCTCTCTGAGCACATTTTATTTTCCTTCATGTGACAGTGGATAACCACGTGGCAGCATGTGCAGCAGCTTGTTCAATATGTGTTTCTCCTAAGCCAGACAGTTGGTCACATCTATCCCCACAGCCTAGCACACACCAGCCTGGTACATGGTAGGTACTGAGGCACCAAAGGCATAAGGTACTCAGGTACTGAGGGTAGGTGGCTACTTATTTGAGGTAGAAGTTAACAGATCTTGCAAAGACTAGGATTGGGGAGGTGGCAGACTGGCTCATCAGAGCTGAAAGAGCAGTACAGTGGCCAAAGGTCCCACTGTTCTGGTCAGGTTGTAACACATCTGACTAGATGAGCTCTACAAATCTCCTTTCACCTCAAAAATTCTATGAGTCTAAGAAAAGTAAAACCTAAGTTCAAATATTACTGAAATATATCCCCAATCCTAATTGACTAGATACTCTTTTCTCCTAATTAAAAAAAATCTTTGTATCTCCACAGTAACACATGTGGTAGGGTGAGGACAAAGTGAATACACAGTCTCATAAAATCTTAAATTCTGCCACCAAACCTCCCATTTTCCTCCAATGGCCAAGTAACTCAGAATTATAATGGATGTAAACTCCAGGGTAAAACCATCACTCCCTGCTGGCTGCAGTTGTTTCTCTAACAGCGTCTTTCCCATGCAGCTACAACATTCCACTCAGAATGAAGAAAGAATCTTTTCCAGGACACTGTGGTGAAACCAGTGATTATAAACTGTTAATGCAACATCATGCTTTTTTTTTTTTTTGCTGTGCCTTTGTTAAGTTGCACTTAGAAATGGAAAACTCATGCAAAGGGGAGACACAGCACAAAGAATGTTTATATCATTAGGTATTTCTTTTTTTTTTTTTTTTTTTTTTTTGGTGGTGCTGGGGATTGAACCCCGGGCCTTGTGCACACAAGGCAAGCAGGCAAGCACTTTACCAACTGAACTATATCCCCAGTCCCTCATTAGGTATTTCTTGAGAACCAAAAATATGTTCATGTTTTTTTTTTAATATTTTTTAGTTGTTGATGGACCTTTATTTTATTCATTTATTTCTACATGGTGCTGAGGATTGAACCCAGTGCCTCACACATGCTAGGCAAGCGCTCTACCACTGAGCTACAACCTCGGCCCATATGGTCATGCTTTTAACCTTTTCTTCTACTGTCCACTTGGCTAGATTGTTTTTGCTTTGCATCTTTCCATAGTACATCAAACACAGTACATGTTTCCATTGGAGTGAAAATGTTCATTCATTACTTACAGGGACTCTGCCTTTTGCTCGAAAGGCTGCCACTTTTGAAAGGTCATCATCTTTTACACTAGTTGGCACAACAATGATGGCAGGGTAGGTGTCACAGAACTCATAATTACTGTTTATTTTGGATATTTTCCAACTCTCATTTGGCAAGCCCTGCATGGTATTAAGAAGAAGGGAAAAAACATACTTTCCCACTTTGAAAAAGTAATAAGCATTAATCACATCTGTTTCTTATTTTCAACAAAAATTCATTTACACCTGTTTATTGTTACAAGTTCATATGTGTGTGTGAATATATATACACTTGTATAATATATGTATTATACATATATGAGTGTGTGTGTGTGTGTGTGTGTGTGTGTGTGTATGGTGTGTGTTTGTATGTGTGTGTATAAAATCTAGTATAACGTATTTCCTAGATATCCTAAAAATCTAATGAAGCATGAGGTTTTCCAAATCATACTAAAAAATTAAAAGTATACTCTAGAATTCCAGTTCTATATATTTCTTATCCTGTTTTTTATAAATAATAAGCTTAGTGTTGCTTCTGAAAATGCACCCAAAAATACCTTAGAAACATAACAACAAATGTTGAAATTAATATACAACATTACACCAAATATAAGGTATAGACAAAGATTAAATATCATGAAAATAAGATCATGCTGGAATAATTTGAAGCTAACAATGCACTAAAGAGCTCCCAAACCCAGGAGCACCACCTCAGACAAGACACAGTCTCAAACTGAACTTAATCCACTGGTTTAGATCCTCAGCCATCTACTCTTTAACAGGGCATCTAATAAAAACCATCTGGAAGACCTGGCTTTTAAATCCCCATCCTTGACCCCTTGAAAAGGATGAACAACCAGTGCCAGAATAAAAGTTTTGGCAGAGGAGAAGATGGCATCACAGGAGATGGAGAATGGATAAGCTAGAGAAGTTGTGCCTATGTACAACTGACAGCAAAGTTTCTTTTCTCCCACTACATTTCTAACCTTTTAGAAAAGAAAAAGATGTTCAACTTATTTATTTTCAGTCTGATAAGCAGCATTCTTTTTTTACCTGTCTCTTATATTCAGACACTGGATCATAAACTTTCCAGCCATTAATTGGAAATTTTTCTTTATAGCTGAATGCAAATTGTGCCTGGACACAAAAACAACAAAACAGATACATCAGTATATATATTTTTACATCGTACCATTATTAAAGCTTTTCATTCTGACATGAGCTGAATGTGTGAGTATTCCTACTCTCAACTTGGATTTTGAAGCAACAAATTGGTAGTACCTCTTAATCATTACAAAGAACTGACAAAGTCCAAATAGTCTAATATTAGATACCAACAGAAGAAAAAAGAACTGAAGGAAACCTCTTGAAAACAGAATAATTAAGCACAAAATTATTAGGCCACTTTGGTGTACTTACCTGCCCATTGGAAAGAGGAAATGCATATTTGTTGAGGTTTTCAAATATTCCGAGTTTACGCTGTTCCTCCTGTTTATAAGCAAGTCGCAAGTTCCTCATATCCTGGTTAAAAAAAAATTAGCAGAACTCAAGTTACTCAACATGTACTGAGGATCTATGCCATAAATAGATAAATAAAATATTTTATTAATCTCCCATTTTCTACTGTCTCCCCAACTAACAAAAAGCAATTTAACAAAAGCACCTCAAATGAAATAAAACAATTAAGTAGGGAAACTATAACACAGGGAACATACTATGTAGGGAATCACCAGATGTAACAAAGAATAAGGTTTGTACACAAAATTTGTGCCGTCAAGTTCTGTGAAGTTACTGAACATGGTGTGTCATGGAATTAATTGTACATTTTAAGCTACTGAAAAAACCATCTATACAATTTATACTATCCATAAAACAAAAATGCCTCAGATGCTTCCCCCATGCACTTACAGAAAGAATTCTATATCATGTAGAGACAGTGATGCACTTACACCAACATGATGCTGTTTCTCAAGATCACAGTTTCTTGAAACACCTCCTCACAATGCCAGCTGATGGCCAAAGACCAAGCACAAGTAAATGGGAAAAATCCCACCAAGCCCAGCTCCGATGGTGTCACTTCCTCCCATGACAATGTTTTAAGCATTGCCTCACAACCTTTTTAAAATTATGTCCATGTCAAATATAAAAATATCGTTCTCCAAGATTATATGAAATTTGAAAATAAATGTAACTGAAAACAAAGGAATCAGAATTTGGGAAGTGAAAAAGTTATTGTTGTATATTTATAACAGCAAAAGCATGGGAATAAGCCGTCAGTAGGGGCTGTAGTTATATAAACTATAAAATACCTAATGGGACACTGAAGAGTTATTAAAATCAAGAAGTAACTTTGTGCACTGATAGAAAGAAGTTCCAAGGTATACTGTTAAGGGGTAAAAGAAAGGAGAACGTTGTATATAATACAGTACAATTTGTATTTTCAAAGAATGACTAGACATACATGCTTGAAGAGAGGTACTTTAGGCATTGGTAACTAGAGTGCTAGCAGGGAGTGGAACAGGGACATTGGGAAGAGGAAGACTTACTTTTTGCTACATATAATTTTTGTACTTTTAAATTCTGTACCACCTGTTAAAAATAAATCCCACAATTCGCATGGCCTTTATGCATGAGCTGGGAGGGTTAAGAGCCTGGCCTTAGTGCTTTTAGGTTAGAAAATATTTAAACTAGCTATTAGTAAATGTCCAGTCTGCCATAAAAATATCTTGGTAAAACAATCACAGGACACCTGCCAGAGCAGCACAATTTCCTGACACACCCTCTTTCAGAGCTATACTGGCTACACACACACACACACACACACACACACACGCATACACATGCTTGGTAGCTAAGTGAGCTGACTTGCTGTTTGAGAGTACTCAGAAAGAAAAGCCTCCTAAGCCTGGAGGAGCATGTGCAATGATCCTGGTGTGGGGCTCAGGGTGTAGCTCAGTGATAGAGTACATGCTTACCAAGTGTAAAGCCCTGGGTTCGATCCTCAGCAACACAGAAAAGAAAAATACTTTTGGTATATGTGTCAGGGAATGGGCTGAAGGCAAGCAGGAGCATCTAAAGGAAAGCCAACAGGACTGGGAGGCAAGAATGAGTGGAGGATGGCTCCAAAGGAAGCTGCGGAAGCAACTGAGTCCGGTTCAGACATGTGGGGTCTTGACAAGGAGTGTTTCCCTTAGCCTATGAACAATGGGAAACTACTCAAGAGTTATGAAAAGGGGAATGGCAAGTTTCAAAATCACAGAACAAGTTCAGGCTTCTGCTGTAAGTTCTACAGCTGCTTGCCACTGTTTGCATGTGGAACCCTAAGAGGGACAATTGCAATGTTCCATGTAGTCCCTAACATGAGTTCAGTAAGACAATTTGGAAGAGTAAAAGGCTCTGTGAAGAACCGTATTTAACTGCGGTCTAAGGCCAACCAGGGGTAGCCTTCCTAGGAGATCTGGTCAAAGCAAAGAGATTGGCAGAAATCCAAACCCCAAATTTGGAAGGGACTTTGACAATTCTGCAGGCAGGATACTTTCTTGGTACTTTAGGCAGGTTTTTAGTATTATATGAGGTACACCCACTGGAGATAAAACATACCCATTAAGGGTATTTCTTAAGTGACTATTCATTATTAAATTTATCACATACAATTCTACTTAACTCATTGGAAGAAGGGTATAAAATAAAAAAATGAGCAGTTTAAGGTGAAAATTAAAACATCACCAAAAATCTTTAATCACAGGATTTACATAACACTGCTGACCCTTTAGCAAGTTTTTGACCATCCACTATTCTCAAGAGTAGCCTTAAAACAATGAACAAACCAGGTGTGGTGGCGCACGCCTGTAATCCCAATGGCTGGGGAGGCAGAGGCAGTAGGATCGAGAGGTCAAACCAGTCTCAGCAACTTAGTGAGACCTTGTCTCTAAATAAAATATAAAAAATGGGCTGGGGATGTGGCTCAGTGGTTAAGCACTTCCGCGTTCAATCCCTGGCATGAAAAAAAAAGGTGAGTGGGGGCTGGGGATGTAGCTCAGTGGTTAAGCACCCCTGGGATCAATCTTTGGTACAAAAAATAAAATAAAATAAAACCTCCTGTCCTGACCCCCTGGCTTTCCTGGCTGAAGGACAAATGAGAGAAAACAGATTACCCAGGTTCAGTCCCTGGTACAAAAAAGAAAAACAAGAATGAGAAAAAAAAAAGTATTGATTTCTGCTTTCCATTTGCTTTCTCTGAGATATAACAAAAAAATAAGTTATAGGTTACATTAACTCTGAATACATCAAAAGAGCTGGGTTTGGTAGCACACAGCCTGTTATCACACCAGAGACTCAGAAGGATGAGGCAGGAAGATTCAAATTTGAGGCTAGCCTAGGCAACTTAGTGAGATCCTGTCCCAAAATGAAAAAATTAAAAGGGGTAGGGATGTAGCTTGATAGAGCATACTTTCAATTCCCAATACCAAATAAAAAAGAGGAAGACAGAAATACTTCAAGAGAAAAGGATTAATTTAATGAGTTACACAATGGTTTAAATCTGTTGATATAAGATTCGAAGGGATCTCTGCCATGAAAAGATACTGAGGATCTGAGATACTAACCGTACAAATTATTCTTACTAACCAAAGATCACAAAGGCTGAGTCAGAAAAAGTTCTGAGCCAACTGCCCCTTTTTAGTTTTCTCATGTGTTTGCGGTTTACCTTGCACACGATCTCTATACCACAGGAATTGTCCCCATGGCTCTGCACGCCAATCTTCTCAACTCTGCTGATCACTCCAAGGGGAACATCAAGGATGAAATGTGGATCCTACATTTAAAAATTAAGATTAATACCTATCAAGGTCAGTCACGTGAGTTTTCATGTCTTAAGTCTTTGAAGGGTTACAAAATATGTTTGTTCTACATTTACTCTTTATTCCAGCTAAGAAACTGAAGGGACTTTGACAATTATGGCATACCTTCTGAGGTCTCCATTGAGACTAGAGTGAAACTTCCCCTCCAGGTTTAAGTGGTATTTTAATAGCCTTTTGGTCAAACATACAAAATATGTTTGCAAATGTGATATCTTAAAACTCCCCCTCTGAAATTAAAAAATAAAAATAAAAAATCATCCCTCACTCTCTGGTTATCTCTGGGTGATAGGATTTCAGGAGACGGTTTACTTTCTTCTTGTATTGTTCTGAAGTATTTTTTTTAATAAAATACACTTTTAAAAACTCACTGTCTTGGACTAGGGATGGAGGTCAGTGGTAGAGCACTTGCCTAGCATATTTGAGGTCCAGGGTTCAATCCCCAGTAGAGCAAAAAATAAATAAGTAAATAAATAAACATTAAAAACTCACCCTCTCTACATTTTTGAAGTACATCTTAAAGTCCGTCACTGTCAGGGTTCCACTCACTGCTCCCATAAATGGGCAGATATACATGACATCTTTCACTGAAAGAAAAAAACTGAAAGTAGCAACTACTGCAATAGACTTGTGCTTTAATAAATCTTAGCTTGAGTTTCCAAATATATATGTGTGTGTGTGATTCCAATTTTCTAGGAATCTTAAACTCCTAGGATTTTATACATTATTATTTTAAAAAAGACAGATGGAGAGTCTTCTAATAAAGTTCAATTGTTTAAAATAAAACTGATTTGTTACTTAACGAAGTTTTAAGTAAAAGGTCTCATAATGTTACATTTTGTGATTTTTTTTCCAGGTAGTTAACATTTTCCCTGGGAGATAAATTAATCACATTCAAAACATTAAATTCTGAAGACAGTGGGCTTTCCTTTCATGAATTACTGCTACTTAAATCTAATGGAAGATGAACACTAACTCCAAATGCTGTTCCAAGACAAACTGATTTACAAATGACAAAACTATAGTCACTTCAATGAAGTAGAAAAAGACTTGTTTCAGGGTTGAGGGTGTAGTTCAGTGGTAGAGCACTTGCTTACCAGGCATGAGGTCCTGGATTCTATCTTCACACTTGGAAAAGAAATTCCCATTTTCAAATTCCTAACCAGCTTCCTTATCGATTTTAACTTTCTTTTTATTATCAATCAAGTATAAAACATTTTAATTCCTATGAGTGTTAAGAAGTCCACATCTACCATAAAGATCCTACATTATTATTTTCCAAAAAATATCACTCCACTAGATTGACAAGAATATACATAGCTACAGATGTATCCGAGTGGAATAATTAAAAGTACTAAAGTTAGCCTAGCATGGTGGTATATGACTATGATCCTGGTGACAAGGGAGGCTGAGGCAGGAGGATTGAAAGTTCAGTCAGCCTCAGAAATTTAGCAAGGCCCTAAGCAACTAAGTGAGACCCAGTCTCTAAATTAAAAATAAAAGGGCTAGGGATGTGGCCTAGTGTTTAAGTGCCCCTGGGTTTAATCCGTAGTAAATGAAAATAAAAACAATGTATTATGGGGTTTTATAACATAAGTAAGAGTAAAATGGATGAGAATCATAGCATAAAGGCTGGGAGGAGACAAATGAAAGGTTCTTATCCTATACATGAAGAGATTTAAAATCAGTTGAAGTCATCTGTGGTAAGTTAAAGATGTGAAGCAACCAGTAAAATAAGAAAAAGTGTTATAGCTATAATGCAAACAAATGATATGAAATAGAATCTTAAAAAATGTACAACTAAACTAAAAGATGAACAAAACGAGGGAAAAGGAATCAGAACAAATGGGACCAAGAGAAAACAAACACCAATATTGTGCATTTAAAGCTAATTATATTAATAATTATATAACGAGTAAGTGGTTTTATATTAATAATATATAACATGCAAATGGCCTAAACACCTCAATTAGAAGCAAACTTTATCAGACTGAAGACAAAAGCAAGACCCAACTATATATGGCTTAAAAGAAACCCACTTGAAATATAAAAATACAAATAGTTTGAAATTCAGATGAAAATAGGTATATCGTGTTAATACTAATTAAAAGAAAGCTACCATATGTATAAAAATCTCAGACCAAGTAGATTTCAGAGCAGAAACTATTACCAGAAATAAAGGGGTCAATTCATCAGAAGGACATACTTCAAAACTGATAGAAGTGCCATGAGAAACAGACACATCCCCAATTATGTGAGATTTCAAAACCTCTCTCTCAATAATTGAGAGAAGTAGATGGAAAAAGAGTAAGGGCACAGAAGACTTGAACAATGCTATCAACAAACAACCTAATTGACATTTATAGAACACTAATCAATGATAGCAAAACACACATTCAAGTACATATAAACCATTTATGAAGAAAGACCATAATAAAAGTCTTGATAAATATAGAAGTATTAAAGGCATTAAAATATGTTTTCTAAATACAAATGGATGAATAAAATTGGAAAAATTCACAAATATAAGGAAATTGAATAACACCCTCCAAAATAACCCAAGGTTCAAAAAGGAAATCAAAAGGAAAACTTAAGCATTTTCAATTGAATGAAAGTGAAAGCATAGCATCATAATTGGTGAGATACAACTAAAGCAGCACTTGAAAGAAAATATGGGCTGGGCACAGTGGTGCACACCTGTAATCCCAGCAGCTCAGGAGGCTGAGGCAGGAGGACAACAAGTTCAAAGGCAGCCTCAGCAAAAGCGAGGCACAGAGCAACTCAGTGAGACCCTGTCTCTACAAAAGAAAGAAAGAAAGAAAATCTGAACACCTAGAGTAGAAAAGAACAAAGGCCTCAAATCAATGACCACAGCTTCTACCTCAAGAAACTAAAAAATAAAGGGAGAATTCAACCAAAGTAAGCAAGCAAAAGATAGGAAACACTAAGGATCAGAGTAGAAATAAAATAGAAAACAAAATAATGAAACCAAAAGCTGATTCTTTGAGAAGATCAATAAAACTGATAAACCTCTAACCCAAGGTTTAATTAATTTCTGAATATTAAATCTACCTTGAATTCCCAGGATAATATCTACTATTATATAATACCCTTTTTATATATTGTTGGATTATTAAAAGTTTTCGGAGGGCTGGGGTTGTGGCTCAGTGGTACAGCTTTCATTAGCACATGTGAGGCACAGGGTTTGATCCTCAGCACTGCATAAAAATAAAGAAATAAAATAAAGGTATTGTGTATTTCTAAAAAACATTTAGAAATGAAAACAATTTTTTGGAAGTTTTACATCTATATTTATGACATATTGCTCTGTAGTATTTTCCCAATGACCATCACGTTTTCATATCCTTTCTATTGCTAAACAATCTTTCATAGTAAGGATACACGACAGCTTACTTATACATTCATTTTCTGATGGATGTGTGGGTTGTTTCTATTGTGACTGCTACAAATAAAGCTGTTAAAACACATAAAAGTCTTTTGATGTGTATTTCCTATTTCTTGGGTAAATATCTAAGGAATGGTGTGTCTGGGTCATATTGTAAGTGTACATTTAACTTTTTAAGAAACTTCTAAAAGGTATCTATTTTTTAAAAGGTAAATTAAGTGTTGCCAAAGAGAAAAGTCATGCACAATATAATATATAAATGAGGAAAGTGATGTCACTCCAAATCCTATGGGTATTAAATGAATGAGGGGATGTGAAAAACAACTGGACAATAATTTGACAACTCAGATTTAATGGGCAAATTCCTAGAAAGACATAAACTACTATAGCTTACTTGAGAAAAAAAATACAACCAAGTAATCCTACAACTACTAAAGACACTACATTTTTACTTAAAACCTTCCCACAAAAAGACTCAAGATTCAGGTACCAAATATTTGAGGAAGAAATAAACTCTTACAGAAGACTTAGGAAAAGAGAATAATTTCCAATTCACTCTACAAAGATAGCATTATTCTGATGCAAAAACTAATAGTCATTACAAGAAAACCACAGAGCAATATGTCATAAAAACTGATGCAAAGTTTCTAAAATTTTTAATAAAACAAACCCAACAATATATAAAAAACTATAATACATTATAAGCAAATAGAGTTTATCCTGGGAATGCAAGGTTGATTTAACATTCAGAAATTAAGTAATATAATCCATCATATTATAAACTAAAGAAAATCATGATTATATTAATCAATACAGAAAATGCATTTGACAAAATCATTATTGATAAAAACTCTCAGCAAACTAAGAATAGAAAGGAACCTCAACATGATAAAAGGCATCCACAAGAAGCCTCACAGCTAACATCATATTTAACATTGAAAGTATGAAAACTTTCCCAAGATTAGGAACAAGACATATCTGCTCACCTCTTTTCTTTAACATTATACTGGAGGTTCAAGCAAGGGAAATAAAGCAAGAAAAAATAATTAAAAGGCACAAAGAACTGAAGAAATGAAATGCTCATATATTGCTGGTGAGAATGTATACTGGCTTAACCAATTAACAATTTAGCAGTTTCTGTTTTAAAAAAACATGTGTATATATATATATACATATATATATGATATTGATGGACCTTTATTTTATTCACTTATTTATATGTGGTGCTAAGACTTGAACCCAGTGCCTCACACATGCTAGGTAAGCGCTGTACCACTGAGCCACAATCCCAGCCCTAGCAATTTCTTAAATGGTTAAATGCACATCTATCATATGACCCTGATACTCCATACCTTAGGGATATTTACCCAAGAGAAAAGGAAATATATGTTCAGACAAAGACTTGTACATACAGGTTCACAGCAGCTTTATTTGTAGTTGGCAACCAACAGAAACAACCCAAATATTCACCAATAGATCAATAAATAGGCAAGCTGTCACGTATCCATATAATGAAATACTATTCAGCAACAAAAAGGAATGATTGTCAACCCGTGTCACAGTATGGATATCAAAATATGTACTGATTGGAACAAGCTAGACAATAAAGAATATATACAATGATTTCATTTCTAAACATACTAGAAAATACAATCTAGTCTATAGTGCTTAAGGATAGGGAGGAATATGCCAGGAGTAGGGAATAACAAGGGGGCATAAGGAAACCTCCAGGGGTGATAAATACATTCATTACATTGACTGTGATAATGGCTCTCCATGCATATACTGTCTCAAAACTCTTCATATTCCAACAGTGACAAACTAAAATAATACTCCATGGGAAATGCTTTACTTTACAATGACCTACTTTAATACTTTGCCTCCAGGAATATATTATATTTAAAAGTAAGGGTTAATTTACTTACCCTTTGAAAGCCACTGGAGGAATTTAAAGTATACTTAAATCACTTAAGGATGTGCAGATATCCTTAACATATATTTCCAACAATTGGGAGACGAATGGGGCCAGGAGGGAGTATGTCTCTCCCAGAGTTCCATTTCCAGAGTGAAAGAAGTAAACACGAGAAAAAAAGCACCAGGACTTCAGCTGGATCCACTGAAGTCTTCTCTTCTTAAAAAAACAACTGCAAACTTGCAATCCAAGCTTTTATAACACTCTCTACTAATTCAAAATGTGTCTGCTATACAATGTGATCAATCACCTAGATTAGCTCTAATCTCTTCTAAGTGGACTTTGACCCAGTGATAAAGTAAAAAACCCCTCTACACATTGTAGACTTTCAATCTGTTTGTTAATGTCTGGAGAAAAATCAAGGGCATGACATAATTAGCTCACATTTTAAACAGATCACTCAGAAGGCAGCATGGAGCAGGGCTGGAAGAAGAAACAGTCATAGACCACCAAGAGGGAATCGAGTTGCAAAAGCCAAGGAAAGAAAGAGTTTTGAACCAGGAATGGATAAGCCAAGAGCCACAGACTGGGATATTCAGGAGGAAGAGTTATTTGGAGACCCAGGTAGAAGAGCCTGGCTACTCAAATGTTCTTGATACAAGATGACCATACTATGAAACTAAACACATATCTTTGGGAGGGAGCCATGAAGAAAGAAGGAACTACACAGTCTTGCAAAGCAGATTGTCAAACCTGACAAACTGATGGTAGGAAAAGGTGGCACCCACCAGCAATGTGTGAGTGTACCTTTTTCCCCACATCCTCACCAACATTTACTGTTGCTAGCTAAACTATAGAATCGACTATATGTTGAGGTGCCCTTCAACAGATGAATGGGTAAAGAAAATGTGGCATATATACATAATGGAATATTACTCAGCCATAAAGAAGAATGAGATGATGACATTTGCTAGTAAATAGATGGAACTGGAGATGATCGTGCTAAGTGAAATAAGCCAATCCCAACAAACCAAAGTCCAAATGTTTTCTCTGATATGCCAATGCTAATGCACAATGGGGGGGTTGGGAAGAAAAGAAGTACCATCGATTAGGCAGAGGGGAGTGTAAGGAGGGGAGTGGGTAAGGAGGTAGAAAAGATAGTAGAATGAATTGGACATTAATACCCTATATGCATATAGGACTGCATGACCAGTGTGATCCTACGTCATGTACAACCAGAAGAATGAGAAGTCAGATTCCATTTATGTGCGATGTGTCAGAATGCATTCTACCACCATACATAACTAATTAGAACAAATTTTTAAAAAGAAAGAAAAGGTGGCACCCATTTGCCCCTCCCATCCACCCATAGCATAAATAACTACCTCCTAAAATGCCTGGCAAGCCACCATGGAGGGATACTGGAGCACTCATGCCAATAACTTTACAATCCTGGATGGTAACACATGATGCCCTTTTCTTGCACTAAAATTATACTTTTTGGAATCCTATAATTCACTAAAATTTCTTTGCAAAGTTCTCAAAACTGTTATTAAAATACAATATAGACTGTCTACCAATACATTTTCTATATGGTGAAAGATTCCAATAAAGTAGTGAACTGACACTACATTGAGTGTCTAATCAGCTCTCGGTTCATCAGGAAAAGCTGGATCCCTCTTCTCTTGGTAATGCCAACTAATACTCAGTTTAATGGGATCCTCTGCAATTTTCTCTCTCTTAAGGTCAGGACAACACTAATAAGAATGAATAGACCTAGTCCACTTGTCCCCTAATTAATTTGGTCTGGCTGATATCCAGCATATATAAAACCTGTGCTTGCAAATAAAGTGCCATTTCATCTTAGGGATCTCTATAAGCAAGGTATATATGTTAAACTTACCAACAGCCTTAATTGATTCTCCTGGAAAAAGCGGTGCTTCTTCCATCTGTGCCAACTTATTTCCATCCCTTAGAGCCTGGCCAAAAAACCAAACAGGAGTAAATCTTACTTTACATCTGTACACCTGAGAAAAACTTTGGTGTTCTGTGCTCTCTACAAGGCTATGTAAGCGTGCACAACATATGCCCCCCCTCCCTTCAAAAGACAATTTCAAAGCTCAGCATCACAGGACATCATGCTGCATATTCTAGCAAATTATTACAACATATTTACATTTCACAGTTAGAAAGCATTAATACAAAAGGGGCTTGACATGACAGATAGATACTATAATCACTACACAGACAGCTAATATATAAGATGCCTCTAGAATTTGGAAATAAGGTCAGAAAAAGGTTACCTTCTGAGCATGAAACTCATTAAAAAAAACTTAGATGCAGGTGCTTAGCTTGCCATAGAAATAACCCAACCTATAGAGATAGTTTAGGAAACCCCAAACCCTAATCGAATAATCAGACAATGGTCTCAGAACATAACTAAGGAAAGTCCTAGTCTCTGGTACTGCAGCCCAGCCACATGTGTGTGTGCACACACACATATACCAAGTATAAGACAGGGGACATGGAAGGTGGGATTTTTCAGTTTACCCAATCCAGGCCACAAGAAAGTACACTCATCTAGAAGAAAAGAGTATGGGTTGAGCATGTCTAATAAAAAAAAATCCCCAATCTGAAATGCTCCAAAGTCTAAAACATTTTGAGCACTAACACGATGTCACAAGTGGAAAATTCTACACTTGACCTTATGTGATGGGTCATGGTCAATACACAGGTACTAAAAATATTGTATGTTGCATAAAATTTCAGGTTATGTGTATAAGGTATACATGAAAGATAAATTTCATTTTAGACTTGGGAACTCATCTCTAAGATATTTTGTTACATTCATGAAAATATACCAAAATCCAAAAATTCCCAAATCGGAAACATTTTTGGTTCCAAGCATTTTGGATAAGAGATCCTCAACCAGCATTCCAGACTACACTGCGGAGCAGGATATGCTCATCAGGCATTCCTCAAGTCAATTCACTTTAGCACTAATTTCATGCTCACCAAGAAAACTGCTAATGGCTTACTAGTTTCCTGTCTGGCTACAATGATACTAGAAGGATGCCTTGATGGCTGGCACATTTCGTGCCCAAACTTTAGAATGAACACACTGGCATTACAGCCTAGTAGCCAGTTTCTTATAAGCTTGGTTGGATGGTGCCAGATAGCTCAGGGAAGGTCCAAAAGCAGTGCGCTCTTGGAGTACAACACCAGGAACTAGAGCCTA
Organism: Sciurus carolinensis; assembly: GCF_902686445.1. Lineage (NCBI taxonomy): Eukaryota > Metazoa > Chordata > Mammalia > Rodentia > Sciuridae > Sciurus > Sciurus carolinensis. The sequence continues at coordinate 127,465,944 of NC_062232.1, read as the reverse complement.
AACCTGGGGCCTATTCCAAGGCACCACCACCTCTGTGAGATGTTGCCAAGGATACCACTCATTTTCATCTTGGCATATATGACATAATGTGTCATAAATAAGAATAAGGTGATCAAAACCCTAGCAATTCCCAAGATATGCTTCATAGAGCTTTAAATTCCCAAGAAATGTGAACAGATCTTAAAAAAAGAAAAGTTTGGGAAATGCTGGATTGAACAAAACAAGTTAAGCTATTTGTTTAGTGAGACAAGTCTTTAGTGTGTTAATGTACACCAAGGCAGCAAGAGGGCGCTACAGTATAATAATGCATGTCTCATACCTATTTGAACATGGGCTGCATTTCCAAGGAATACCTGTCAACACCGGGAGGCCACTGGTGTTCAGTGGAAAACAGGTTGAACAACACCAAGTTTTCAGCATAATTTTGTAAAGCAAAATGGATGTCTTTTATAACTCTAATATAAATTATTGAAAATTTAAAAATTACTAATGATTTTTCATAGTTATAAGAATATTTCAATCTTTCATTAAAGGGACTGAAAGGTGAATTTAGAAACATTATGCATAGTACTTTCATGGAATTTTTTTAAATGAAGGAAAATGTTAAAAATAAACAGCAAATTCAATACTAAAATGTTGGTTGGGTATGCCTTCTTTTCTGGGAGGGAACAAAATGACATGGCCCATTTTTCTCCTTATGTAAAGATATATAGTTAATATAATATACATTAGAATCCAGCATTACCTCTAAACAATTTATTCCATTTAATTTTAGTATAGATTGGTTAAGACATTTTTCAGCCAAAATTTTTAAGGCATTAACACATTAAAGGGAACATGGAGAATCATTTTAGATTCTATGCCCACATCTGTATTAGATTATATCTTTTATGCAACAAAGCATAAGCCAGAATGTACACTTTTAAATGCCTGGTTTTAGAAACATTAAAATATCTTAAGGGATGCCTTAATTTGAAAAATTGCTTTAATTAATAGTCTGAACCAGTGACTAATTTTATAGCATAGTTACAAACTAGGAAAGATACTTTAATCAATGTCAGAGTTTTCAATTACTTCAAAAGATACCTTGCTAAGGCTTATTTTAATATATATTATACAGACTTAAATTTCTTATACTTAAAAACAAATGGGGACAGATTATTTTGGAATATATTTATGAAAACAAGCTGTTCTGATGAATACAATCTGAAGGGGATTAGGGAAAATAGAATTCCTGCTAAACTTTACAGCAAGCCACATAGAACACTGTAAAGTTCTCAATCCAAGAATAGCTAATGAAAAGTTGCAGGTGGGAGACAGTGGCGACTGAACTATTTGGAGAATGCACAATGCTCTAAAGATAGAGACTAAGAAGCAAACCTTTCTCTTCTTTTCCCATAGTCAGGTCAAGTGTGGCTGGAAACAACCTGTGCATTTACATGAGGCATAAATGTTTTGGTAAAACAGAGAGAGAGAAAACCCTCATTTGTGATAATTAAATCTAGGGCATGCTTTTTAAATGATGAAAAATCAAGTATCACAATAAAACAAAGAAATGACCCTACTGTGTCCGATTTCACCATAGGAGGTTCATTTGTAACAGGAACACATTTAGCTTTAGCATAGGAACTCAAGAGAAGAGCAGTTTTTAAGGTTTTTTTTTTTCCGTTAAGTACAGTAGATTCCCTTTATGAAGCTGGTGTTAGGAGAATGGACTCACACTTGTGCTATATTAAGCTTTTGCAGAAACTACCAGGTTGCACAGGACATGATTTGATCCTTGATTTATCCAACCCATGTATTGTACAATCAAAGGATGGAGTAAATTTGACCTCATAATTATACCCATTCCTCTTGGTGCCTTTTGCACAAAGTGTTGACCAGATAAGGAACTCCCTCTGATGACCTCATCTCAACTTTGTTCTTGTGACCCTGAAGGTCCAGCTGAGTTCTGCAGCTCCCTGACTTTGCCCTTGAGGGCTCTAGCTCACAGGGGTGACCCTGGCCTCTCCACTACTTTTCTTCTCAGCCTGAATCTAAGCTTCCAGGTGAACAGTTTATGTAACTGTTGCGTGCCCAAAACAGTGGTTTTAAAATTGAGCTCTTTCCCAGGGTCTCCAATGGAAGGTGGGGCTAGATGGTGGAGGACAAAATGCACCTAAACACCTGGGGCTTGCTCTCCTATGGGTCTCACACATTAAGGCAGCAGGGAAAGGACTGCTGCCTTGAGACTCTAGAGGAGGTCCAGAGGCACTGAGCAAAGATGAAGTACTCCAATAGGAATGATTTTATATTCCAATTAGTAAATATAAAATTTAAGTACTCATTCCATAAACGCTCACAATGTACCAGGTACTGTACCGGGCACAGCCCATGCAAATTTGAATAAAGTAAAGTCCATGCACTCAAGGAGCCCCACATCATATGTGTCTGTCCCCTCTAGGTTTCTGCAAATATACTTTAGAATCCTACAGTGATGGACAGTCACAAACCTCATCAATAACCCCTCTCTGGGGGAACCATGAAACACAGAGGAACAAATTTCTAGTTGACAAAATGTTGGATAAACCAATTTTTGCAAATAATGTCATAATGGAATCTACCAAATTTGGACAGGAGAGCGCTAATATAGTGGTAAGAGCATTTGGAAAGCTTTGCTTATTTTCTAGAAATCTAGTATGAAATGGCTTCTAGATACACGATCCAAACAGATGAACACGTAGAACTTGCCACCTGATCAGCTTCAGCTTCAGAAGGGTAGCCATTGTGTTCTTCCTGAATCTCCTGCACAGCACCAGGTGCATGGACAAGAAAAGGCAGAGAAGAGAAAGAGAAACACGTGCAAACAGACAGGTGAAAGGACAGAATTTCTTTTTTAAAGAGACAGTAAGCATGTAAAAGTTGACACAACTTTGTGGCTTTGCAAATCACAACATTTGCCCCCTTGGAGTTAAGAAAATAACATGTAGGCCATCTATAGCATCCTCAGCTTAAAATGGGAGTATCTATTTTGCTTGTGTTGGAGTAGAAAATGTAAAGCAAACAACATGGATTTCAAAGATGCACTGTCTTTTTAAAATCAAGCAACACTACAGCATGTAGCAAAGAAATTAAACAAGGGGAACATCATGTGCTCATAGAAAATAAAGCATACCACAGAAACCAGGTAAAGGGCAAAGTCAAGCCAAAATACAAAGGCAGTTCATAGACATCTAAGTGTGTGTACATGTTAGAGTATACTTACTCACGTACTCAAAAGAACTATTATTTTTCCCAAGGTACAGTTCCACTGCATACATGTGAATATCACAGGCTTGAGTCTTTTTAAAAAACTTTAGTTATAGGTAGACATAATACCTTTATTTTAATCTTATGTGGTGCTGAGGATCCAACCCAGGGCTACAAGTGTGCTAGGTGAGCACTCCACTCCACCACTGAGCCACAACCCCAGCCCTCATGCTAGAGATTTTATATATACATACATACATATATGTGTCTGTTTCTTACTGCTAAATATTGTGACTTATGAGTCGATAACTTATTAAATATTACTAATCTCAGTATCAACAACATGCTTCCAAGAAATGAAAAGCTCACATATCCTTCAGTTTTTTCCAATACCTGTAAAGGTACACCTTTTTTTTTTTGGCAGTGTTGGGGATTGAACCTAGGACCTTGGGCTTGCAAGGCAAGCACTCTACCAACTGAGTTATATCCCCAGCCCTGGGTAGACTGTTCTTAATTTAATTTCTTTACAGAATTAATTATTTTTTGAAGCTTTAAAACTTAACTTTTAATTCAGTAGGCTAGGTATAAAAAATATGAATACTGAAAACATCAAAATTATAAAACCTTTTAAGAGTGGTATCAAATCCCTGAGACTGAAAATACTAAAGTTTAGCATAGATATTTTTATTTCATGAAACTTTTGTTCCAGTGATTATATTTCTTTGAAAGTGAAGAAGTAGCAAAGCTTTAAAAGAATTTACTCTTTCCTACCTTTCAATTTGGTCAATAAAGTACAATAACTACTTATCACATTTTATAATTTATCATCAGATTGAATTTAGTACACAGTTGGTATGGCTAACCATCAAGGCAGTGTAATTTTTAAATGTGGTCAGTTTTTGAAATTTCCGTTTTTGAAATACAAAGAAATGGAATTATTCTTTGATAAGATTAAAAAAAAACAGAAAAAGGAAAAAACAAAAAAAATACACAGCATTTCAAAATCCATGCAAGTGTAAAGGCAAACATTTAACAATGTGAATCAATGAAAGAAATGATTACCACATACAAAAGAAAACATGATGAAAACAAGATTAAAAAGGTAAACCAATTAAAAGAATTTGACTCAACTGATTATTTTTGTACTACTTCACTGGCTTCAATAAGATTAAAAATTTTAAACTAAAGTCATTAAATATATTGTCAAATTCACATTGTTTTCATTGAATGGCAATTGGTTAATTTTCAATGTCTGATGCTGAGTTAATTGCATGCATATTACCAATCTTTGTCTTGCTTTATGAATATTCTGAAATAAATGGAAGGAAAATCATGAGGAAAATATAAGCTATAATCTGTGTATATATTTTAAAAAATACTAATGGGGATAAATTTTACTACATTTTTTTAAAGAATAGCATATCCTGCTTTTTGGATTCAACATGCAAACACAAACATGACTCAAAACTTAGTTAGAATGGATGGACAACATCTGACCATTTTATTTCATTTTATTGGGGGGGGTGCTAAATTCTTTAGCATGAATCACATGGTAAGCAAAGTTAAAAGAGGCCTCTGTAGGCGGAGACTTAAAATCCCTGCCCTGAGCATTCATCTGGTCAGAGTTCATGTAGCACAAGGACCCATCAGTAGTGCGCACTGGTAACAATTTTAGCATCCTGCCCTCACACACATTGGCTTTTACTGCACATAAAAACATTGTAACAAATAAAGCATTTCTAGTGAACACTTAAAGCTATAACACAGCACAGCAAATTGATCTGAGTGACTCATAAAAACCAGTGAGAAGGTAAAGAACACTAAATAGACACACAAGGAAGAGGCCCATCTGCCGAAAGCCAAGTATCCTTACCCTTATATCAGGCCTCCTGAAAACCTGTTAGTTAAAATACAGAACATCATCATCGTGGACATCTTACTATTGACCTGTAAAAGATGCCGTTAGGTTCAACAGCCCACTCCCTAAGAGACATCATAATCCTCTAAATAAAACCAGCAAGATCAATCCTAACACATTTGCCCTCCAAGTTTCATTCAATATCAAATCAATCTTAATATATTTGTCCTATAATTTTCAGAGACGTGTATGATTTGAATAAATGCATCACTCCTAGACTAAGACAAACTACATTATCTTAAATACAAACCTCTTCTGTCAAGTGCTGTTATGAGTTATCTCAAACAGGCTGTGTTTGAAAAGTCCATTTGTGTTTCTGTTTGGAATACTGAATGCATTTTCCACACAGAGGCAATGACATAAAAAGGCAGTTATGCTCTCAAACCAGCCCACAAAAACAAAACAAAACCACAGAAACTCCCACAATGGACCCAGAGCACAGCTTGGCTACAGTATTAACTAACAGTATCATAAAACTGAGGTAATCACAAAGTTTAAACTGACTTCTATTGAAATAATATTTCCAATTCATACTTGGGACTCTAGAATTAAACTCCTCAATGTGGGCACACCATCGAGAATAGGGTGCCTGCTCTGTACCCCAGCACTGATGGACATGGATGGCTTATCTTAGAGGGGAAGCCACACTATTCAACTGAGACACTGATTTCAGCAACATTATTCCTGGGCCTGTGGTCTATGACTCCTAATTGAACATGCAACACACACATCTGGAAAACCCTGGTCAGAAGAAATGGCTCACAAATTGATGGAAGTTTTGAAAAACAAACAGTTGTAATAGTCTTGAGAAGACTTTATCTCTGTGTACCATTCCAAAGGCTGCAATCCTAGCCTCTAAACAGTGGGTGTTCTATTAAAAGCATAGCATCAAAAGAGACAATCACCACTGGTTATTAGCTTTATGGTTTAACTCAGAAGTGATAAGAAAATCACATGAATACAAATATACTATTTAAAAAATCACTATATCATCATTAAAATACCTAGTGAAGTCAAAAAGGTATTCTGAATTGAGTGATCCTGTATCTCAAAAAGAATTAAAGCCCAAAAGTTCCTAACAATTTTAGCATCCTGCCCTCACACACATTGGCTTTTACTGCACATAAAAACATCTAAACAGACTATTTAGATTAAGAAACTTAAATGTGAGCTGGGGTTGTAGCTCAGCGGTAGAGTGCTTGCCTAGCACATATGAGGCATTGGGTTCGATCCTAGCACCACATAAAAACAAATGAATAAAATAAAGGCATCATGTCCATCTATAACTAAAAAAAAAAAGAAGCTTAAAAAACATGACTTTTTTGGAGAAAGGGGAGGGGGTAGATGTTTATCTAAACTGCGATGATGGTTTCATGAGTGTGTACATATGTCAAAACTCGTCAAGTTGTATAGTTTAAATACATGAGGTTTATCGTTTAACTACACCTCAAGAAAGCTAGCAAAAAATAAAAACACATACTTATGGTAATAAACACCTTGAAATAGAAAGTCTCCCCTCCCAGAGCTTCATTCCAGAGACAACCACACTCAACTAGACCTATTTTTAATTCTTCTATTTCCTCCATTACTACAAAATGGCTCTACTTCTATTTCTTGATTTGTTACCTTTAAACAGTATTCATTGACCTCCCATTTTAAAAGATAAGAACATAAACTTTCTCAAACTACTACTTCCTGCTTCCTAGTCTCTGCTAATTCAAAGTTTAATTTTTATTTCTTCTGATGTTTTCCTTCAGCAGCAGCTGCATCATAAAAATAAACTCAGGGCTATTGTGTTCCAGTCACTCCTTGAAGCACTTTATACATATAAACTAATTGTATTCTTAAAACAACCTTGTGAGATAAAAACTATCATTGGACCGAAAAACAAAACCAAACCAACACACACACACACACACACACAAGACATTATTATTGGTCCATTTTTTTGGACAAGAAAACCACAGCATAGTTAAGTAATCTCCCCAAGTTCAAGTTAGCATAGCTAGTACTTAAACTGATTCCAGATTTGTGCCCCTAACAACACTGCTCTTCTGCCTTGGTGAGGGGGTCTCTGTATTTAGCCCTGAAACCCTGCTTTGACCCTTCAAAAGTAACATGCTATTTCTTAACTCCCTTTAGGTTTGCTGAAAAAACCAACACCACTACCCTTTCCTCCACCTCTCTTCCCCTCTCATTCTCCAATCCTCCACTCCTGCTTGATAAATTATTTTCACATTTGTTCTGTAACCACAATTGATACTTTATATGTAAATAGACAGTAAAAGTTGAAAACTAAAAAGCAGCATTCAATGTTATTTTATGGAAATAATATCCACTGCAGAACCAGGTAGTGCAATCGAGCCTCCTCTATGGAAGACATAGAACATGGAAGACATATGAAAGACATCAAACCTTCACTATTAGTTTGAGAGACTTAACTTCGAAGTTTGGAAAGGGGTAGCATACTTGGCCTTTAAACTCACATTCATTACCTACTACAGTGAAATCCTCAGTGTTCTTGGTATGAGAAGGAGGTCAATGGTGGCTTACCACAAAATCTCATGTGTGAAACAAAGTAAGAAATTTTAGAGTGAAATGATTGGGTTATGAGAGCCTTAATCCAATTAGCGCATTGATCCACTTGAATGGATTATGTGGATAGTAACTGTAAGCAGGTATGGTATGGCTGGGGCAGGTGAATCACTGGGGGCATGCCTTTGGGGTATATATTTTGTTCCTGGTGAGTGGAGCTCTCTGATTCCTTGTTGTCACGCCCTTCCATCTTGATATTCGGCCTCACCTTAGACCCAGAGCAATGGAGTTGGCTCTCTATGACTGAGAACTCTGACATCATGAGCCCCAAATAAATTTTTCCTCCTCAACGTTCTTCTCAGGTCTTTTCGTCACAGCAGCAGAAAAGCTAACTAAATCAGTTGTGTTTCTCTCTAGTTCACTCTTATTTCAGGCACACACAATTTAAATTGAGTCCAAATCTGACGGAAGTCAGAGGAGAGGGGAGTGCTTTTGAATCAAGGCCAGGGAAGATTCCAGTGTCTGCCTTCTGGGTCTCAGTTTCTACACAAAGAAAATGAGAGGAGGTTGTGGGATGACTGCAAGGTCCTGACCAGTTTAAAATCCCAGGAGTGGGATTATCTAAGCCTCCTTAGAAGCTTTCAGAAAATATCTCCCAAAGTGAGGTGCAGGGAGGCAAACCCGCACAGTGGTTACAAGAGTGAGCCCAAGTCAAATCTTGAATCCACCACTTACTGGCTACAAGACCTTGGATGAGCCATAAGCCCCTCAGAGGCTTAGTCTCTTCTTTAAATTGATGATGCTAAATCATCTCCCTCACAACTATTGGGAAGGTTAAATCAGTTAAAGTAATTGTGCCCGGGGCAGAACAAGTAACCTTTAGTTGATGGGTCTCAGCTGCCCCAACTTGTACCACAATTATCTCCATAGGGCCCACATTCCTTCCTCACCTCCTACACATGCCAAGAACCTATGTGAAGGCATAAAAAAGTGATTTTGATCTATTCAATAAAGCTGGCATACCATCCAGAGGTTAACTAAATTTTACCTGCCCTTACCAACTCTATAAATGGCTTTAACCAAATCAAGTAAGAGAAACAAATGTGTGTGAAAGTTTCTGTTAGTGGTAAACCTCCCTTCCTCAGTCCTTGGATTCCCTCTGTCATCCTTCCAGGTACTTCCAAGCATAAGGGCAAGTGCTTCCGTTGACCATCCACTTTAGACAGATTTTGGAGTGGAGCTGCATGTTCCACATTGGCCCTACAGGATCTGTCTGCTAGGGAGACCCTGAGGGCACAGCCTGCTCTCCTCCAGCCCAGGGTGTTCGCTTGTGTGGGCCTTGCCCCAAGAGAGGCCCACAACTGTCCATGGCTGCATTGGGGCAATTTAACCATGGGTGGGTGAATGAGGCAGACTACTTTGCAACATACCTAAGCCAGACCCCCCAAGCCAGTTTTCATCAATTTATAAAGCTGATATTTTGGCCTAGATCTGGCTCCTGTCTTAATTCTTGATAAGGTAACAGCTGATAACCCTAGACCCCCAAGAGTGTGAAAGAATCTTAGAAAGTTTTCAACACAGCCAGTATTAGTACTACAAATAATACCAAGCAGTTGTTGAAAGCTTAAGCTACACTACTAACTGCTTCACATGTGTTTTGTCAACCCTCCAACCCACCCATGTGACAAATGCAAAAACTGAGGTAGTTTGTGATGAGGCAACTTGCCCTAGCCATAAGCCAGCAACAGCAGAGCAGGGACTCAAACCCAAGTTGGATGGCTTTAGTGCTCTTGTTCCTGACCTCAACAAGCCCTCATTGACATCTGTTCCCCTTCTGCAGGGTGCTGACAACGACCTTCAAGTCTTAGCTCCCAGAATGCCCTGCTCTGTCCCCTTTCTTCCTTCCACCACACCTGTTTACATGTCTATTTTAACACTCACCATGGTCCAACTTATACCATAATGTTCCACGGCTCTGCCTGACTAAATTCCATGTAGCCCAACCCAAAACAGGTGCTCACATCATGTTTCTCAAAGTAGATTGGTGTTCATCAAGGACAATATACTCCTCTTGTATTTGTTTTCACACATAGAATTTTTTGTAGTGGCAGTATGTAGTAAATTAGCATTTGCATGTGTTGCACTATTATAACAGTCATATGTTGCACTACTTAACACTTTCAACCTCTGCTACAATACTATTATGCAAATGAGGACATTGAGGCTCAACAAAGTTAAGCACTTTACAAGCAGCTAGTCAGTTACAAAACTGGGATTCAAGGCAAAAAGTGCTCTGATTCCAAATTTTGACATCTTTTGTATTAATCACATAAGATTTTCTAAGCCAAAAAATCATTTTTTATAGTGGGGATTGAACCCAAGGATGCTTTAGTACTGAGTTACATCCTCAGCTATTTTTATTTTTTTATTTTGAGACAGAGTCTGGCTAAGATGCTGAGGCTGGCCTCAAACTTAGAATCATCCTCCTGAGCCTCCTAAGTGACTGGGATCATAAGTGTGTGCCACACCACATGGCTTAAAAATATCAGTTTCTTATAAATGAATTATCATTCAGCTTATGCCTTAGATATTTCTTTTTTAAAAAAATTATAATGTTGGAATAAAAATACCACTGCTTTCTGTCTTAGGTATAAGGTTTATCAATAAAATAATATTGCTTTAGCAATCAGATTGCTTCAAAATGAATTGTTTTAAAAGAAGTTTGAACCATTAGGTCAGGATATGGTTCTTGCTAGAGTAAAACTGAGCACATTCTTTAAAGCCTCAACCATTAAAAGTAAATGCTTACCAGTTGGTCTGAGTCAGAGGCCAAGGAATGGTCAATACAAATCTCAGCAAGCTGAACAATCTTCCCCATGCAGTTTTCAACATCATCAAAATAAACCCTGGTCTCTGAGAAAAGCTGTACCTGAACCTTGCCTGACAGCCTCGGTCAAACCCTGACTGAAACAAAGATTGCATAAAGCCCTTTTAGAAACGTGGCAAATGAGGTGTCCAATTCCATCCTGGCTTAAGTATGCCATCCCAATTTCCACTTACAAAAGAAATAAGCATATTTGTAATTTAACTAATAGAAGGATAATTGTTGACATATTTCCCTTAATTCTAACATCTCATTAGCATAATTATATTTTTCATTTAAATAACACTTCCAATATATTGAGTTGTTATAAATACTAATCAAAATTTTACATGCAGTGTAGCAGTCTTGAGATCATGTAGATTTATTCCTTCTGCTTTACTCTTTTTCAAAACTGTTCTGGCTATTCTAGTTCCTTTGACTTTCCATATAAATTTCAGAATAATCTTGTCTGCATCTCAAAGAAAATCTTTCTAGGATTTTGGTGTTGTACTGACCCATATATTAATTTGGGAAAAAGTAACATCTTTACTATATTTAACTGTCCAACACAAGTTTGAGTTATATTTTGGTGTGGATTTTTTTTTTTCTTTTCCTGACGGGGAATTCTCTTTGGAGTATACTCGGTTTCTTTTATCCGTAGTCTTTTGTGCCACATTTGGGGACATTTTTAGTCATTATTTCTTCAAGGGACTTTTAGCCCTACACCCTTCTGTCCTTTGGGCCCTTGATGACACAAATGTTAGATCTTTTGTTATATCTCCACAGGTCCCTGAATTACTCATTTCTCCCTTTCATTCAGACTAGGTAATTCCTGTTATTCTGTTTTCAAGTTCACAGATTCTTTGTCCTCTTTATTTTGCTGTTGAATCCATCCATTGAGTTTATTTTGGTTATTGTATCTTCCCATTTTAAAATTTCTATTTGGTTCTTCTTTATCTCTTATATTTCCTTGATGAAATTTTTCTACTTCTTCCCTCTCACTTTCTATTTATTATTTCAAGCATATTTATAATTACTTATTGAAGAAATTTTATGGTTTCTTTAAAATCTTTTGCACATAATTCTAACACCTTGCTCATTTCCATTTTGACCTGTTGACTCTATGGTATTTTTTGTTTTGTTTTGTTTTGTTTTGTTTTTAATGGTGCTGGAGATGGAATCCAGGGCCTTGTGCATGCTAAGTGAGCAGTCTACCATTGAGCTACATCCCCAGCTCACAATGATTCTCTTTTTTTTTTCATTACATTTGCAATCTTCCTCATTCTTGGTATAACAAGTAATCATCAATTGGAATTGGGACAGTTCAAGTATCATGCATGAGACTAGGTCTTATTTAAACCTGTTTTAACTGTCTTTCTCTGACAGTGCTCCAGCAGAAGGGGTGCACTGCTTTATTATTCCCAAGCATGGTGGGAGTCCAGGTTCCCCACTCAGACCTCCATTGACATCAGAGGGTAGAATGATCCTTGTTGCTGCTGAATACGGGCAACAGTTCTAGCTCCCAGCTAGACTTCTATAGAAAACTTTCTGATTGATAGAGGAAAGGATGCCTCATTACTGAACCCTAGGTGGCCTTCACTGATACCACAGTGGAGCAGGTAACCTTCTCATCAATGGGAGGTATTGAAAATTCTAACTCTTCACTAAGCATCCTGTGACATTACTCCTGCAGGGTGGTGTGCATCCTGACAGCATGGCAAGTCTCTCCAACTGGCTTTGCTGGTGGGGTGGGCATGGGGTTGCAATATTTTTGGTTTGGCTGGAATACAGTGGTAAAGTTTTCTTTTTACAAGACTGCACCTTTCCTGGTCCTCTACTTAATCAGAGTTGGTTTTTCTTGTGTGCACCTATTGACTTTTTTTTTTGAGTCAATGTTTTCTTCAGCAATGCCTTTGGGATTTATGTGGTAAAAACAAAAGTCAAGGCACTCAAGACCATGACATTCCCTGGGTCCTAAAGTCACTAACCAGTTTGCTTTCATCTCTTTGTCTTTCAGACTGTTCTTATGTTTATTTTATAGATAACATCTGGGGTTTTCAGTTGTACTTAGTATGAAGAACAAGAGAAGGTTCATTGTTCCATCCTTCCAGAAGCAGAAGTTCAAGGCTTGTCATTTTTAAGACATAATTCTTTCTCTTAAGGACCCTGGTAGTTAGAATAGCACTTTTTCATCTATTACAGTGGTCATATACTTGAGGTCTACTGCTCAGACCAGCAGTAGCAGGATTTTTTAAAAATTTCTTTTAGTGGGGCATGATCACTATCCAGTTCTCTGCAGCACTCCCCTGTGTCTGACCAACTTGATAACTGTCACATGTGGTACATGAGTTGGCAACCTCTGATTTAATAAGTAACAAGGCCAGGCAATACACAACGGATTAGTTATGGATTCTGAAAAAATCATGCTCAAGTTTCCCTTTTCATAGACTAGTACCCAATTTAAGAAATATTACTGGGCATGGTGATGCACACCTGTAATACCAGCAACTCAGGAGACTGAGGCAGGAGGATCCTAAGTTCAAAGCCAGCTTCAGCAACTTAATGAGGCCCTGAGCAACTTAGCAAGACCCTGTCTCAAAATTTCAAAAAAAAAATTGAAAAAGGACATTGGATGTGGCTCAATGGTTAAGCACTTTGGGTTCAATCCCCAATGCCAAAAAAATAAAAAAGGAAGAAGAAAAAGAATAAATAAGAAAGGAGGAGGAGAAGAAAGAAGGAGGGTAGGAGGAGAAGGAGGAGAGGGAAGAGAGGAAAGGAGGAGGAAAAGAATGAGAAGGAGAAGAAGAAGAAACAGAAATATTAACCAAGATCTTGCTCCAGATTAATGCAGCCTTTCCATGTTGCTTCCTCCTTCCCTCCAAATTCCTTCTGTAAAATTTTTTGAGGATCCAAAATTTAATTACTGTACTATCTTGTTCAGTGATTAAACTTTGTGTATCACATCTTTTCCATTTTCTCCTTTTTCTTCAGAATGTTTAGAGAAGACTTCTAGCTTCTGGGTGTATAGGGGTGAGGAGGTAAGAAAGAGGGGCAAAGGACCAGGGAACAGTGATGAGAGCGACAGAGTCAAAAGACAAACACATTAAATCTGTAGTGTCCTAATTTCCATAAGGCTGGCCAGAATCAAGTCTTTCTGGACAGAGCATAACTGAAGAATGTTCTAGATACAGAGACATTTAGAGGCTTATAATCTAACTTAAAAATGTTCATCCTTACAGATAAAGAAACTACCCTCAGAGATTATGCAAAGTCTCAAAGCTAACCAGTACTGTTTGTACTCCTCCATCAGGCTCCCTCTTCTGGGCCTGGTTCTACTTTCCAAACAATGGAAGCTTTGATCAACTGTGTTCTTTCTACTAATAGTTCCTAGAAATGTTTCATTATAATCTGCGACTATATTATTTCACCTGATCTACAATTACATTCAGATCTTATATTGTTTAACAAATTCTAGAGAGAGAATGTTTAACTTTGTTAACATAGCAAAAATGAAAATAACTGAGTTGGTATGGGAGAAGCAAAATATTTTATTACATTTCTTCTAATAGTCACTTATTGGACTAATCTTTAGGATGACTTGGTATTAAAGCATGCATTTATTAATTTAGTTGACCTACAATTCAACCTAATAGCTGTCTACTCTTTCAGCTGGGACAATGATTGCCAAATTTCTGTCAACTCACAATACCAACTCTACAAGTTTGGCTTGTTCTGTCTTCATACTACTTGCACTGATATTAATATTTGTCCATATATTGATATAAAATCCACTCCTTTTGTATGTTTTGTTTGCTCTAAGCAATAACGTCCATTAAATCATAAGCTTGATGGGCTCCTTTTTCTAATATATAATAAAATAATTACATAGCTATTAAAATACATCCATAGACACACCATCCAAACTCATCTCATACAATACCAGTGATATTCTTACCACACTTTGGGTGATCTGATCCTGGGCTGACTGACAATTGAAAATATAAGTAAAGAATAAGTAATTGTTCTCAACATCAAACATGAGTTGTTAATTATTCCACTGTGTAGGAATGTATTGAAAATGCTAGGTCCCATCACCAACTTAAACAGATATAAACTTAGGAAGCCTAGGTTGTCTGATTTAATTGTACACAAGAAACATGGAACACTTAGTTCCTTTCCCTGAGATTCTGGTTCACTAAGTTCAGGTGGGGACCAGGGAGCACTGGTGCAGGAAGGCAAGAGTGCCGCATTTTGAAAAACAGTGGATGGGAAACAAAATTTTAAATTACTCTAGCTTTTCAATAATGATTTTGGTTCAAATTCCAAGCTAAACTGTGTGCCTTTAGGCAAGTCACTTAACCTCATTAGGCCTCAGTTTCCTGATCTGTTAAATGATGATTACAATAACAGCTAACCTACTGGTCTGTTTGTTGACTTAAACAGATGACATGTCAAAAAAGTATTATAAAATCATAGATCCTTATATGTGCTAGAGTGTGATGATGAGGATGATGATGATTGTTATGGTTTGGATGTGAGGTGTCCCCCAAAAGCTCACACGCGGGACAATGCAAGAAGGTTTGGAAAAAAATGATTGGATTATGAGAGCCTTAACCTAATCAATGAATTAATCCCTGATGGGATTAGCTGAGTGGTAATTGGGGGCAGGTGGGGTAAGGTTGGAGTGAGTGGTTCATTGGGGACATGGCTATGAGGTATATATTTTGTATCTGACCACTGGAATCTCTCTCTTTCTCTCTGGTTCCTGATCAAAATGTGAGCTGCTTCCCTCTGCCATGCTCTCCAGCCATGATGTTCAGCCTCACCTCGAGCCTGGAGGAATGGAGTGGGTCTTCTATGCCTACTATGGACTAAGACCTCTGAAACTGTGAGCCCTCAGATAAACTTTTCCTTCTCTAAAATGGTGCTGGTTGGGTCATTTAGTCACAGCAGCAAAAAAGCTGACTAAAGCAATGATGATACAGAACCTCTCCTAACAGCCTACAACTCAGATGGCAACAGCCATTTCAAAGAAGATGGAAGTGGCCGGGTGTGGTGGCGCACGCCTGTAATCCCTGCGGCTCAGGAGGCTGAGACAAGAGAATCACGAGTTCAAAGCCAGCCCCAGCAACTGGCAAGGCATTAAGCAACTCAGTGAGACCCTGTCCCTAAAAAAAAATACAAAATAGGGCTGAGGATGTGGCTCAGTGGTTGAGTGCCCCAGCGTTCAATCCCCAGAACCAACCCCCAAAAAAGGATAGAAGTGATCTGTTCCACACAAACATCTGTTTCCATTTAATTCTTGACTTGAGTTTAACCTGTAATGAGTTAACCCACAAGTTAAGTCTGTATTTCAAAGATGAAATTTACATAATATATAATTTCAAATATTATCAACTAATGACTGCAACTTAAACACTCAAGAAACCGTCATGCAATGGCTCCCAAACCAGAGGGCTCTTAGGCCCAGCTTGGTTACCCTGATTTTAAGAATGGCTTTATAAGGAGCATGTATAATTACCCTTGAGATTTAGAACTATTTTATGCTTCTGCTATTTTTTTTAAATCTCTTTGAAGAAGCATAACAACTCCAAATTATAAATTTAATATCAACTTTGTAGATTTGGCTACAGGGCAAATATAACAGAGACAGTTATAAAACATGCTGTCTTACAATAACTCATCAAAGGCTTTAGCTATAATCTGATGCAGGAGTGAAATTTTTTTTCAGTCTTTTTTTTTAAATACCATCTGTTACACCATCCCAATATGAGCTAATTCTGTTACAGAAAATTTGTAAATAGACTAAAATTGATAAACAGTTGCTTCATGCTAAAGTACAGATTCAGTTTGACCTATTAATATATAGTTTAGAAAACTATGCACACAGTCAACATCAGTCTTTTACAGAAGTCACACAACATAACTATTCAACCATAATGAAAACATTACAATTATCTCATAATTACACATAAAGAAAATCACCCCAAGGTCAGAGTTTTCCTCTGTTAATAAGGGTCCTTGAGCGTCTCCTTCAGTAGACAGTTTCTCAGGTAAGATGGGGGCAATTGGACAACTGATCTGCAGATGCTCAGTGGCCAGCCACCCAGGCATTGGTGATGCAGCAAATGCTTCTCCCAACTGGACACTGTGTTTGCCCAGCCAGGTTTTGAAGACCAGGAGCTCCAGCTACCCTTTTCTGGGAAAACATGAAAACCAGGTAACAGGGGACACTATTAAGGGATATACTGTCACTCTTCTGATGGGAAGATTATCCAATTTCCACTAATCCACTGCTATGCCTTCCCCTGATAGGCATACTCAACAGCATCTTCTGGCTTGGATGAAAAAAGAGACAGCACCATAGCCAAATCTCAATTACATGGCCTCTTGAGTCAATTTCTGTACTTGCTATGTTATGAGCTAAAGAGGAACTGAGGCAATTAAGAATTAATTAGCATCTTTATTGTATTCTTAAACTATTTGTAAGATTTGATGTCTGGCAAGGATCATGATTTTGAGAGACTGTTAACTGATGGGAGTCCAGGATACCAAATTTATTTTGCACATGCTTATACAAAATCAATCACATCTTCCTAGCAGGCAAAAATAATCATGGTAAACTGAAACCTCAATTCAAATAAACACCAAAACTGAATGTAAACATGGTTTCATTCAGTGTACCTGTTAATAGTTCATTGACATTAAAATGATGGGGCAAGATCATAATGATCATCATGAACAAAGATGGAGCAAGTGATTTGGGGCTTGTTAATTGATTCAATAAGTATTTACTGAGTACCTATTATGCTCCAGGATTATACTGGGAAACCAGTGGTGAGCAAAGGAGCCCTGGTGTCTGCTAATAAGGAACTTACCACACTTAACTTTAGAATAAGCGAAGAGATTAAAATGAATTTAAAGTGAATTTAAAGAGAATTTAAAGTGAATTCAATTTTTCACTTTAGTAAGGACTGAAAAATGATGCTGCCCATACAACCTTCTTTTGAATTTTGTAATTGCTTTTACATTCTAGTTACACATATTAATGATGCATACTCACAGATAATACTGAAATACAAAAACAAATTGTCAGCTTAAGGATATCTACATTTTTTGAAATAAAGAATAGTAACAAAGAAAATATATGCATTTCCTTTAATAAAATGGAACTTGAGTTTTAAAAGAATGATCATAATCTAAAGACTGTTATTTCTTTCAGTTATAAATATATGACCATATATACTGGATACTGGTAAAACTTATAAATTTCCAATTGAAAAACAGAGAACCTCTGTCCCCATTCCCAGTTTAACATCAAGGTGTCAAAGTCTCACTTGAAATAAAACCGCAAAGCTGCTTGGCTGCTTAGTTTACTAAAAATGAATTAAATACTCAATGTCACTTACCTTATAATCTCTGGATACATTTTCTGATGTCACTGAACCTGAAATCTGACTAGAAATTGTAGCAGCTATAAGCTGTTTACACCATTCAACATGTGACCCTGTAGGACTAAAAAAAATAGCATGATTAAAAAAATAAAGGCTCCTGTAAAAGAGCACTGAATATAGATATATACATAATTTTAGAGGAATGAATTTTTGTTGAAATATTTGGTTACCTCTACATTTACTGTAAGAAATGAAATACTGTCTAAAAACTAGGAAGTAAGATTAGGTTCTTGAACATTTTTAAATGAACCAACCAAATTTTTTTCAAAAATTTTAAGATTCTAGGTGTTAAGCATGCTATTCTCTAACATTTAATGGAATTTTATGGTGTTACAATTGTATGGAAGCAAGATTCTTAATGTAGCCATTTATAGAAAACAAATTGTTAAGTGAAATATTTATCTTGCAGCATGTTTTTCAAAAATTCAATTTCACATTGGCAGTTTTAATCTAAAAACTAGTGTACTCTTGAGTGAACCAAAGAAACTATTAATGGAGGAAAGCTGATTGTGACTTTTAAGAGAACAGAGTAAAAAAATGGCATTTTGTGTACAGTAATAATGATACCTTGCATTTCTGTAAGTGCTCTGCCAGAACACTTAAAAGATGTGTTTCCAGTTGTTATGCCAGAGCCCCATAACCACCGTGTGATGAAAAGGCAGAACAGGGACTAGCCAACTGGTTTTTGAGAGGAGAAAATAGAGGCACAGAGGTGTCATGCTTTGTTAGGAAGTAGTCATCCTTCCAGAACATGGCACAACTGACAGTGATCAGCTTACTGAGCTAAATCCAGTACCACAGATGCTAGCCAACTGCCTTATGTGAAAACATAACAATGTGGAAAAAATGACATCTTCCACTTCCTCAATGCTCTATCATGTTCGAAGCCATTTCCACATATGTAGTCTTACCCAGTGTCAAAGTGACCCATTTTACAGATGAAAAAAAAAACTATCCTCCAGTTTGGTCCAAGGTCATATGACTGCTAAGTGGCTGGGCTATGCTCACCTGACCTAAAGCACCACAATAAGCAAACTAGGCAGTGGTAGAATTACATATTGTCTCCAGAAACTGTGTTCCTCTCCTGATTTGTCAAAACCAAAGAAATTAAGCAAGAGGGCAAAAGAGGCTTATGAAAGTTTACTGTGCAAATAGCTTTCACTGACTATTCTAGATCTTTAAAAAAAAAACCACATGACTAATTAAATCCACACTCATGTATTAAAGGAAAAAAACACATGAAATCACCAGGAAATATGTAAATAAGCTAAATAATAAAGATGCTGTTCTGTCCTAAAGATCTAAAAAGCAGTTTCTGATTAAGACAGTCCAATGGTTTAGCTGTGTGGTTGAAAATAAAAGCAAAAACACTTGCTAATTGGGCAGAAAGTCCTATGATACCTGAGGAATATACCATAATTTCTAAGAGGGAGGAGGGGAAAGGAGGGATTTTTGTTTCCCCTTTAAAAGCTGTCATCTTTATTGCCTGCTTTTACCCAATTTTTTGTCATTGTGCTTTTTCTCTGTCAGCACCCATCCCTGATTGCAAAAATAGGGAAAAAAACTGTAGAAACCCAACTATTGACCATGAGTGACCCGGTGCTACCATCTGCCCAGCATCCCTTGCCCTATTCTTCTGATTAGAAACTTCTCTTTATGGAGGAACTGTAACCCCTGCCCTCTTACTTCAGGGGATTCTATGGGGGAGAGGAAAGGGACGGGCTGATCTCTTCTTCCTCCTGCTCCCACTTATAGGGGAATTACTCAGCCCCACCAATCCTAAGTTTGCTCTTAGATCCTGAGCTCTGTGGATCTTCCCCAAAGCTTCTAGAAGCCCATGACCAACTCTACCTCTTAAAAGAACCCACAGAGATAAAAAGCAAGATAATAAAAGAAACAAGAGATGGGCAGTCCTGACAACACCGTTGCAACCCTGGTCCCACTTATGCGCATGGGCATCTCCCCCCATCTGGAGCAGTTATGTGAACCAACGTACCTCCTCTGTGGCTTAAGCTCAACTGAGTTGTGTTGTCACCCACAAGAGGAAGAGTCCTGGCCAGTGCAGTCACACACAAAGTGGTATAATGGTCTAGCCTGGATTCCAGTCATGATCTGTCACCAGCTAGCTCTGTGACCTTAAACAAGCCACATCCTCTCACAGGACTGCAGCTTTGTTATCAAGAAGTACAGTATTAGGAAGAGGGGTGAAGGTTCCATGTTCCAAGAAGCATGGCCAAGCCAAGTCCATAGAGCCAGGTTCCACTCTAGGGATCACTCTGCAGAGAAAACCATGAATGGGAGCTTGTGGAGATGGCAGAACTGAGATTGGAGGCCACACTTCCTCTTCCTTCTCTCTTCCCTTTAGTCTGTGCAACTGCCCTCCACACTCCTGGCATCAACAATCACTTGCAGGCTGGAGGCTCTGGTTTGCCAACCTGTTCTTTCCTGGTCTCACTGACCAACCCCACATAGCTGAATGCTCAGTAGATCATGTCCCTCTTCCCTTCTAGGTAACTTGAAAATCCACCCTGTCCTATTCCTACTCCATTCCCTTTCTAGAGCCCCATCATTCTGTGTTCTCTTTCTGCCTCATGAATCAAAGCCCCATCTAGATGCCAAAGACCCACCAATTTAGGTCTCCAGTCCAGGTGCCACCCCTGAACTCCAAGGTCATGTAAACCAACTGCCTTTTTGACATCTTCTCTGGGGTATATAAGTGGCGTTTCATAATTGATATGTCCAAAGATGAGAGCCTGCTCTTTCCCAATCCTGCCTGCTTGGAGACTTCTCCATTTCAGCAACACAATTTTCCCACGGCTGAATACATTGGAATCCTCCTTGATTCTTCTTTAATACTCAGCAATCAATCTTCAGCAAACCTTACTGGCTTTACACTGCCAGGTCTTCTTCATACCACATACAGAATCAGACCACTTCTCTCCTCCTCTACTCCATGACCCTAGGCTAAGCTGTCATCCTTTCATGTGGCCTAGTACAATGGTCGCCTACCTGCCACGTCTCGCATGGGTGAGGGAAGGGTTAACTGCTGGAGGATGGTGTGCTGGCAATAAATCAATTAATTACCAATAAACCTATCTAATGAATAAACACACAAGAGCCAATACTCTTCTCAAATGGGATGGGGTGTGATGAATGGGGTCATACCAGATCTGGCCTCTAATAAAATGGACTAGCCCACTTCTCCTATATTTCATAGTCACACAAGTAAAGTGGGCCCTGACCAGGAAGGGCTTCTTCTGTAAGGAACAAAATGGGGTGGAGCTAGGAAGCCATTTGCTCAAGGAACTACCATATCGATCAGATGGTAAGCCACTTCCCCACAGGGCCACCTATTTCCTAGGTTATCTGGAACAGTCTAATATGGCTGCCATTTCCTGGGAGTCAGGCCTCTATATTCCATGGCTCAACCAAATCTGATTCTGCTACACATGGATGACTTTCCACAGACTCCTTCCCCCCTCGGCCTACTGTCCACACAGCACCATGACAGCCTACTGAAATATATAACAAATTATGTCACTCCTCTGAAGTCCCCAGTGGCTCCCTATGGCCTCCAAGACTCTCCACCCCATGGCCTCTCTGACCTCATTCCTTAGTTCTCTCCCGAGTTCCCGTCTTACTGTTTCCTTGCTGGTCCTTGAATATTTCCCTCAAACTCCCACCCCAGTTCCTCTGCACAGGCTTCTGCCTAGAATGCTATCTTCCCAGACATCTGTATGGCTGGATCTGCCTGCCTCCCGTTTCAGGACATTACTCAGATGTCACCTTTCTCAGTTGGGCTTTTCTAACCATGCTACCTAAAATTCCAACCACTGCCAAAAGCACACTTCCTAGCCCCTTCCCAACTTACTTTCTCCCTAGCACCTATCACCATCTAACAGAGAATATATTTTACTTCCTTTTTGTCTCTCTCCTAACAAACATACTCTCCCTAGGGGCAGAGATTTGTTAGTTCCTTGCTATATGCACAGACTCAATGCATTACTGGACACAGAGTAGGCATTCACATTTGCAGAATAAATGCATGAGTGATTAAACATTTTGATAATCCACTGACTAGACTTCCAGTTCCTTTGCCACACCACTACACAGCAATTATTCTAAGATGTCAATGGGATCTCATAGTTCACCTGATTGAAATCCTTTTGTGGTCCTCAAAGCTAGGATGACCATATAATTTCTTATCCAAACCAAGAAAAAACTGAGTTTTGAAGAAGCGTGTTAATAATTATACTGGCCCACCAAGTAAACCAGAACCATTATGAGAAAAACATCCTTCTAACTCAGATGTGAATAGACTAGATTTAGGGTGAGGCCCAAGAATCTGCACTTGCACTTGAGATGATTCTGATGCAGTGATTCCTAATAGCAGGATAATGGCACAGTTCCTTAGGAAGGCTGGCTTCCCACAGGAAACAGGCCTTCTCACTTACCAATTCCCCACATCCCTGTATTACCTACATGAATGCACATTCTGTTACATGGCCAAAAAGCCCTCTCCACCCTGTGCCCTGGCTAACTTCTATGCAGTTTTCACTATTCAGTTCCAGTGTCAGGTTTCCTTGAAGAACCTCACTTACAGCCTAAAAGACCTGGCAAAATAATTCAAGAAGCTTATATCCATGTACCTATAGTACAGTGAGATCACTACTGAGTCTATAGAGCTTTTGGAAAATAATAATTCCTGGGCCTTCCCCAAATCTCCTGAAGCAGACTTCATAGAGGTATGGGGCCTGGTCAATTTTAGTTCTTAAAAAGCTCTGAAGAAGTCAGACATGGTGGCATATGCTTGTAATCCCAGTGACTTGGGAAGCTGAGGCAAGAGTTCCAGGCTAGCCTCAACAACTTAGTAAGGCCCTAAGTAACTTCAAAAGATCCAGTCTCAAAATAAAAAAGTGCTAGGGATGTGGCTCAGTGGTTAAGCACCCTAGGTACAAAAAGGAAAAAGAAGGGGGAAAACGCTCTAAAGGAAATAAGAATGTTATATCTTAGGGTAACACATTTTGACTCCTTCGGCTCCTTAGATGATTCTGACACAGGCCCCATTCTGAGTATGCTTTCAAGTTCACCTCTAGCAGAGCACTTAATCACATTCAATTTCAATTGTTGGTTTGTATTCTCAGCAAAATGGTAAGTCGGAGAGCAAAAGATATCTTGTATTACTCTCTGAATTGCAGAGACCTCAAACATTGTTGAATATTTGCAGATAAGTGAAGTTCTCACCATTTCAAGTGCTGTCTGTGTTAGCTGTGATTAGTTTTCAGTGAAGCTGATCTCTTGGATGATTAATTTATTAAAGTATACTGTAATTACACTGAGCTAGAAGCAAAGTGAGGGAGTGTTTCCTGTTGTTCCTGTGCCTTTGGAAACTCCCAAAACTTCAGTACACTGGGATGACTAAGACAGGCAGGAATGAACATCTGAAACTGAGCTACATCACAACAGTGTCTGTTGCCTAAGCCACTCCAGCATCAGGGAAATGGTCACAAAGTGGGCAAACTAGATGTTCAGGCCACAGGACAAGCCATCCCTTGTCCTCAGAATATGGGGTGGCCCTTACCAGGTGGACATGGTGGGTGGGTTTGTATCCCTCTAACAGATTTCTCTTAGTTCTGCAACTGCCTCAGAAGCTGTAAGCTCATGCATTAAAGAAAACAATGAGTGGGTCCCGCTGAAGTGTGAAGAACTGAAAGATTCTGTGTTCTTGCCGCATGAGCAGTTTGGAAGTTTTCCAGTCCAGTTTTTCAAATCAGGGTATCTTTGCCTTCATCTGCACCAGCTCCCACGCCTAGGGGTTCTCCCGTCCCACAGTCCCCAACTCAAGACATCAAAGACTCCAAGGAGCAGCAGCAGGATTTGGCTTAAAACGAGTCAAGGTGACCCAAAAGAGCACAGCCGTGGTGAAACTGCCCCAGAGGATTCGTGGCCCCAGCAGTACAGACCAGGGGTCGCCAAGGGAACCTTAGTAGGTATCTAGGGAAGCGGTCTGACAGCTCCGAAGGCCGTCAGTGGGCCAGGAGAGCTTGGCTGGTGAGGCGGAAGTGGGCCAGGTGCACAGCCTGGGACAGGTCCGAGGGTGCGGCCCAGGATGGGGAGCGGGGGTCTTCTGGGGCGAGAAGGGGACAGTGAAGGGGCCCTCCGTCCGCGCCTCGGAGGCGAGCGGTAAGCGGGAGGGGTGGTAGGGCCCCTGGGAGTCAGAGCGGCCCGGGCCCCGCTTACCTGTCCAGGGTCTCCACGCTGGGTTGCCGGGAGCCAGCAGCGGCGCCCCCAGACGCCCGAGGGGGCCTCCTGCCACTCGCCGGCCCCGGGCCCGGGCCCCCAGCGCCCTCGCAGCCCGCCGCCGCTGCGGCCGCCGCCACTGGCCTATCCATGGCGCGCCGAGCCCCGGCGGACCCCTGCCACCCCGGGGAAGCTGCAGTCGGACGGGAGCGGAGGCCCGGAAGGTTCCGCCACGCGCCTCCCGCAGCCCGGCTCCGGCGCCCGCCTCAGGCGGCCGTCGCCATTAACTGTCACCTGGCGGCCCCGCTTTACCCACAAGGCCGCGCGCGCGGGGGGCTGGGGAAGGGGCGGGGTCGGGACAGGAGGGCGGTGCGCAGGGCGGGCGTCTGGTCCCCCCGACCCCGCCCAGGCCCCACCTGGCGCCCGCCCCCAGGAACCTGAGATCTGGGGGCTGAGACGTCCTGCCTGAGAGACTAGGCACATGCGTAGGGGGTGGGAATCTTCAAACGCTTTAAGCATAACGTGCTTTGCTCTCTAATCAAACCAGGTTGACTACCGAGATGAGGGGTATAAAAAAACACGTTTGGGGAAATTCGAGTGTTAAAAACTATTTTCTCCCTCAATTTTGTGGTGCCCAAAGGAGTTTTTGAGTGGGGACTGTCCAGGCTCCGTGGGTGTACCTGGTCTTGCCATCTTGAAGCATGAGCAATTGCATGCATTTTAGCAATTATTCCTCACTCCCTTCTTCCCTCTACCCCCACCCCTCTCCTCCCCACACACAAATCCACCTCCCTGCCATCTGTAGGGCAACCAAGTGTCCGATGCCGCCTTCGGAACTTCCGCCTTTGGTTTATGGTTTATGTTAAGAGTAACATTTAAGCTCTGTTGATTTTACAGTGCCACTATGAAAATTATGATAAAGTGATTTAGGCCATGTTTCCTAGCTACATTTATTACCCCGCTCATTCTGCTCGGGTTCAAATACGCAGTGGCTTATCTCGTCTCAGCACTCCCCTGATTTTGTTGATAGTAGATTTGGGAACCCTGAGCCCTTTTGTCTATGATTACTCTGGGTATGGACAATAGACCTCTGCCCCAGATTTGGCTAAGGACATATAAAGGGAACACTTCCCTCACTGTTAAAGGCAGACCTGCAGACAGTAACCCACACCCACCCCAGACTCATTCAGTCCTACTTTCTTAATAACATTACACTGAGCCTTGACAATGCCATGCCTGGAGCCCCAGCAACCATCTGATATCAAAGAACGGGGGAGCCTAGGGTAAAAGGTTGACAGACTGAAGAGGGATGGAAGGAAATAAGGGAAATCTCCCAGGACACTGGAAAACCACCTCCTGCAAGATTCTTGTTTTCTAAAATCATTAAATAAAATGTTAAACCCAGTGTTAGGGATTGAATGTTTGTGTCCCTCCACCCAAATTAACATGGTGAAAGTCCTAACTACCAATGTCATGATATTTAGAGATGAGTCTTTGGAAGGTAATTAGGTCCTGAGGACAGGGTGTGGGTTTCACTGAATTAGTGCTATTATAAAAGGAACACCTGAGACCTTGATCCTATGCCTTCACATGCATGCACCAAGAAACCCATGTAGGGGCTGGGATGTATAGCTCAATGGTAAGAGTGTATGTCCAGCATGTGCAGGGCTCTGGGTTCAATCCCCAGCAAGAGAGAGAGAGAAAGAGAGAGAGAGAGAGAGAGAGACAGAGAGAGAGAGAGAGAGAGAGAGAGAAAGGTCATGTGAGGACACAGCCTGAAGGCAGCCATCTGCAAGCCAGGAAGAGAGCCCTCACCAGAAGCCAAACTGCTAGATCTTGGGCTTTCCAGATCCAGAATTGTGAGAAAATAAATGTCTATAATTTAAGCCCCCAGTCTGTGGTATTTTGTGATGGCAACCTGAGCAGACTAAGACACCCACTTTCTAAACCTTTTTTTTTTTTTTTTACAAATAGTTGTAAATATCCTACCTGCTCTGAGATTTGTCCAAAAGAAAATAATTCAATGCAATTTAAAGGATATTTAAAATACTGTAAGGAGGATTAGGCCAAAGAGGAATTTGCTATGACACTATTAGTCTTTCAAATTAGTTAAGCATACACAGGTTTAGGTGACAAAGATTAATCTGATATATCCGTGGATATGACGTTCACAGTTAAGTGAAGGAGACAAAGAAACATTGGTATTACAAGTTGGTAAGTGCTCTGCTGGGGGCAATCATAAGTGCTATGGGAACACCTACCCCAAACCATGGGAAAAGAGGAAATTAGGAAGACTTTCTAGAAAAGGTGACATAATGATGAATCCTAAAAGATGAGTAGTATGTCCTTGGTACAGTGATGTCAAGTCATTCCAGGTAGAAGGACAGTTAAGGACACAGGTATGGAGTAGGTTAATTGCCTGTGTGAAAGGGAACTTCAAGAACTTAAGTGTTGCTGGAACAACAAGTAAGGTGGTTAATGAGAGGTCAGCAGGGCCAAGCCATGGAGGATTTGGAATTCTGAGCTAAGAAGTCTCGGCATTGTTTGGTAGCTCAGCAGAGGGCTTCTCAAATGTTATTGTGAAAGAATTTCCTCCAATCTGCATTTCCAGTAGGTGTTACAGGGATTCTGATGCAGGGCTCACTGCACTTGGAGAAATACTACTACAGTATATTGTGTTTTCAAAGCCAGCTGCAATAATACTTCCCATCCCACATGCTCTTTTGCAAGGTGACCGTGCCACTCATACATCAATAGATGGAGTCTATTTCCCCTCCCCTTCAATATGGAAAGAATGGGGGTAGAGGTGATGGTGCACAGTTTACAAGACTAGGCCGTAAGGCATCTGAAATTTCCACTTTGGTTTCTGGAAATAATCCTTCTTTGGACTCAACTGCTGTGTTATAAGGTAACTCAAGCAGCCACACAGAGTCCCATCTGAAAGAGAACTAAAGCTCCCAGCCAACACCACCCAAACAGCACGTCTAGCAGCCAACACTGTCAGTCATGTGAGTGAAACCATTTCAGGTCTTCCAGTCATCCCAGTGACTTATCCAACACCATGTGAAGCTGGACAATCATTCAGTTGGTCCAAAGATTTTTGATATATAGTAAGTTGTTTTTTAGGCCAATAAGTAGGTTTGGGGGGTGTTTTGTGCAGCAACATCCAACCTGGAGAAGTAAACTTCCA
Source organism: Sciurus carolinensis (assembly GCF_902686445.1). NCBI lineage: Eukaryota > Metazoa > Chordata > Mammalia > Rodentia > Sciuridae > Sciurus > Sciurus carolinensis. The sequence continues at coordinate 127,438,516 of NC_062232.1, read as the reverse complement.
CTTCCTTAGTTCTATTCCCCACTCAGCTAGGAATCCAGGCACAAATCACAGCCACTCTCTAAGAAGTGTGCTCTGCATTATTAGGTCAGAAGCTCTTATGGGTCTGAGATTTATCCCACTAGCAGGCTAAAATTATAGTTGGCCCCCATGCTCTAACAGAAAACATGAGCTCTCAGGGTCAGAAAGAAAGATGGTTTATTATTCATGGCAAAAGATGCAGCCAGAGAAGTATCTTGAATCTACACTCCTGGCCCCAGTCTCCATGGGTAAAACATGCTCTTTTGTAATGCAACTTTGCCACTCCCACAAGAGGTGTTATCTATTTTCTATCCTCTTGAATAGGCTAGGCACATAACCTCTTTTGTCCAACAGTGGAACCAATGGTATCTACCTGCATCACAGGAGAGGAACCACAGATTTAGCAAACTCTGATCTTGTATTGGGTTTCTAGTAAACTGTGCATTCTCCTTTCCAGAGAGAACAAATACTCATTAACTTGGACTATAAGCAAATCTCTGAAGGGGAGAAGGAAAGATCTTTACCTTTACTGCCCTGCACTGACTTCAGGGAGGATGATAGCTCGAAGGTCTACTATTTTTGAATGTCTCCTCAACTTTCTTAACTGGGCTTTTGTTTGTTTGTTTGTTTTGTACCAGGGATTGAACTCAGGGGTGCTTAATCACCAAGCCACATCCCCAGCCCATTTTTATATTTTATTAGAGACAGGGTCTTTCTGAATTGCTTAGGGTCTCGTTAAGTTGCTGAGGCTGGGTTTGAACTTATAATACTCTTGCCTCAGCCTCCCCAGTTGCTGTGATTACAGGCATGCACCACCCTGTCTGGTTAATTTGGCTTTCTTAACTTGACTGCTTAATACAATCATTCAGAGCTGACCATGGAGAAGTCTGAGATATTTATGGAGAGTTGTCTCCCAACACACATGGACCCCGCCTCTCCCTTTTGCCCTTCAAGGTTCACGTGAGGACTTACCCATAGTTGTTGGATTGATTACCCTGCATTCCCAGGAATCACTGTAAGGGAACTGGCACATGGGTCCCAGATGTCCCCCTGGAACTGGAGTTGCATGGTGAGGGGCAAGGTGAGGAGTAAATTCTTACACTGGTGCTCACCAGGCCATAGGCAAGGTCTCCTGTGTGCTCCCATCTTCATTCTGAAGTTCCTGCTGGGGAAGTGGAAAATCTTTATGTTACATATTGCAAGTTTATGAAATGTTTATGCAGTATACTGTAGAATGCAGTCCAAAGTACGTGCAGAAAAATGATTTTGGGTACCCATTAATATGCAGATTGATGAGTTTCACTGCAGACAATCTGAGGATTTAATAGCTTGGTGAGGCAGGTGCTGAGAATTCACATTTTTATAAAGAAACTCAAGTGATTTTGATATGGATGACCTGAGAATCACACTTTGGGAAATACTGTTAGAGGTGACAAGGGGCTGCAGAAGATCTTGGAGAGGGATGAGTTGATCATATATACACTTTGGAAAGATAACTGGGGTTGCATGATGGAAGAGGAATTGAAAGGGGAAAATGTAGTGGTGGGAAGGTACTGCTTACCAAGATTTATAATGTGTGAGGGCCAGGCTTTGGGCAGTTCTTAGTAACTGATGGGCTGTTGGGCATGAATAGGGGAGGAAGAGAGATGGCAAGATGGGTTAAAGTTTCCACTGAGGTTTCAGACTTAGATAACAGGGTAAAAGGAGATATCAGTCCCTTAGGTAAGGAATTCAGGATGATAAGTAAGTGAAAGAAGTGAGTAAACGGTGAATTAATTATGAACATGTTGAGTTTAAACCATCCCAAGTCTCAGTCCATATAGTACCATTGTGTGCAGTAGAGAAGACCACACTTCACTTCTTTTTGCCATAAAATTGTCACAATATATTTATTTTGTTAGAGCTCAACTCTTTTTTTTTTTTTTTTTTTTTTTTTTTTTTTGCGGTGCTGGGGATCAAACCCAGGGCCTTGTGCTTGCAAGGCAAGCACACTACCAACTGAGCTATCTCCCCAGCCCTGAGCTCAACTCTTGAATGCCAAGAAATTGCCATAATAGATCTAGAAATTTATGAGGATGTCAGTAGAATGGTCCTTGTCTAGTCTGTTTGTGCTGCTATAATAAAATATCACAGAAAGGGTAATTTATAAATAATAGAACTTTATTTCTCACAGTTCTGGAGGCTGGGAAGTCTAAGATCAAGGCCCCAACAGGTGTGGGCCCAGTCTCTCTGCTGAGAGAGAGAAAAAGAGAGAGAGAGAGAGAGAGATTGAGATCAAGGGATTTTTAAGGAACTGGCTCATTTGATCGTGGTGGCTGACAAGTATGGAATCTGCAGGAGTTGATCTTGTAGTCTTGAGTCTCAACACAATTTGGAGAATTACTTTTTCTTTGGGGGACCTTAGTATTTTCTCATTTTCTGTTTTGTGTTATTTCGAGGTGCTGGAGATTGAACTCAGGGCCTCTGGCATGCTAGAGAAGTGCTCTATCACTGAACTACATCCCCAGCCCATCGATTCCTCTTAATGACTTCGTACAATTGGATGAGCCCCATTCACATTATGGAGGACAATCTGCTTTACACAAAGTCTACTGATTTAAATGATAACTAATCTCATTGCAAGGGTTTGAATCCTTCCCCCCAAAAGTATGGTTTGGGAACCTTAATTCTCAGTGTAACAGTGTTGGGAGGTATGGCCTAACTGGGGACATTTAGGTTATGAGGCCTCCACCCTCATGAATGAATTAATGCCATTAATATGAGGGAAATTTATAAATAAATGAGTTTAGCCCTCTTTTATCTTTCTCTTGCTCTCTCTCTCTCGTTCCTCTACCTTCTGACATGTTATGACACAAGCTTTTGCCAAATGTAGGCCTGTCTGTCTTGAATTTCTTGGTCTCTAGAGTGATGGTCCAATATATTTCTGTTAATTTTTATAATTACCCAGTTTGTGGCATTTTGTTATAATGGCACAAGTGAACTAAGACACTCATCTAAAATACCTTCAAAACAATATCTAGAATGGTGTTTGACCAAACAACTGGGCACTAATGGCCTAGCCAAATTGACATATAAAATTAACTACCATCACAGAATCCAAGGGTCCTTTGGTGAATTGAAATTCTCAATGATACTTCAAATAAGTACATCTGATTAAGTGGAATTATTAAAAGGGTGCCTCCATCAGCTCCATAGAAAACAACATAGATGACTTAAATTTGCCTTCAGAAGTTCTCTGGAAGGTTCTTGGCTACAGGTTCAATTACTTTCAAGTTTGAAGACTGGGGTGGGAGGCTATTGCCATTATTCACCATCGTCTCCACTATCTTTTTTGACTTTGAAATAACCATATCCTCAGTCTTCTGTCAGGTGTTCTTCAAAGGCAGCATCAAGCTGTTTTGCACACAGAAATTGCTGTGCAGGGACCCCAGATTCCCAGATCTTCAAATGATCTACTTGCCTCAACCTGCCAAGTGGGTTCTGGAGACACACATTTTGCCTCACTCAATAAAAATGTCGCTAAGTTCCCCAAAGATAAACTCCCATAAGCAGCCATATTTAAGCAAGAGGCTGAGGTATGGTGATCTGCAAAGGAGTGAGAACATTCAGAAACACAAGGAGGTCTAAGAGATGAGATTGCTGTGGAAGACCAGGGAAGAGCAAATACCATCTTCAGATCGCAAGGAGCACCAAATCTAAGCTGCAATAGTTCCTCTAGGATTTCCATTAGGCTCCACTCTCCAGTCCCAGGGTACTTTGGGAAAGTGATTTCTCTGTGCCTCAGTTTCCTCTTTTGCCAAAGTGGATGTGGGCAATGTTGGGTCCCTGAGAAGATTCATTTTATTAGCTCTTCCCCAGCCTCCAGCTGCTGTGAGTATTGACTGTTAATCCTTCTTTAGAGGAATACCCTCTGTGAAATGGGAGCTATTTTTCTAGAGGGTTACACACACTCACCACTCACTTCCACTCTGGGCAGCTTGTAACCAGTGACTAACAAGGAAGAACAAAATTCTACTCAAAACAAAACCATTCATTTGGTGGATTCCCATCCATAGCTCCTCATAGGAGCAGGTAGAAGTAGGACGCCTGCTGCCACCATGTCCTAGGCCAGTTCCTTCCTCTCTTCTTCTGTTGCCTCATTCATTCTCTCCTGAGAGCCCTTCAATACATCCCAAGTCCTTAGTCCCTGGTTGGGTCTTTATATCTAGGAAACCTGATGAAATACAGACATTAGTAGTTAGTACTTTTGGAACAGGAATGAATCTGGAAAACCATCTGACTCAAATGCTTAACTGCACCTCAGGGAGGAAAGGTATATATTGAAGAAATACCTATAGCCACGCACTAAGGCTACAGACAAGGTCTCAACTCTGTGTTCCTTGCTCTTCCTACTATACACTAAGGGGCTTCATTTTGAATACAGTGCTAGAAAATACTAATATCAATATAAAAATATGAAGTCCTAAGGAAGTCCTAACTCAAGGAAATAAAACTGCAAAAATGAATTCAAATTTCAGGATCTCATCTCTTTCATTTCCTTCCTTCCACCCTCTCCTTCTTTTCTCTCTGTCTTTCTCTTTCTGATTCTGGGGATCAAATCCAGGGTTTTAGGCAAGGGCACTACCACTCAGTTACATTCCCACTCCCTGAATTTCTTGCCATTAACACAGTCTTATTTTATGAGAACTTCAGTACTGTAGCATTTTTAATCTAATAGAAAAAGGTAGAAAATTATGCATTCATTCACTTAAATGTTATTGAATAATTAGTATATGCCACACATTTTATTAGATTCAGTGGACATACACAGATTACTTGTTTTCAACTGGACAGAAATGGAACTTCAGGCAATCCAGCGGTCTGAGACTCACCAAGATCCTTACCAATGAGAGAAAGCCACTCTGGTTTCAGTATCAGGAATACATGTTTTTCTCATAACCACCGATTTAATTTGTATCATGGGGAACACTGAATTATGTAACCAATATCATCCTTGCTTTGCTGAAAGCTTCAGAGACAAATATACGGCACACTACTGGGGAGTCTGCAGAATCTTGAAGCCTGAATTCTAGCTGATTACCTCATCTATTTTCCTACTTTCATTTTCCTGATTAACTCGTTTTTTGCTATCTCGTATTTTGTAAGTTGCCTGAAATTTTTTTTCTTTAATTATTTTGGAGATCATATATAAAGAAGTAAAAGTCAAAGGTACATAGTCTCTGGTTTTTTTTTTTTTTTTTTCCCAAATCAGGAAAACTCCATTCTAAGATACAGGATACGGATCTAATACAGATTCTACAAATAGCGTGCCATTATTCAGCTTTCAGCTAATCATGTGTGGCAAAGATGCAAATCATCTTGTGATAATTTATAATCAGTTTTAGAATGTTTTTAATTCAGGAGATAGATGCACATCAAGTTCCACAGCTTTCTACGATTCTTTTGTGCTTTGTACTACATTCTGGTACTATAATAGAAAATTGGTTTCTGTTGCAAACCACAACTTCCTCCTCTCAAACATTCCACAAAGAAAAGATGATTAAAATGATTATGAGACCTAGTAGACTCTCAGTCAGGGCTGGATCATGGGACAGAGGAGTGACAACATGCGTCCTTTCTGTACTTGGCTTATCTCAATATCCTCCAGTCCCATCCATGTTGCCACAAATGATATGATGATTCCATCCATTTTGTGGCAGAATCATATCCAATTATGTATATATACCACATTTTTGTTGGTGCTTATTTATTTTACAGATGCTGGGTTTTATTGTGGCATCTTGTTACATGTATATAACATAATTTTATCAATTTCACTCCCCAAGACCTCTCCTTCCCTTCCCCCATGTCCCTGTTCTTCTTCTACCTTATTGGTATCCATTCTACTTTCATGATGTCCTTTCCCCCCACTAGCTTTCACATACCAGAGGAAACATACAATGTTTCTCTGAGTCTGGTTCACTTTGCTTAACATGATGTTCTCCAGCTCCACCTATTGTCCTGCAAATGACATAATTTTGTTCTTTTTTTTATGACTGAATAAAACCCCATCATGTATGTATACCATGTTTTCTTATTCATTCATCTGTTGATGGGCACCTGGACTGGTTTCAAAACTTGGCTATTGTGAATTGTACTGTGATAAACATAGATATGCTTGCATGTATAATTCTTTTGAATAAGTACCAAGGAGTGATATAGCTAGATCAGATGGTAATTCTGTTTTTCCTGTTTTTGTTTTTGTTGAGGAACCTCCATACCGATTGCCACAGTGGCAGTACTAATTTACATTCCGACCAACAGTGTATAAGTGTTCCTTTTTCCCCCCATCCTCACCAGCATTCATTGTTATTTGTATTCATGATGATTACTGTTCTGACTGGAGTGAGATGGAATCATAATCTAGTTTATAATTTTCATTTTCCTGCTGACTAAAGATGTTGAACATTTTTTCACATAATGGTTGGTCAATTGTACTTCTTTTGAGATGTGTCTGCTCAGATTATTTGCCAATTTACAGATTGGGTTATTTGCTTATTTGATCTCATGTTAAGTTTTTTGAGTTCCTTACATATTCTGGATGTTAATCCTGTTAGAAGAGTAGCTGGCAAAAAATTTTCTCCATTCTGCAGGCTCTCTTCACTCTGTTCACTGTTACTTTTGCTGTGCAGAAGCTTCTTACTTTGATGCAATCCAATTTGTTGATTCTTACTATTACTTCCTGAGTTTTGGAGTCCTATTCAGAAAGTCATTGCCTGCACCTATATCTTGAAGTGTTTCCCTATGTTTTCTTCTGACAGTTGTTAAGTTTCTGGTCTCATATCTTTATGCATTTTGAGCTGACTTTGTTACAGGTATACCACATTGTTTATTTATTCATCTGTTGACGAACATCTTGGTTGATTCCATATCTTGGCTGTTGTGAATAATGATGGCAAGGAACATATGAGTGAAGGAACCAACACAGAAAATGATCTTTTAGGAGACTTAAATGCTAATTAATCTGATTTGATTATATATTACATACATGCTTTGAATTACAATAGTGTGCTCCATAAATAAGTATTAATAGTATATTCAGCTTATTATTTTAGAAAAGATAGAAAGTCTCCTCCCAGCCTCAAGCCCAAGGCCTGGAATTCTGTGGCTTGCTGGAAGGTGGAAAAATGCTGACGTACCTGTATGATGGGACTGTGGGAAATCTGCTCTCTGATGTGCTGAAAGGAGCCAACTACAGGGAGGTGTTCTCCTTAGAACTCATAATAAAGTTGACCTAGGGAATGGCAGGGAAGGATACTCACAGAGAGCTGCCTCATTGGTGGCACATCATTGGAGACTGTCAGATGAGATGCCAGGGGAAGCTGCTGGCCAGTAGGCACTGCTGACTGCTACCTGCTATAGAAACTGAGAGCTGGAGAAATCATCCTCTGCAAAAGCCAAGTGTTAGAAAAGCCTCATTCTGCAAGAGCCTAGTGCAGGACACACTGAGTTGCATCCTACAATGTTTTAGGTTTTATGGTTGTTTAGGTCTGGTAAGGTCAACAGATCAGGAAACCATGGCCATGGAAGACAGTTTGTTATGCTCACAGATCCCTTCAGAAGGGGACCTGCAGCAACACTAGGGAACCACATGGGAAAATACTTGGCATAGACAAGAGAACTGTGGGCAAGAGCCTTTATCATGATTTTGGTGGGAAGAAATACATGAGGCAGGGTAAGCAGGCCTACTATTGGCTATTTTGATAATTACACTTTGGCTTTGGGCACAGGTCTTTGGTTGTCTTGCATTTGGTCCTGAATGACTAGAGCAACTAGAGCAGAGGGATAGTGGCCCAGAATGTGAGAGCCCAATTAAGGAAGTGGTTGGAGAAGTGGACTCTGGACTGGTTGGTTTACATTTTTAAAGCACTTGCAGTTCAGTTATTTACCATCTCTAGGAGTTGGCTAGTCCTTAGAAGGGCAGTCGCTCCAGGGTCAGCAAGGCTCCAAATGTCCAACCATCAGAACACAGACAATAGAAGATATGGTTAGTATATGTAAAAAATCTAGCACAAAAGAAAATATGTGCTTAGGAGTCCAGCACTGCCGTGCAAGAGGCAAACAACCTTTTTTACCCCTGTTGTTTCTCCAGCGCCCTCTACTGATGAGGATTCACATTTGCCAAGTGGTAAGGGAGAAATACTCACAAAGCCCACCTTAACTATTACAGAGCAGTTGAAGAAGAATGGATTTGAAGCAGAGATGTAAACATTGATAACTGATACAGAGTTCCGCAGACTTACAGGATTAGAAGACACACTGAGGGAATTAAGGTGTTTTTGTGTTTCCAATCCTTACTCCACTTGATTGACTTTCCTGTGTAAGATCCTATCATACACCGCTTCTGCAGGTGTGGATGCAAAGAAAGAAAACTCTACATTTTAAGCATATTTCTATTCAAAGTCTCAATAATATAACAAGGCTTTCTAAACAAATATGACTCAGGACCACTGAAAATTTCAATGACATCTTCCTAAGGATGTGATTTGACCAATATACAGGTATTGTCTAAAACAGTCATTTCTAAACACTTTGTGCTGGACTAGGTGCACAAAATTAACCTGGGTGCCTCTATGAAAATTAATACTCCTTTTCAGAAAAACAGAGCAGAAAGTACAGAGAGTTCTCATATACCCCATGACACCATCCCCCTTCCTCATAGTTTCCTTATTATCAAAATCTTGCAAACCTTCCCCTAAACTTTTGGCAGTCTCATATCTTTTTACTGCCTTTATAGTTTGCCTTTTCCAGCACATCATGTAGTTGGAATTATATAGTGTGTATCCTTTTCAGGTTCACTTCTTTCACTTAGCAATATGTATGTAAGATTTATTCATGTGCTCTCATGATTTGACAGCTCATTTTGTTTTAGTGCTGAATAATATTCCATTATCAGGATGGACCACAGTTTTGTTTATTCATACCTACTGAAGAGCATCTTGATTGCAATCAAATTGTGGCAACTATGTACAAACATGTGCCAACTGTCATAAACATTTGTGTGAAGGTTTTTTCCTGGGCATGTTTTAAATTCATTTGGGAAAATACCAAGGTGTGTGATTGCTGGACCGTATGTTAAGACTGTATTTAGCTTTGTAAAAAACTGCCAAACTGCCTTCCAAAGTTGCTGTACCATTTTGCATTCCCACCAGCAATAAATGAGAGTTCTTGCTCCACATTCTCACCAGAATTTGGTGTTGCCAGTGATTTGGATTTAGCCACTCTAATAGCTGTGCATTGGTATCTTATTGTTTTAATTTGAATTTCTCTGATGACATATGAAGTGCAGCATGTTGTCACATGCATATTTACCATCTGTATAGATATTTTTAGTGTCTGCTCCAAACTTTTGCATATTTAAAAATCAGGTTGCTTTCTTATTGTCGAGCTTTAAGAGTTCTTGGTTTATTTCGGATAACAGTTTATCATCAGACATGTGTCTTGCAAAATTTTTTCTCCCAGTCTGTGGTTCATCTTGTTGTTCTCTTAAAAGTGCTTCAGAGAAATTTTCATTTTAGTATGGTCTATCCTGCCAATTTTTTCTTTCAAGGATTATGTTTTTGGTGTCTTCTGAAAATTCATTGCCAAATTTAAGGTTATCTAGGTTTTATTCTTCAAATATAATATGCATATTGATTTTATAACCTGCAGCCAGTGATGTTCTAGGGGGTTTTAATTATCAGCTCTCTGAAGGGAAACATAAAACATCTTATAGCACTTTCTGATTTCCGTGGCATAAATCTACCTACCCCGGACAATTTCAAGCTGCCACCTTGATAGCACCAAGTACAGGATTGTTTTTCTGTGAGCTATTCATTTTTTTCAGAAAATGACTAGTGAGAATTTTTAGAGGGCTGGGGAGAAGGTGTGATACTCTAGAAAGCATTTGGGGGCGTCATAAGCCTGGTGCCAGAGGGCTTTGAACTACTGAGGCAAAGTAAATTTGGACTACATGCCAGAGAGCTCACTTCCCAGTGAATACTACTTCTTGGGCACTTTAATCTTCTACCCTCTCTGCTGTGGGCCTATGCAAATTTCCTGCAGCCCTCTGGCTTTGGAGCGTGGCAGGAGATATGTAAATAGAACATTGAGGTCATAAGGTCTGAGCCTGCTCACATTCTCTAACTATTGCATTAGTTTCTATGGATGCTTTAACAAATTGCTGCAAACTTAGCAGCTTGAACAACGAAGTCAGGAGCTGGAACACAGGTCTCAGTGTGCTAAAATGCAGGTATATTCAGGGCTGCATTTCTTCAGGGGGCTGTAGACGACAATCTGTCTCCTGGATTTGCTTGGCAGCTAGAGGCTGCTGTGCTCTTTGGCCCATGGCCAGGGAAGTCCTCACATGTCAAGACTCTGACATGAAATGCCTTCTGCCTCCCTCTGCTACTTCTTTCTCACCTCCCCTTCCCAGTGACAAACTCTCACTCATTGATTTTTCAATTTGCCTCTCAACTTGTCTCTACTCCAGATTCAGTCCCCCAGCTTAGTCAGCTCCAGTAGCCTCAAACTGGCCTTTGTGTCTGCAGCTTGCTGCTCTGACAAGCCCCTGCCTACCTCTTGGTCATCTCCCCAGGCCTGGGCACATCGCAATCCAGGAGCACCATCTTCGCTTGTGCTCTACACACACTGAAGCTCCTTTAATGTACAGATGCTTCTGCTCATACTGTTCCCTTCTCCAGTGATGGTTTCTTTGCTCTTCATTGTTGTTTTGCCATGCATACGTTCATAAATGAGAATTTGATTAATGTTTGAACTTACAGGAATGGAATACTATTGAATATATTCTTTTTAAAATATTTTTTAGTCGTCAATGGATCTTTATTTATTTATATGCAGTGCTGAGGATGGAACCCAGGACCTCACACATGCTAGGCGAGCACTCTACCACTGAGCTACAACCCCAGCCCTGAATACATTCTTTTGTTTCTTATTTCTTTCAATCAAATGCTTTTATCTGTGTTGTGTGTAGCTGTGGTTTAGAGATTTTATTCCCGGTTGTGCAGTATTCCATTGTCTGAATATGCCACAGTTTATCTGTTCTACTGTAGATGGGTATGTCCAGTTTGTTGTTGTTACCTATTACAAATATGCTACTATAAATATTTGTGTACATATCTTTTGGTGCAGTTTCTCATTTCTCCAGGCTCTCTTTAACCAAGAGTACAAATGCTAGATCATAGGGTAGGTATGAACTTCACTTTTACCATGTAATGTCAAATATTCTCCAAAGAACTGTATGAAGTTACTATGGTCTACAACCTTGCCAATGCTTAGGACAGCTGGACTTTTAAAAGGCTAGCAGTATATGGATGTGGGGTCGTATCTCATTGTGGATCCAATGTATATTTCCCTAATGACAGAAGTGACTGAATTCCTATTTTTCCTCTCTACAGAACCTTTAAAGTTGTTTTGCTCTATATATTTGAGACATATCTGATATTTTTGGTACACACATAGGGAATGATATATTCAAGCAAATTAACATATCCCTCATCTCATAGTTACTTTTTATAACAATACCTAAAATCTACTATTCAAGTAAAAATCCAGAATACAATATTTTTAATTATAGTTCTCTGGACTTCTCCATCCTATAATGTTTTTGCCCTAATGCAAGGCGATGTAAAGCTCCAGAACATCCCTGAGTTTTCACAGCCAGCCAGGGTTTCCTTCAGTCACTTGAAGTGGTTACACAACACATATACATACACGATTAGAAACTTCTTTGAAGTGACTAGACAAAGTGAGAAAACATTTTCTGTCCTCAGGTTGAGGTGTCTGTACTAGGTCAGCTGTCACCAGAGTGCTTTTTCCTGAGGGTCCCTACTTCTAAAATAAAGATACTGGGTCTGTCAGTGGAGAGGAAATTCAGCTGGCCAGTTACCAGTCAAAAATGGACACAATGGTTGCTAGTAAAAAGAGTGTGTGAAATAGATCAGAACATAAGATGGGAACCATGCATATTTCAAACACATACACAGTTATATTCCTGAAAATAGAGCATTAGGTTTTAGTTAATATATTTATTACAGCAGGTCTTTAGTCATTTTTGCCATGAAAATGTTTTCATGAAATTTCACAAAATCCTGTAAGCCATTAGTATTAGCTTTCTTCTTTGTATGAAGTGACACTTTGTTAATTTATGAAATATTTACAGCGCTTACAAAAAGCAAGAGAATGTCTAATAAAATTGCTTATACTTACAAAATTCATACATTATACCACTATATTTGAGATGTCTTATTTGGTAGACCAATTAGGCTATGACATAAAATAATTTACAAAGATATATTTAATCTCTCTTAATCATTGAAAACAAAACCATATTAGCTATAAATAGTCCTTTACAAATCATTGTAAAACACATTGTTTTATCTCTAGCCTTAGCTTTTACAAATATACTTACTAAATGAATTAGTTCATATATCAAATAGAACTGTGCATTTAAAATTTTACTTAATACAACAAAACAAAACAAAACAAAAAACCTGAAAAAGCAAACTGCCCAGTACTTCAAGTAAAAATTTGTAGAACCAGTTTTTATGCACACTTGCAGGGAGGGAAACCCAACACCATTTAAACCAAAATACATAAACATAATACTTTGAAGAATACGCTCAACAAATGTACATCTGGGGCATTTATCTCAAAGAATGATTCTCTAGCAGTAGCTCATACATCCAAGATGGTGAACCTACATTTTGGCAGATCAGTTGCATCAACTAGAGCCATGTTTGCTGAAATATTCACCTAAAGCAGCAGAATGCACCTGGCATCCTTAAACAGAGTTATATATAGGGTCTGCCACAACCTGAAAACCATTTCAGAATTTTAGGCAAGCTCATGAAAGAATTCACAAAGTAGAACTGGCAAAGTGAAGGAAAAATCAAATTATATTTAACTGGGCCTCACTAGTTTTTTTTTTTTTTTTTTCAAATATAAAAATATGCTTCTCTTGAAAATTAGGGGAAAACCTTTAATATTTCAAAATTTCAAAATAAGGAAAAACTCATCTACACAGCTATTTCTCCTTAAGTCACCATTTATTATGGCATAAAAGTTGGCAATTATTTAAACACCTTACTTCTGAATAATGCCGAGGAAGCTGAGCTCAATTTGGTTTTGGCAGTAAACCCATCTTTCACATTTGGATTCATTTTAGATAATCCAAAGCAACTATTCTAAGCAGCCTGAGGAAAATCCATTTCACCAACATATTCTCCCCCTCTGATGAAAATAATGTTATCTCAATTAAGCCCACAAAATACATGTTGTATATGTAGTATTTCTATAAAGGTAAACCAAATTTAAATTTTATCTTTCCAAAAACTGCTTTTTAAAGGTGTCAGGATTTTCCAGAACCTCCTCTTGGCTCCTTTCTTCTGATTGCCTTGTGGACACTGTAGTTTCTTGTAATATGTATTCTAGAAGGCACATATTCAAGAGTTTAAGATAATGTTAGTTTAACTTCTACATGGAGGCAAATACTTTAATCTACTTTGTACAGATGCCCCAAATGAAAGTCAACTAATTCCTTTATTCAGAGCTCAAAGGCAGTGCCGGGGTTCCCCCTCAGAAGTGAGTCTGCACATGGGACATCATTTGTGAAGGACTGGAAGGTGATGTTGGGGGATCAGAAAGCTTGGCAGAGTTGGCAAGCTGCAATTCCTCAAGCCGCTTTATGTAATCATCACGCAAGGCCAAGAGCTCCATGTAACGCTGCTCCACCGGATTTGGCTGCTGGAGAGAACCACAGACACTAGTTATGCATTAGGCTGGCTATAGCACAAGAACACATCTGCCCATATATCTGCCACAGCCACTGCCTTCTGAAGAAACCCTTCTGTCAAGGGTTAACACTACATCATTCACACGTGCCCCAAAGTACCCAGAATCCTAAAACACCTACCCACCACCAAAAAATAACTAATGTACACATCTCCTTATAGGTGAATTGCCATTTAAAAAAAATCAACTTAGACAAAGTTCTGGTCTCCATGTTGCTTGTCCCAGACCCACTGCCCTCTTTTGCTCTGAGTGATAACTGTTCTCAGGCTTGCATGTGGCCTGCCTTCCTGTACAGATTTGTGACACATTTCCTCTAAGTGAGCATCTTGACACAAGATGCAGCAGGCATTACTGTATACTTGTCAAAGGTTACATCACTGGTATTACTGTGTATTTATCAATTAACATTCTGACCCAACATTGTGTTTTTTGAATTCAAACTTTACTGAATCCCTTTGAAGGAATAAACCAGTAGATCTATCATATCCCCATGCTAAGGATCATCAGTAATTTCCAGGGCTCCTCAGTAGTACACGTGATGCACACAATTGTTTTTCTAAGGAATCTTTATAGGTGTGGGATCCGTGAGAAATAGAGTATAATCTCCTCAACTTCACTGCCCTCAAGGTGGGGATATCACTTCCTTCTTCCTTTGGTCAGTGATACCTGGCAGTTCTACAACTCAGCTTCCCCATCAGAACTTTGGAGCATAAATTATTTTTTTGCCAACATGGGGGCTAGAGCATGGTATGCCGTGGTATTGCCTTGCTCTGCTCCACCATCTTTCCATGTGCTTATTGCCCGTGTTAATCCATGGTTGAGAGCTACAGCTCTGATGCACCCCAGCAAGGCTGTGAATCCTGTTGGCCTCTTACCAGCTGTGTACCTTAACGTCCTGTGTGGCTGTTCACCTATCTATAAAATGGAGACTAAAAATAGCATGGTCTTCCAGCATTGTTGTGAGAGTGAAGTGAGTTAAATACAGTCTGTTTTGCTACATTTTCTCTGGTGAGTCAATAGGGGATTATGCTCATATGAAGGTGGAAGTCATGCTGAAGCATAGTGTGATTCTCCCCAGCATGAGCATTTCTGAAACTTTTCTTCTGAGCTATATATCACACACAATGCACAAATCTTAAAATGTTGAGCACAATGAATTTCTATACAAGTATACACTTAAGTAATCAGAATCCAGGTCAAGATATATACAACAGAAGAGCTTCCCACAAAGTTAATGTTTTCAAGCAATTGGAAACAAGCTTTCTAGAAGGCTTGAGCAATATAGGAACACATCAAGAAAAAAAGCCCCCACAATCTCTCAAGTGCCTTTCTTTAGCACATGTACTGGTTTCCAGAACTTCCCTGCATTCGAATGCATTCAACTATGTGCTAAAGCTGTGAGCACCAATGAGAAAGCTTCGAAAGCAATGCGATGACAAAGGCTGAGGAGAGCGGTCTCTAAGAGTGGCACACATGCCCCAGGTCCCGCACTCAGAAGCAAGCATGGGTCTTGGGCTTAAGGTTGTGGTATTAGTTTCCTGTAGATGCCTCAACAAATTAATATGAAGGTGAGGGCCTTAAAACAACAGAAATTGATTCTATCATTGCTTTGCAGGACACAAGCCAAAATTACAGGTGTCAGTAGGGCCATGTTCCCTCTGGAGGCTCTTGGGGACAATCCCTCTCTGTTTAATTCAGCTTCTGATGGCTCCAGACCTCTGGAGATCATCACTCTCACCTCTGCCTCTGTCTTCACATGGCCTAGTCCTCTCTGTGACTGTGCCCCAAATCTTCCCCTTTGTGTTATGAGAACACCATCACTGGATTTAGCCTTCCTGGTAAATCAAGGATGGATCTCATTCTGAGATACTAAACTTAGTTATAACTATAAATACCCTAACACGAATAATGTCACATTCGTATTTTCCTGGTGGATATAGCTATTTTGGGGTGAGGCGTCATTCAGCCCACTACTGGCCGCTAAAGTGTGGATCCACTCAGGCCAGGTGCAAGTGTAACCACACCCGCACTTCTATTGGGATGGTTGCCTCCATTAGTGCTCTGGTTACAAACGTTCAGAGGTTTGCAGAGGTCTCCTCCTCCTAATCCTATTCTTCCCATAATCGTTGCTATTTTTAGTGAGGTACTTTGCAGTGTGAGGTTTTTCAGAAATGCACACGTGGCCTTAGAGTGAAAATGCTTTGCTGTAGCACGTAACACCCAGTAAGTGCTGTTCATTAAAATCCCTTGCCCACATTTCTGTGATCAACTGAGGGTCAGATGCTGTTCTAGGTGCTCAGATCAGTGAACTAAGACCGTTTTCGTGGCATTTATCTTCCAGCAGGGGGAGACAGACAAGCGAGGAACAAAACAATCCCGTGATTATTAAAGAGACAATGCTTGAAGGCAATCAATACTAGGGATGAGAGTGTAGATAATCAATACTAGGGAAAAGCAGAGCAGAATAAGAGCATGGGGAATGGATGGACCACTGGTTCCACCCTAAATTGGGTGTAGAGAGTGAGTCACACTGAAGAGAATTGGTGACTTTTGGGGAAAGGCTTGGGAGAGATGATGAACATAGCCACGTAAATATTGGAGTGTCTGGGGAAGAGCAAGGGCCAGTGTGGCTGAAGCACAGTGTGAGAGAAAAAGATCTTGTTGAGGAGGCTGAGAGATCAGAGGTCAGGGGTGGGGAAATGGGGGGGGGTCACATTTAAAAACCACTGTAAAGACTCTAGCCTTGACAGTAGGTGAGGCGAGCAGCTACCTGACCAGTTTTGAATAGAAGAATGGTATAGTCTGATGTCTGATTTTCAAGGACTGCTTTGGCTGCCACATGAGGGCGGAGTCAAAGGAAGCAAGGGTAGCCTCAGGGAGTGCAGCTAGCTGCTAGAAAGCTACTGCCACCGTGTGGCCGCACCAGGGTGGTGTTTGGACTCCAAAGGTTTTGAAGGCAGAGCCCAATGGGTGGGGTGTGAGAAAGAAAAGGAGTCAAGGATGACCCTGAAGTTTCCGACTAGAACAACTAGGATGGATGGAGCTGCTATAAATTGAAACGGGGAAGACAGGAGGAGATCTTTGCAGGGAGGCTTCAGGAGCTCTGGATTGTAGTTTTTGCAGTCTCAACACCATTTACTGAATAAATACTCCATCCTTTCCCCTGTGCACTATGGTGCCACCATCTTACTACACCAACTCACTATATCTATATGGGTCTGTTTCTGGACTCAATTCTGTTCCATGTTAACTCTTGATATATAGTAGGACAAGTTCTTTCTCAATATTTTGCTCCCAAATTGTCTCAGTTTTATTATTAAAACCTCCCCTTTTCATATTAATATTAGAATTCAGACTTAGAATTTAGTCAGTTTAAATATTAGAATCAGTATGTGACAAGAATTAGATAAGAAAAAGAAATCCGAAGTAATAGTCATTTTAGATGGCATGAATGTATAAACCTGAGACAGTAAGCAGAAAAACTATTAGAAATCAAAAACTAATTCAGTCAAGTAATGGGTACAAAATATGTAGAAGTCATTAGCCTAGTGATAAACAAAAACCACTTAGAGGACATAACAATTTAAGGACAAGTGACTTTAAGTATTACACCTCAACTTTTGACCTGGAAAATGACTTATGAAGCAAAGTATGCCAACTCAGTGTGGTAAAGAAGACAGGTCATCAGCTAGTTATGGGAGTAATTTTAGGCTTCAAAAATTTTTCATTTTCCTTTTAAAGTCCATATGCCTTTTAACTTTTCTATCAGAAATTACTTAAATACTATATAGGTCAGCCTATTAATATCTGACTGTTCCTGTTCTCATCCTTCAGTTCCCTCTACAAAATCTGAATGTGTTCAATGGAACGCAGATTAACAGCTACATAGAATGCAGTGGTTCCTAAAGCGCTCACTCTATGAGGCTCCACTGGAGCCTAAGTTCCTACTCAGGTTTATAATGTGACAAACATAAACTTTTGCTTTGGGCATGAGTAATTTTCTCACTTCAAAAGTATCAAATCTGCTTATGATAGCTCATCAAATGGAAGCACTGGTCTTTCCATAAGCTCTGCTGAGTTGTATATCACAGCAAGGGCTGGTGGATTTTGCTTTTAGAGACATCCTATCCTGTCTTCATCAAAGATAACAGCTCATTATGGGGAGGCGCTGTATATTCTTTTGTGTCTTTCCAACACTGATGGTATACCATTGTGTTGTAACTATTTCAGGTCTCCAGTAATTGTTGGTATCCCTCTGGGTCACACAATTGCATAAAGATTTAATTTAATTTTCAAGTGCTTAAGTACATTCTTAGAAGTTCACATTATATAATTTCTAAAGTCATGTAATTTTACTTTGATCTACTTCTGTATGCAGTACTATTCTACACAAGCAGATCTTTAAGAAAATCTAATGTACTTAGTTCACACCTCTATTATTGAATTCATCCTTGTGCATTATAACCATCAGCTTATGTTACTGGCTACCCCCACTAACCTGGGGGCTTCTTGTGGGTGGGGACCACCTCTTCCTAATCTCTATACTACCCCAGTGATGGACAGGTAGGAATATTTAGTACTGGGTAGATGGAAATACATATTATATGCCTGAGGACATCAAGATGTATGTAGGACACTTCACATTTAGAAAATTACATAGAACAATAGCCAGATTGTGGAACCAACCTAGATGTCCTTCAATTGATGAATGGATAAAGAAAATGTGGTATATATATACAATGGAATATTACTCAGCCATAAAGAACGATAAAATTATGGCATTTGCAGGCAAATGGATGAAACTGGAGAATATCATGCTAAGTGAGATAAGCCAATCTCAAAAAACCAAAGGAAGAATGATATCGCTAATAAGTGGATGATGACACATAATGGGGGTGGGAAGGGTTAGTGTTGGGGTTGGAGTTGGGTTTAGGGAGGGGGGCAGGAATGGAGGAAGGAAGGACTGTATAGATGGAGGGGAAGGGTGCGAGGGGAGGGGGGGAAGGGAAAAAATGACAGAATGAATCAAACAACATTACCCTATGTAAATTTATGATTACACAAATGGTATGCCTTTACGCCATGTACAGACAGAGAAACAACATGTATCCCATTTGTTTACAATAAAAAAAAGTAAAAAAAAAAAAAGAAAAAAAAGAAAATTACATAGAGAGGATATTTTATTTTTGAGTAAATGTCAATGGATCATAATATAAAGTTAAAACCTGTACCAGAGCATGAGCATTTCTATCTGGCCCAGTTCCATTTTACTAAATCCTATGAGAATAAAGGGAATGAATACATTACAAGAAGTTCTAATGATGTGCCTTCAAAATTGATCTTTCAGAAGGAGGAAAAAATAGCACCCAAAAAAATAAACCTGACTTGTCACACAATTATCATCATTACCTTTATAGTCAGAAATGAATTTCTCTAAATTTCTTGAATTTGAAGAATTTTTCCAAGTACAAATAGATCAAAGAATACTACAGATTTTGTACAGAAACTGCCAATACTTTCTAAGTACCAATGATTTTTTAAAGTCATGATAAATACAGAAAAGGCTTTTTTATAGGACAAACAGTGCTCATTGTGCTCATTGATTA
The DNA here is from genome assembly GCF_902686445.1 of Sciurus carolinensis. NCBI lineage: Eukaryota > Metazoa > Chordata > Mammalia > Rodentia > Sciuridae > Sciurus > Sciurus carolinensis. The sequence goes on along the minus strand of NC_062232.1, from coordinate 127,419,062 downwards.
AAAAAATGATTAGGAAAGGAACATGTTCTCTGTAACAGCAGTTAGAACCCTAGAAAAATCCCCACGTACCCTTTACTTTATATTCTAAACTCCAGAGCTACTGCTTAGTAAAATCCCTCAATATGCTTCTCAAATCCCAAACTAAACAAGTCAATGTTGTCAAGCCCTGGAACCTGTCTCTTTCCAAAAGTATACACATTTCAACCATTGCCAAACTACAAAGGCTCTCATGCAGTGGCAGAGACCTTGAAATGAGGGTGTTTTCTCCCTGAGAAGAGAGAAAACAGGCTGGTGCGCACCCATGGTCTGAGTGGAATGAGCAACCTGAGAGATACCGCAGCCATAGGACCCTGCTGCCACCGGCCCCACTTCTAGCTGGATTAAGGTCAGTGCTCATGCTGCACTATGACAACAGGTAGTGGACCATTCTAACCCAAAGAAAAAGTGAAAACCTTTACCAAAAGCCATCACAAACACTGAGTATTTATAATGCTTAGAACAAATCAGTAAGTGAAGGTACTATTGAGCCTGTACAAACAGACTGTTTTTTTCTTTGGATTTTGGATGGGGTGGGGGTAGGAGAATGGAAAGCCTAACTAAATGTCTTTAATAAAATATACAGCATTTCCTTCAAATACCTTTGTTTCTATTTTATGATCGACAAATGGCCAGCTGAATTTCCTCTCCACTGACAGACCCAGTATCTTTATTTTAGAAGTAGGGACCCTCAGGAAAAAGCACTCTGGTGACAGCTGACCTAGTACAGACACCTCAACCTGAGGACAGAAAATGTTTTCTCGCTTTGTCTAGTCACTTCAAAGAAGTTTCTAATTGTGTATGTATATGTGTTGTGTAACCACTTCAAGTGACTGAAGGAAACCCTGGCTGGCTGTGAAAACTCAGGGATGTTCTGGAGCTTTACATCGCCTTGCATTAGGGCAAAAAAGTTACACCATTCACATTGGCAGAGGAATTTAATTTCGAATTTCATGGTTTAGTAATTAAAAACAAATTAAGTTGTATTTAAAAACAAGTGATTTTTCAGCTTTTTTTCCTTATAATGCTTAAACAAACATACAAAAAACATTATCTAAGCTCAGAAGTAAACATTCAGTTTCCATGGCTGTCTTTGAACAGTGCTACTTCACTTACTTGTTGCTTGATTCTGGGGTTCCATCTAATGTAGTAATTTACCCAGAGTTCCAAGTGACGCATGCTGGCAACTGGATATAAAACTCGATTTATTTCTTTTGTGTAGAAGGGGTTTTTGAATTTTTCTTTATTGACATTGATTAGTGACCATAAAGAAACTGTTCTTTCTGTAACTTTCTAGAGAGAGAGAGAGAGAAAGCAGAGAGCCTAAGTAAGCATGCACACAATCACATAAACCATTTTGTAGCCTGTGACAATCCAGTTCAGCATCAACTTGAATCACATATTTACATTATCCCCATAATAGCTCCAAAAGCGTCAAGGGCCAGTGAGTGCTCATAGCCACTTGCAGACATTTGCGTAGATAATGGCCTAGCTTGAGAGCCACTATTTCTGCCAGAAGAGAGGGGTGTAGGATGCTGCACCATTAAATGCAATTCACTGACCTAAGAAGACTATTCCTGGCTAGGTAAAACATTTATGAACAGATGGGCAGTACACTCTTTTTAATTCAAAGAAAAGAAAAATAATCCTAAGATCCCACTGACTTTTAAAATTTTTGTTTGTTAGAAGTACAAAATCTTAACCTGTGTCTACTTGACAGCAGACATTTAGACAGGAAGTCATTTTATTTTAATCAACCACCCAGATGCTTAATCCACCTCATATTGACATGCAGATATTTGAAAACATCTGGATAATTGACCACAAATTCTTCACTTTTTACCTGGTATCCATTATCTTATAAAAATATTCATATTTTCATTGTTTTTTATTATAGCTTTTTACCCAAATTTGATCATCAACTTGGGAAAAAATGAAGCTGGGAAATTAAAAATTTAATAATTCAAATTACCAACAATGAAATTTTAAACAGTTCTCAGTAATGACTTCAAATAAGGAAGGAGCAATAAACTAAACCTGAAAACTAAAAAGAACACCCCCAAACAAGTGACTTAAGATTCCTTGGTACAGGTGTTTCATTAATGGGAATGATAATAATGATAGCATCATTTTGCCTTCCTCTGATAAAACTAAAACTTCATTTGCGTGTTTCTGGTACCAAAATCTATATTGTATTGTGTTTATTTGCATTTTGCTTTTTTTAAATATATGCACATAGTTTAAAAAGCCAAACAGTATTGACATAAATACAAGTCTCACACATTTTTCTAGAAGCAATTTTATTTTTTCTCAGCTTTATTAAGGTATAACTGGCAAATATAAATTGTATCTATTTAGGTTATGCAATTTATATTTGATTTTTAATCTTTTTAGCAGTACTAGGGATTGAACTCAGAGGCACTCAACCACTGAGCCACATCCTGGGCCATTTTTTATATATATATTTTGTTTTGTTTTGTTTTGTTTTGTTTGGTTTGGATTTCAAATATTCATTATTGAATTTATCCTTGTTTTATCACACTTTGGAAAAGGCAACTAAAAAATAAATGAATCCTGGACAGTCAAAAAAAAAAAATCTACCATCCATGAAAAGAAAAGCCCAGGAGCAGACGGATTCTCAGCCGAGTTCTATAAGACTTTCAAAGAAGAACTCATTCCAATACTTCTCAAAGTATTCCAGGAAATAAAAAAGAATGGTACCCTACTGAACTCATTCTATGAAGCTAATATCACCCTCATACCCAAACCAGGCAAAGATACATGAAGGAAAGAAATTTTAGACCAATATCCTTGATGAATATAGATGCAAAGATCCTTAACAAAATATTGGCAAACCGTATCCAAAAACATATTAAGAAAATTGTGCACCATGATCAAGTGAGGTTCATCCCTGGAATGCAAGGATGGTTTAACATCCATAAACCAATAAACGTAATCCATCATGTCAATAGACTTAAGAATAAGAATCATATGGTTATTTCAATTGACGCAGAAAAGCATTCGACAAAATACAACACCCCTTCATGCTCAAAACACTAGAAAAAATAGGGATGGTATGAACATACCTGAACATTGTAAAGGCTATTTATGCTAAGCCCATGGCCAACATCATTCTGAATGGAGAAAAACTGAAACCTTTCCCTTCAAAAATGGCCTCATTGAGTTGCTGAGGTTGGCCTGGAACTGGCAATCCTTCTGCCTCAGCCTCCTGAGTCCTGAGATTACAGGCATGTGCCACTTCCCCCAGTCCCAGGAATTATTTTTAAATCATTTGGTATCAGTGTCACAAGGCCTTTTCTCCCCGAACTCTGTTCTATTTAGAGCTACTCCCAAGCAGGGCTCTCCTCCTTTCCAGTCGATCTTCTTTCCCTTTATGTTAGATCATTTGTCTCTAAACGATGCTCTGTTCCGGACTCGGGATTCGTTCAGTGTGAGCAGAGTGCAGTCAGTTCTGCGGTTCTGCACTCGGTTCTGGTGTACCAGCCCACGGGGGCCAATGGGGTGATGGCCATCTCCACACAGGAGCTACGTTCTGAAGAAGCAGACACTGGAGTATTTGGAGAGGTTGGTGTTGACACCATTGATTCAAGCTCAGTTTCAGCAACCTGACTAAAGGCTACTCTTATAAGTTTCTCTTTCTAATGTTGCTGGATGACTTCGTACAGTGCCCGAGGTAGAGCCAAGCTGCCCTGAATTAGGTCTTATTTCAGGAGATTTTAAGGAGTAGTTTGATTTTCTAGGAAATTGAGGTGGCTATTTGCAGTTTCAGGGTTCAATTTCTAGTGACTTGTTGAATAAATAATCAGTAAATGCTTCTTCAGATGAACTTCCGATGGGGTTAAGGTTATTAAAGAACCTCTTGTCGCCTTTCCGACGCAGGTACTCAGGTTTTGCCATCATTGCATCCCGAATCTCACTCTCCCCCAGATTCTTCTCTGCATCCAGCTCCTCATCCAAACGCTTCAGTTCTTCTTCATTTGCCTTCTTCATCTAATTGAGGAGGTCCGTGTTCATCTGCCATTCGAGGGTCTGCACAAGGCTTCATAATAAGGAGCTATGTCTGAAAGGGGCGCTCGCGGTGCCTCACTGTTGTCGCTGAAGGCGGGCCGCCATCAGCTCTTGGCGCACTGCTGCGTCCCGCGGTGTTCTGGCAGGCTCAGCAGGAAGCGCAGCTGCCTGATGCGCAGGTCAGGGTTCTTGGGCAGACCCTCCTCCTCCAGGTTCTCCAGTGGCATTTTGGAGGCAGCAGGAAACAGACAGCGAGAAAGCCGGCTGGGAAGCACTGTGAGGATGGCGGCAAAGCAGGAGGAGTCGACCAAGCCCCCAGCCGCCTCTGAGCGGGCTTCCCCATTTTTTATATTTTATTTAGAGACAGGGTCTCACTAATTTGCTTAGGCCCTCGCTGTTGCTGAGGCTGGCTTTGAACTTGCAATCCTTCTGCCTCAGCATCCCAAGCCACTGGGATTAAAGCTGTGTGCCACCACGCCTGGCTGATTTTTAATTTTTTAAATTTATATTTTTGAGAGAGGATCTCACTATGTTGCCCAGGCTGGTCCTGAATCCTAGACTCAAGTGATCTTCCTGCATGAGCCTCCCAAACTGCTGGGACTACAGGTGTATGCCACCTTGACCAACCAATACAATGTTTTGATATGTACACACTGTGAAATAATCACCACACTCAAGCTAATTAACGTATAGATCACCTAACACAGTTACCATTTTTCTGTGGTGAGAGCAATTGAAATCTACCTTATTAACCAATTTCAAGTCTATAATATATTATTAACTGTAGTTACCAAGCAGCACATTAGGTCTCTAGTAATACTCTTCTCTTAACTGAAGTTTTATGCCTTTTGACCAGTATCTCCTCTTCACCCCTACCCACCTCGAGCCCCTGGTAATTATTCATCCACTCTCTGTTACTATGGGTTTAACTTTTGTTTAGATTCTATACATAAAAAAAGATCCTACAGTAATTTTTTTCTGTGCCTGGTTTCTTTCACCTTAGCATAATGTCCTCCAGGATCATCCATGTTATTGCAAATGGTAGGATTTCATTCTGTTTTATGGCTGAATAGTATCCCATTGTGTATATATACCACATTTGCATTATCCATTGATGGATACTGAGGTTGTTTTCATTTCTTGGCTCTTAGGAGTTGTGCTGCCTGAACATGGGAATGCAGATGTCTTTGATATATTGATTTCATTTCCTTTCAATATATACTTAATAATGGGATTGCTGGATTATATAATCATTGTATTTTTACTTTTTAAAAAATATGAATCTTTACATTTTTAACTGACACATAAAATTGTACATATTTGTGGGGTTCCATGTGATGTGTTGATATACATGTATAAAGTATCACCACTGAGATCCCCTCTGCCTTGCTCTATTAAGGTTTACTGTTACTGTGAAGTGTATAAACTTCAGTTGCTTCCAGAGAAATGGTGTAGCATGGCAGGCATTCATGAAGCTATGTGTGTCTAAGAATATTTTTATTCTACCTTTGCATTTGGTTGATAGTTTAGTAGCTACAGGAAGCAAGGTTGGAGTCATTTTCATTTAGAATTCTGAATGCAATGCTCTACTGACTTCTAATTTTCAATACTGCTATTAAATAATCCAAAATTTTCCTGATTTTTGTTTGCAAATACAGGTTGAATATCACTTATCCAAAATGCCCAGGGCCAGAATTATTTTAGGTTTAGGATTTTTTCTAGATTTTTGGACTATCTACATAGATATAATAAGGTACCTTTTAGAGATGGAATCCAAATCTAAACATTAAATTCATTTATGTTTCTTATGTACCTAATAAACAAAGATTGAAGGTGAATTTTTTACAATATTTTGCCCATGCTTTGACTATGGTCAGTCACATGAAATAGGTGTGAAATTAAACTTGTGTCATGTCAGTGCTCCAAAACTGTTTAGATTTTGGAGCATTTCAGATTTTGGATTAGAGAAGCTCATCTCATAACTCATTCATTTTCCCTGAGGAAAAAACTGTGGGATCTCCTCTTTGTCCCTGGTGTTCAGAAACTTCACTAAGATGTGCTTTAGTATGGGTCTCTTTTCATCCACCCTGTTTGGCACTTGGTGAGCCTTTAAAATAACTTGTCTATTTCAATTCTTAGAAATAGTCTTATTTATTTTAGTTAGCTTTCTTCTTTCTGGATTCCCTATTTTCTCTTTTCCCCCTATTTCTCCTATTATTTGGATATTGGACCTTCAAGACTAGTCTTTTTTTCTTATCTTCTCTCCCTTTTCCCTGTTTTTATTTCCTATTTTCTTTTTTTTCATAGTTGAATAACATTTTTATTGTATCAATATTTCAAAATTCCACAAAAGGTTATAAAAATCAAAATGACAAATTATAAACAAATAAACCTTAAAAGCATAAAAAATACATATGCATGATAATGGGAATGAAAGCATTTATTCCCTATTTTCTAGGAGATATTTTTCTTTTTTTTTCAGTTCCTTAGCCCATTTATTGATTGGGTTATTATTTTTTTTTGGTGTTATCTAGGAGATATTTTTCAACTTCATTTTCTACCTCTTCTGAGTTGTCCATTTTGGTTGATAGCATAAGGGTTTTTTTGTGGGGGGGGAGGCCAACTAGGGATTGAACCCAGGGCTGCTTAACCACTGAGCCACATCTCTAGTCCTTTTTATTCTGTATTTCGAGACAGGATTTCGCTAAGTTGCTCAGGGCCTTGCTAAGTTGCTGAGGCTGGCCTTGAATTTGCAATCCTACTGCCTCAGCCTCTCAAGTTGTTGGGATTAAAGGCATGCCTCACCGTGCCTGGCTAGTATCATGTTTTTAATTTCAAAGTTCTTTTCTGATCTCTAAATGTTCTTTCCAGGTAATATCTCCTTATTTTCTGATTAATATTTTTCTTATTCTTCTGAGGATATTAGTACCTTCTTCTCTGTGTCTCCCTTCCTCTATGTTATTTTTCCCAAATTGTTTTTTTCTCCTTCTCAGTTGTCTGCTATGATTCCATAGTAGAGGAGTAAATAATCCTTTGGGAACTCTGAAATCATAAGGCTTGTCAATTGTGAACTTTATTGTAGGGATCCTCTAGTTGTTGGTATTTTTAGGTCCTCCTTCTGGGACTCAGAGATAATTTTTTTATGCTGAGATAAAATTCACATACCACAAAATAAAGCATTTTAAAACTGTAGAATTCAGTTCATTCACAATGTCATACAGCTATCACTTCTACTGAGTTCCAAAACATTTTCCCCATCACCGCAGATGGAAAGCCCATGCCCATGAAACAGGCACTCCTCATTCTCCCCTGCCTCCAGCCTCTGGCAACTAATGTGCTTTCTGTCCCTATGGGTTTACCTATTCTGGAAATTCCAGGTTATTTTATGTACTCTTTTGCATCTGGCTTCATTTTCCTTAGGACAATGATTTCAAAGTTCATCCTAATTGTAATATGAATATTTCCTTCCTTTTTATGCTGAATAATATTTTATCGTGTGCATAGACCACATTTTTGTTTTCTTCATTCATCTTGAAAGACATTTGGGTTGTTACATTCTTTTCTCTATTGTAAATATACACGTGTGTATTTTTTGTTTCAACTCTTATTTTCAGTTCCTTAGAGTATATCCTAGGAGTGAAATTACTGGGTCATAGGATAATTCTATATTTTGCTTTTTGAGGAATCATCAGTTTCCCGTAACAGCTGCAGCATTTTCCATCCCAATTAGCAATTTAGGGGAGATGTATTGTCTCACATCCTCACCAACAGAGATGGTTCTTTTGTGCTCCCATCTGAATTATGAAGACGTGGTTCTAGAACACAGGGAGTGAGTGAGGGAAAAGGTGGGGCTGCCATAATGCAGCACTTCTTTATGCACCCTCTCTTGGCAGGAAACCTCTGCCAGAGTCCTTAGTTCCAGAGAGGGATGCAGGGAATCCGGATAGCTTATTCTAAACAGATCTTCAAGGTATCTTCCTTCCTTCTTTGCCACCTGGTAGAGTTTATCCTGGAGTTGTCCAAGGTTCCTGCAATTCAAAGTGGCTTGGATCTTGGCTTCTCCACTGTTGGTTTGAGATCTTGGTTTTCTCAAGATAAATTATTAATCACTTATCTATGGGCTTTCCAGCTTTTAAAGTTTATTGTTGTGTCTCCTTTCTCCTTTTCCCTATTCTTACAAGTTTATGACCTTTCCAACTCATTTTACCAACATTTTCATGGATTTTTGGGAGGGAAAACCTGCATGCCTTTACAGTCATTCCTACTCCTGTGGGCAAAGTCAGTGTCTCACAAGCAATTATATTCTTTTTTTTTAGTTGTCGATGGTCCTTTATATTATTTATTTATATGTGGTGTTGAGAATCAAACTCAGTGCCTCGCACATGCAAGGCAAGAGCTCTACCACTGAGCTACAACCCTAGCCCCTATCATATTCTTCTTAATTCATGGTAGACTAGATACGTTTTGGCAAGCCTTTACAAAAAGATAAGCATTTTTACTCACCTGTCTTTCTCGAGCAGATTCACAGTTGAATAGGAAAGTACCGAATCGGCAACTGTATAGATGATCCAAAATTGTAATCAAAAACTGTTCATTGAATTCAAAAGCTGTAGGGAACTAGAAAAAAACAAATAAGCAAGCAAGGCATGAATGCATGAGATTAATATTTTATAGAACTTAAAAGATGCATGTAGGAGGGACTAAATGCTACTATACTGTTGGGTTCTGGGAAGGATAGCAGGGGCTACATTTTATACAGGACTGAGAAGTTTCAATACGTGTCAAGTAAAGGCAGAAGACAAAAAGGTGTCAGGAGGTTCATTTTCTGGATTTTCCTGGGCAGACAGGATACTTGAATTCTTTAAGGGATTAGGAATTAGCAGACATGCCTACATCTAAATGCCTGTGTAGAATGCATACAAAAGACAACTTGGTAATGTTAGTTATATTGATCCACTAGCAGAAATAATGCAGATAAAATTTGAACTTGAAAACTTTATTATGGGGGATTTCAGACATATGGATAATAGTTGCAATAAAAAAGTGAACCCATGCATATGCATCGCTTGGATTCAACAATTATTCACATGTGGCTAATCTTGTTTCACCTCTATCTCTGTCTTGCATATTTTGGGGGTAAATCCCAGGTATTATGTAACAACATATTTAATTTAAACATTAAGTTGACTGTATTTTAGTCTCATATACTCCTTACCTGTTTTGACATCTGCCATACACAATCAATAAACTGAAGAAAAATAGGAGATCGGTCAGCATCAGCGTGATTTTTATCACCATGACCTATTCTCTGAAATGAATTGGTGAAGATGACTTGTTTAATTCACAGGTATAAAACTGAGAAAGCATATGAGCCACAAATTCTGACTATACATCTCAGCAATCTGCCTTCTAAATGCCAAGTTTATCAGATAGTTAACAGTATATATTTCCATGGAAATATAAATAATAGAAGGTTTCATTATAATGGAAATTAGGTATATAAACTATAAAGTACCCCTAAAAACTGGTGAAACATCATAATACTATGTTATTACTAAAATTATTCTATATAATTACAGTTTTGTAGGAGTTGTAGATAGCTACAAATAGAAGAGAGGACTGGATTACCCTGAGTACTGTGGTACAAGATATGTAATGTAGTTATTTCTGTCATAAAAGAACCAAGTCCAAAGTTTAAAGGCTTGAAATCATGTCCAAAAACTGTGATCATTAGAATTAAAACTTTTTGCTCTTACAGACAAAATCAGCAACTTCACAATGCATTCATTTGCTAAATCACAATGCTTTCTACTTGAAGATGTTATTCATTCTACTGATAAAATGTGGCTGAAGGCTAAAAGGTGACAAAACAGGGTTCTGAAAGTGGGAAAGGAGCTGGTTAAAAACACTTATTCAAAGACATCATGAAGAAAGACCTGAGAATACGAATTTTAAGAGGTTCTCTTGATGATTTAAAATGTATATCAGAGAATAATAATAAAAAGCCTCAACTAAAATGTGGCATTTCTATAAAACATTTGGCCTTATTAGCTATAATATTAGTTTACACTGTCATCATATCTTCCCTCTTCTGTGAAAGTTCAATTTAAACATTTCTAAGCAGATTCTATTACTTTCAAGTGAAACTGTAGAGTGCAGATGGATAAACATGTCTCCTAAAACAACTTTTATCAATCTAAGGCATCATACATTTTCAAACCTGTAAAGTGTTTTTTATTTACTTTTCTCAGATTTTCATTTTTGTACTGAATACATGGCTTAGCAATTAGTGTTTCAATACCAAATGATGGTGTTTGATTTTGTAAAAAGAATTAGTTTTATTGGCTAGGCATGATAGTTCACGCCTGTAATCCCAGCAGCTCAGAAAGCTGAGGCAGGAGGAGTGCAAATTCAAAGCCAGTCTAAGAAACTCAGCAAGGCCCTAAACAACTTAGTGAGACCCTATCTCAAAATAAAAAATAAAAAGGGCTGGGGATGTAGATCAGTGGTTAAGTGCCTTGGGTTCAATCCCCAGTACCCCTCCCCCAAATTAGTTTTATTGTTAACTTACAGATGCAAATTTATGTCCAAAACTGATCCATTCTTTTTGCACCAGTATTTCAAAGCCTTCGATGCTCCTGTAGTAGCTGTCCAACATCAGCATGGCCAGGGACGTCAGCTGAGCAGTCCTGTCCCATCCGTCACTGCAGTGCACAAGCACTGAACTCTTCCCTGAAGAAACTTTGTCTGCAACTTGAATGGCTCCTGTCAGAACAAGCTGTCAGAGAAAAATATGTGAGTGAGTAGGCAGCACTAAGATATTGCTTAAATTTAAAAGTATGATGTTTTAACTATACACAAAGTTCTGCTTTAAAATATCCGTCAGTATCTAGAACAGAGTGAAGAAAATGGAATACTGGGAACTGTGGGGTCTGTTTATCTTCCCCTGTCTACAGAGACTGCATTCAGGTGTGTCTAGATGTTACAAAACAAAGCCATACTGCATTTCGACAGTATTTCCATGAATGTGACTGAATAGTTTACCAAGGCTGCCATTACAGAGTACCAAAAACTGGGTGGCTTAGACAATAGAAATTGGTTGTCTCACAGTTCTGGAGGGTGGAAGCCTGAGATCAAGGTGTTAGTAGGGCCATGTTACCCTCTGCAGGAGCTTGTTGCATGCCCCTCTCCTAGCATCTGGGAGTTCCTGGGCTTGTGGCAGCATAACCCAAATCTTCACCTGGCATTATCCCTGTGTGCATGCCTCTGTGTCCAAATCATCCCTTTTTATAAGGACAGCAGTCATGTTGAAGTAGGGACTTACTCCTTAAGCCTCATCTTTTAAATCATCACAAGACTTTACCTCCAAAAAAGGTTGTCCTTTGAGGTATTAGGGGTCAGGACTTCAACATATGAATTGCAGGGGTACCACTCAACCTACAATAGTGATGGTATTAAATGTAAAGTCTATTCTAGACCTTAAAGGTCTGATACAATGGAAATAAGCTCTTGGTCTTTGAACTGACAAAATATGGCCTCTTATTTGGCTTTAAAACAGAATACGTATCATAAAGATAAATATTTAATTGAAATTTAAAGATATGTGTCTTAAAGATAAAAATTTGAGACTTAAAAGCACCACTAAATTTTATGAATTATTGCTATGATGTCACTTTTGATGATGCAGGTATTTAGAGAGAATATGATAAGAGCTGGCAAATTCATACAATTGTGCTATTGTCACCACAATCCAACTGTAGTAGTCCATCACCCCAAAAGTTCCCTTGTACCATCTGAGGTCAATCTGTGCTCCTGCCCTCAGACCCAGACACCCACTGATTTGCTTCTTGACTCTACAGTTTTGCTTTAATAGAAATTTCATGTACATGGAATCATATGCCATGCAGCCACTGTTGTCAAGGTTCATCCATGTTGTAGCATGGATTGGTGCTTTTTTCCTTTTTATGGCATATAATATTCTATGGTATGGAGAGACCACATGTTACTTATCCATTCATCAGTTGAGATACATTTGGTTATTTCTCATATTTATTTACTACAAATAATGATGTTGTGAACTTTTCCAAACATGTTTTTGAAAGGACACAGCATTTTCATTTTTCTTGGGTAAAATAGCTAAGAGTGTGATGATTGGAATCTATGGTAAATGTATGTGTCATTTTCAAAGAAATTGACAAACTATTTAAAAAACTGTTGTACTATCTCACATTCCCACCAGTGTAGAAAGGTTCCATCTTTTTATGTGGTTATCAGTCATCTGCATATATTTTGTGAATTTGAGTTGTTTATTTGTTTGGTATTTTGTAGTACTGGGACTGTAATATGGGTACCAGGTACTCTTGGCAAACACTCTACCACTGAAGTACATACCTAGACCTTTTTAAATTTTATTTTTAGACAGGGTCTAAGTAATCCTTGCTGGTTTTGCACTTGTGATCTTCTTGCCTGAACCTCCTGAGTAGCTGGGATTAGAGGTGTGCACCACCATGGCTGGCTTAAGTTGAGTTTTTAAAAATTTATTCCACAGAGCTCCCAAAATTCTAACAGTCATGCTTAGATATGTATCACTGTCATTTTTAACTAATTCAAGGAAATTGAAATACTCATTTTTTAAACTAATTCAAGGAAAAGTTGGACCATGTGAAAGATCTGACATGCAGAGAATTTTAAAAGAAATGTAACTTTATTATTTTACATAAACAGGGTAATGAGAGATACGTGAACAAAGTGGTGCCGAAAAGGAAAGGTTAGGGGCTCTAAGTATGATAAGCCATCAATTACTTGTACAAAACTCATTGCTTCTGAAATGACTAGTGCAGTTCATTTCCTGAAGCATATTAAGTGTTGTTCATGCAATCCTGTTTACAAATCTTAATTTGAGGTACTTCTGAACAAAGGGCTGTTGAGAAGCATTTTTACAGAGTGCAACTCTCACCCTACACACTTCTCTCACAATAAAAAAGGGACTCGATCTCCGTTATTTTTTTTAAAAATGAGATATTTTCCAATGATGTATGAATTCCCAGAATTAATTATGACAGGAATAATCAAATTTCGATTTTTAAAACACTACCACTGAAAATGTAAATAACCCGATAGACTTGTGGCTGGTGGGAAGAAATGACAGGCATCAAGCAGTATGTGTGGCTCTGGGGTCACAGGACTGTCTCTGAAACTTTGTTCCACCACTTTGGAAACTCAGCCCTTAGTCCAATCATCCAGCTGAGGTGTGTTTCCTACACAAGGAGAGGAAGGGTACCTGCACTTAGTTATCTTGGACTAAAAGGTAATCCCTCCCAAAGTGTTGATGTTGCACATTCATTCAATGACTACTAGTGGCCAGATAGCTGCCATCCAAGTAGCCCAGTTCATGTGTCACTTTAAACTAGGAAGGAGCACTACAAGCTCCAGACACCACAGACTCCTCCTTCCACCTTCTGGGGGTTCTGTCAGTGGAATGGAATAAAGATTTGGGAGGTGTGTCAAGGGTGGTGGTCTTCTCACTGAAAAAGGCTTGTCCTGAGGACCTGCACTGAGTGGTGGGACCGTTTCCCCAGAGTGCAGGTCAGTGATGGCCTAAGCATGCCTGTCACATTCCCAGCATGGCTGGAGCATAGAGTGGGAGCCTGGATGATGTCCAGGTCTTAACCCCTGGAACCTGTGAATACTACCTTACATGGAAGCAAGGACTTTGTAAATATGATCAAGGTCATGATTTTGAGATGGAGAGATTATTCTAGACTATCCAGTTGGGCCTAAATTACACAAATTCTAATAAGAGGGAGATGAGGGAGATTTCACACACACAGAAGAAGAAAAGGCAACATGACCACAGAGGTGGAGGTTGGAGGGATGCAGTGGGAAACCAAGGAATGTCAGTGGCCACAAGAAGCTGCAAGAGGCAAGGAACACATTCTCCCTGAAAGCTTACAGAGGGAGCACAGCACCCAGTGTCCCACCTCATCACATTGCAAGGCCTAGCCCAAGGCGACCCATGTGTCTGCTCCAGTCTCTAAACTGCTATGATTACACTGATGCCACAGAAGCTGCACTGGATGTTGTTATGCATGTCCAGCTGGGCTCCATAGAATCCTCAGATCTCCTCTGGTTTCGTTAATGGATAGTGATGGTTTACATTTTTTTAATCCTCCTTACTGCAGATAAAACTACAGGGATCTTTTACAATATTTTCCACATTTCTGAAGTCCTAACTTCCCATCTTCCTCTTCTGCAGATGGCCTTCCCACCTAATTTCCTCAGGCACCTGAGCTGTTGAATGGTACCTACTGTGAAATACCCTCTTCCTTCCCTCTTGCTTAGAGTACAGCTTACCCACTTTTCCAGTAACTCCCGTACTTGGACTTTGCCTTTTAAATAAAGTCTTTCTGCCTTCTTTACTGAAGTAATATATAATCATGAAAAATGGAGCAAACAAAAGGACACAAAAGAAAAGAAAAATGATCATGATCTTATTAGTCAGAAAAACAAATTTTACATGTTGCTTGACACCTTTTTAAACTTCTCTATATACAAACGTATGTCCCCCCTTTTGGCATCAGGGATTGAACCCAGGAGCGCTTTACCACTCAGTCACATCCCAAGTCCTTTTTATTTATTTTTTTATTTTGAGGCAGGGTCTCCCTACGTTACTTAGGGCCTCACTAAATTGCTGAGGCTAGCCTCCAACTTTGGATCCTTCTGCCTCAGCCTCCCAATCTGCTGGGATTACAGGTGTGTACCACCGTGTCCAGTCCTATCTTTGCTTTATTTGGGGTTTTGAAGCATTTTTCACTTTTATATACTGAGCATTTCCTCATATATTATATACTATATTACATAATCTTTAATGGTCATACAGTATTTAATTACATAGATATAACTTTACCTGCATATTTAATTTGTTTCCAATGTTTTTCCCACTCCTATAAATATCCTGGTATAATCATCGTTTCAGACCTGTGTGATCATTTCCTTTAAAAATGCCTAAAGTGAATCTTTTCTTTTGTCTGCAAAACAGGCTAAAGCGTCCCAAGACTTGAAATGCCCTTCCCATAGTCACATGATCCTCAACCCCCAACTATTTAGCTTTTTGAAAGCATAGTCTACTTGTCAACTGTTGCCTGCACTTCATTGCTAGACACCCATGAAGGTGTACTTTCAAAGTCATCAAGGATCTCCCCAAACTTTGAAGTATCACTGACCATTTCTTCTTAGGTCTGTTCTTGACATTCCAATACCTTCTTTTGATTTCCTAGTATCTCTCTTGTGCCTCCTACACTGAGCTCTACTTCTCACTTCTGTCCTGGATAAAGATATGATCAAGGCACACTGTTGTAAGGATTCTGATCTTCTCATTCATCCTCTCCCTCAGCATCCATACTAGAGGCCTTGGCTTGAGTACATTTCCCCATAGCTAATTCCCAAACCCACATGTCAGTCTTAACCCTTGAGTTCCACTTTGCTTGAAAACCTGCCTACTACTAGACATCACCAGGGGATAATCTGCCACTACCCCAAATGCACATATGCTGACCAAGGTCCTGATCAGGACTACCCTTCATCCGCAAATGGTGGCATCATTCTCTCAGCTAGGCTCACACTCTTGGCATCATCCTCCATTTCTTTAGGTCCTGCATTCAGTTAATCATCAAGTATCACAAGTCCTTCCTTAGTGTTATGGTTTAGATAATAGGTATTCCACAAAAGCTCATGTGTGAGACAATGCAAGAAAGTTGAGAGGTGAAATGCTTGGGTTATGAGAGTTGTAACTTAATCAGCAACTTCATCCCCTGATAGGGATTAACTTGGTGTTAACTGTAGGTAGGTAGGGTATGGCTCAAGGAGATGGGTCTTTGGGGGCATGCCTTTGGGGTATTTATATTGTTCTAGTGGAGCAGAGTTCTCTTTCTCTGCCTCCTGATACCATGTCCTGACCTGTTTTCCTTTGCCACATTCTTCTGCCATGGCGTCCTGCCTCACCTTAGGTTCCAAGGAGTGGAGTCCACTATGGACTGAAACCCCTGGAAATGTGAGCCCCAAAATAGATCTTTCCTCCTCCAGTTGTTCTTGTGAGGTCTTTGATCAAAGAGGGGGAAAAACTGACTAAAACTCTTGGTAACACCTTGTGTCCTTGTGCCCTTTTGTAGTCCCCTCATCCCTGCACTGGCCATTATTACCCCTCATCTTTGCACTCTTGAGATGGTTCTGTTTTCTCTGTCTCATATTCTCCCCTCTCCTGTCTATTCTATAAGCAGCTGCCAGAACATTTTCCTAAAGTATACTGCTATTCCCAAACCTCATGGGCCTCTGCAGAGTCTACATTGAGAGTCAAGGCTCCTGACCAGGTCTCTAGGTCACCTGCATCCACAGAAACCCCCACTCTTGCTAACTCAGTCTCAGCCATTTCTATTTCTGGGCTTTTGTCTTAGCTGTTCACTTTTTCTAGGATGCATTCCCTTATTCCTCTGTTTTCTTCAAGGACCAGATCAAGTCCCACTGAATTCCAAAGGGCCTGTTCCTTCCATTGACTTTGATGTGAAGGCCCATTTGGTATGGAGCGTATGGTACACTAGAATAGTTGAATATTATGCTCCTCAACCACATATGAACCTCCTTAGAAGCATAAAATTCATCTTCTACTTGTTCCCATTAACAGGGTCTAAAGCAATAAGCACATGATCCCCGCCCCCACCTTTTTTTTTTTTTTTTGACTGGGGATCGAACTCAGGGGCACTCAACCACTGAGCTACATCTCCAGCCCCTTTTCATTTTTTAAATTGGGACAGGGTCACACCAAGTTGCTAAGGGTCTCACTAAGTTGCTGAGGCTGTCCTTGAACTTGTGATCCTCCCGCTCAGCCTCTAGAGTCCCTGGGATTACACATGTACACCACCACATTTGACCATATGATCCTTTTTCTAAAATAAACATTTTAATTTTAGAATAGCTTTAGGGTCTGGTGATGTAGCTCAGTGCTAGGGACCCTGCCAAGAATGCCAAGGGCCCTAGGTTTGATTCCTAGTACCTAAAAAAAAATAACAATAAATAAGTAAATAGTTTTAGATGTATAGAAAACTTATAAAGGTACTATAGAAAGATGGAAAGTTCCTATATATTCAGCTCAATTTCTCATCTTATTGACATCTTACAGTACACTTGTTACAACTAAAGTATATCATATAATATCATGTTTGTCACAACTGAACCAATATTGATATACTGTTAAATTATTATTAATAAGCTTATTAACTTATTATTTTAAAAGTCCACATTTTATTCAGATTTTCTTAGTTTTGAACCTAATGTGCTTTTTTTTTGTTCCAGAATCTTATCCAGGATACACCTTACATTTTAGTTGTCACAATTATTTTGCAATTCATGTTTTAGAATAAATTTTAAAAATTGAAAATTAAAGAGTAAAAAACAATTGATATTTAAGTAGGAAAATTTAATTCCACTAGAGAACAATTTATCTTAATAATTCACCTATTTGAAGTAGGTTTTTAACTTCTTTGTTTACAGAATTAAAATGGTTTCTAAAAATGTTAGTTCCTTTAGAGAGCTTCAAATACCTTTAAGAGTAGAGGATTTTTAGGGCTGCGGGAGTAGCTTAGTGGTAGAGCACTTGCATACCATGTGTGAGGCCCTGGGTTTAATCCCTAGCACTGAAAAAAAAAAAGTAAAGGATTTTTGATGCTCTATCATGATGAAGAATTGGACACAATAGAAGTATAAAACAAATTCTTTAAAATTAGTCAATTTGAGATATTTTTTTCAAAAAATTACCTCTTTGGAGGTCCATGGGGGACATACCCAATAATGGTTAGATAATAAACTGGTTATTCCTAAATAAACCTGCATGAAAGACTGAACTATTTACTACTGACAAAATTGAAAGACACATCTCTCCAAACTCTAAAAATAAGCTAAAGTGATGTTATAAAACCTTTAATTTAGGTAAGCAAATTATAAAGAAACATAAAACTGTCAAATGTAAAGTCGTCTACTATTAATAGTTTCACTGTTGATTTTTAAGTACATAAGGAAATATATCCTGTTCCACTAAACAATTATTTTGTTTTACATACACAAATTTTTAAAAATATACTTGCCTTGATATGTTCTAACCAATGAGTAGACTCCAAACTGGACAACCAATGAGATTCTTCTATATTAGGATAAACAATGTCTTTCACTTTTTTTAAAGATTCCCGCATAACATGAATATTATGAATGTCTAAGAAGGAAAGTTCTGCATTATGATATGCATCATCACTTTCATATCCTCCTCCTGTTGCCTAAGAAACAAGACATACAAAACAATCAGTTATTTATATTCTATTAGTAACTTGTACAAATATTTCAAGAGTTATTTTTCCTCTAAATCTCAACCCAAACCTCTCCAGTTTAAATAAATAATTGATGTGACCTGACTTCCTAACCAATAGTAAGCCTCAACAGTAGTCATACTTTGAGTTAGAAAAAAAGATGGAAGGCAGGCAATTTTCTGGGTACTCAGTATTCATAAGTCAAAATTCTTCAAAGTACACTGTAATTACTGCCTGTCTTTCTAGATATGGAAAGGCAAGAGCAGGTTCTGAAAGGTCCTACCCCTCCCCATCAGCTTTGTAGCTATAATAGTACTTACTCTTCTGGGGAGGTAGATGCAGCCAAATTGAGGTGGCAGCAGGCACTGCTGGCTATGTCGCAGTACTCACATGGGACAAGATAAGTTAGGGGAAATGACCGGCTTTGGAATCAAACAGACCCAGGCCAATAATGAGAAAACAAAAACTCAAGAGATGCTATTTAAAGCCAGTGGAATTTAAGTCTAATGTACCTTCAAAGTTGCACCTTTTCTACTACATCATGACTACCTCTCTGCTATGCAAACAGGAAGGACAGAGCACTGCATGTAGTATGCCCTCAAAAAACACAAAGTTCCCAGAGGTGACGAGATCACCACTACTCAAATGCAGCATCTGCAAATATTAACTTCCCAGGGCAGGTTTTGGTTCACTTCTACAGTGTGGTAAAGAATGTCTGTTTTCCACATTGACAGAAAGAGATATGGTGGTTTTGTTTAGGAACCTGGATGCACTCTGCTTAAATGTTTGCAAATGCCATAGGACACGTGGCCTCTGGCCCTTTAAGAAAAAGTTAAACAGTTCTGAGACTTGCAAAGAAAGCAACAGTTCAGACTGCTGGTAGGAAGAAAGCAGGGAAACACCTGCATGGGACTGAAGAGGAAAGCAGAAGTTCAAAGAGAAATGTGCATTCACTACAACATGCCTCTTTTCTTTTTCTTTGTAACAGTGGAATGAATATAAGCTTATATCCAGGTTGGGAAGGGACAAAGCAACCTACAGTTTTGTTCTGGAGTGGGGGTAGTCACAGAGAAGGTTTCCTGCAGTAGAAGGAAGGCTCCCACTTGAACTTACAACTTGGAGACCTATGTGGCCAGCCAGAGGCCTTGGTCTCTGGACTCCAGGTGAGAAAATATATTAAGGCAAAAATATTTCTTTAGCACTTGCTCTAAACAGTGTTGGTAGTAAGTAGGCAGTAAATCTTCACTTTGGTGTTTTTAAAGAGCTGTTAGCTAATAAATAATAGACAAATGGGCCAACTTCCTGGCCTACTGGTTATCCAGGCCTCAGGGAAGAGTGCCAGCAGAGGCACCCCTGTCATCCTGGCAGTCACTTTTGCAAAATGCAGGCACAGAATCTGGAGGAAGGGGCCAGCTTACGTTTACATAGCTTTGCAAGCGTGTAGTGCAATGACACATGTCAGCTTCCCAGCAAAGGACCTGCTTCTCTGCAAGTGTGCCTTTTAAATAATTATGGTGGTTTTCAAAGAGATCCTTGACACTGGAGTTCCTTTCATAAAAAACTGAAAATGTTATATGAGAAAAGGAAACTACACTTTTTACTCATTGCCAAAGTTTCTGGCAAAAGACACTAATAAACTTCTACTTTAATTCATCATGTCTTGCCACAAAAATAGAAGTGGCTTGGTGCTACATCTGAGTGACCCCTGAGTTTTGTTTGATTTTTAATTTAAAACGATGTCATGTTGTAGGCTAGATTGTGGGTTGCAGATTTCTAAATATTCACAAGGGATGAGCAATTACAGTCAAAGAGAACCGAAGTCAGGAAGGGTAAAAATCAATTAGTCAAGCACAGACTGAGTTCCCCAAAGTTCAAATTCTCCAACTCTGGTTACTTTTGAAATCTTCTCTTTGGTTTTCCTTTATTCAACAGAAACAATCCAAATACCTAGTATAATGGCATGAAGGTTCAAGGGCCTGTTACTACAGATGTACACAACAAGGAGACAGATATGGTTGGGGGAGGAGGAGAACCCAAATGTGGTTTCTGAAAGAATGATCCAGAACTCTTTAAGGCTTAGTTTTTTTTTTTCCCCTTAATATTTTGTTTCCTAGGAGGACTAGAAACAGAGGCTCATTTCCCAAATGTTGAAAGGGCACTCAAGAATTCTACAGTCAAAGAGTTAATATAATGAAGGCATTCATCTCACACATTTTACTATCTTAAAATATTCTTTTTTCCATTTTATTTTTTATTTGTACTAATTAGTTATACATGAGTAGAACACATTTATGTATTTTGATAAATCATACAAAAATGGAGCATAATTTCTCAGTTTTTGATTGTACACACTGCAGGATCATTGGTCATGCAGTCATATATGTACATGAGGTAATAATGTCTGTTTCACTCTACTTTCATTCCTACCTCATACTCCTTCCCCTCCCTTCACTCCCCTCTCCTAATAAAGTAACTCTTCTTTCCTATCCCTCACCTTATTGTGAATATGCAGATGCTAATTCAAAATTTCTTTCTTAACACTCATTTTAATGTTACATCATATCTATTTCAGACTAAATACATGGAAATATTACATTTATACATATACTCAGTTCAAATTATATATGAAAGTTAATAGAAGCATAACTATATGAAATTAAGGATAATCCAAGAAGACACTTAGAATTAACTTCCTAAATATTTTAATTCTTAATTGACTTATTTTAACTTCCTGACTGCTTTCCATATAAGTTCAAAATAATTTCTAAACAAAAAGCAACTGTGGTAATAGCTTGTCTAAAAGTACACATGTGGTGGTGGAGGCTCTCCAGGATTAAATGTATGTGGCAGATGATCCATGTGCAAATAATGCAGAGCTGAGCGCTACACTCAGTCTGACACACCCTAGTGGAAACAGACATCACAGATTCCATTTAGGAAGATGCTCCATCTATCTGGGCTGATCAAGGACTTGTTTTGCTTTCAAGTTCTTGTCGTGTGTTCTGAATAATTGAAGATGTCGTATAAATGACCTTGTAATAAGCAAAGTATTAAAGATGATGAAATTTAAGCATACAGCTGATGAGAAACAATGAATCTGAAAGGCAGAATGAGAGTGAGAAACTCAGGGCAGGCCCACTGTGAGCATTTGGAAGTGACAGCTGACAATGATAGGAGTAAAAAGTAAAAGTAAAAAGGAGAAATCAAAGATAGAAGGACCATTTAGTGCAGAGGCAAACAACCTTCCACCATGCAGCAGCTTTTGAGGCACTATCAGGCAGTCGCTGATGTTCAGTGATGACCCTAATCAACTTCAAGTACATTTGGCATATTCTGCTTAAGCAGGCAAAAAGACAATTGACAAGGATTTGTTTGAAAACATTAAACTTCTGTGTATGTATGACAGGAAAATTCACCTGTATGGATTTATATATTTCTTGAATTTTATTAATAAGAATGCACATTTGAGTGTGTGTGTGGGGGGTTTCAATAAAGCTACAAATTTATGATTTTAATAATTGCATCTTTCCACAATTCCTTATAGATGCCTCACTAGTACAATGAGAGTGATAGACCATTGCCAAAGAGCTCCAAAGACATTTTAACTTGCCTGAGATCCCAGACAAAACCCAAGTTCATTATAGTTCTAGATGTGCCTATTTACCTAAAGTTTATTTTCATTTGATTATATATATGCATACATATGTGTAGATATAGATATAGTTATAGATGGACTCAATGCCTTTATTTATTTTTATGTGGTGCTAAGGATTGATGTGCTAGGAAAGTGCTTTCCCACTGAGCTATAACCCCACCCCTTTCATTTGATTTTAATCTAATTTTTTAATTAAAACTATTCTCTATTTAAGAATACTAGTTTTCTTAACTATTAATTTAAATTCAGGTGTTTATAGTCCCAGCTAATAGGGGGGCTGAGACAGTAGGATCATTTGGGCCCAGGAGTTCAAGGCCAGACTGGAAAACAGCAAGACCCCATCTCAAAAAATAAATAAAAGTAACAATAAACTCATGTATTGATATACCATTGCAAAATCATTCAAAGAAGACACTGCAGTCGACATGTGAGCTAAGTTTCCATCATATCATCAAATGCACTCACCTTGTTGGCCACTGCGTTAACACTGGGTCTTGCATCATAGATTGTGAGTTTAGAAATCTGTCTATTAGTCTCCCTGATCACATCAAGATATTTCTCATCATCTTTATTTCGTTTACCGCTCATACCAACAAGAGGCTGACTGCAACGCACAATGACCGTCTTGTTTTCTGGATGAATCCATGACAGCACCTATGTCAGTGTAGAAAGTTCAAACTGTCAAGAAACTGAGTCTCAAGAAAATAATTAAAATGAAAAAATAAAATACTAACAATCACGAAGAAGTGAATCTGTTTGCAATTTCACTGTGTGAGTGCCCAGAAACACATGTTGACACTGAGGACTACCTGGAATCAGAACAAGCAACTGTCTGACTGGCCTCTTGTTAATTAGCACCAAGAAATCACATGTTTATCTCAAGAAAGTTTTATCACCTAAAGGTAACAGAAAGTCTCTGATATTATTTTAATTCCATAGTTCTTAGCAGATTTGTTATCATATTGAAATATCTTCAGTAAAACGTGACAGGAAACAGTCTCTGGTATAATGTGTATAATCTCATGATACTAATGCACATCTACAGGTCATTTCCCCAATAGTCTCAATTGCAGGAAGAAGAAAACTTCAAGGAGCAAAGATCTTGGACTGTCAAGAGAGCTGCCAGTCTCCACAATGAAGTTTGGCAGACTTCTCTAACCCTTTTGATATCCAGCTTCCCAGCTTACAGCGCATGAGAAGTGAAACACATGAAAAGAGTTAATAACACAACATCCTAAAAACTACTGGGTTGTACACCTAAGCTGGGGAATGCTCAGAAGGAAGTCAATCTCAAGAAAACTGTTGAAAATGGGCAGGCCTAGTTTCTAATATTCTCTAGGAACACAGGATAAATACAATGAACAAGAATTAATCAAATATTTCAAAATAGCTACTAGAGAGGATATCAAATATTCCCAGCACAAAGAAATGATAAATGTCTGTGATGGCAGGTCAATTAACCTGATCGGATCACATTCTACACACATATTGAAATATAACATTCTATATACATATTGAAATGTCATACTGTATCCCATAAATGCATATAATTACTATGTGTCAATTAAAAAGGATGAATTATATATATACATATAGATGTATATACACATATTTGTATATATACATAGTACACATGCACATATGTGTGTATACATATATATAGATACAAATATGTGCTTATTTATATATATGTATATATAAAAACAGGAAGCTGGAGAAGTATGGCATGGTGGGACATAATATGTGGGCTTTGTGGGCTTTGGGGTTAGGTGCCAGCTCTAAACTCAGGCATTTAACTCACATCCTCTCTGGCTTCCCGCTCCTCTTTGGTCCAATGGGGAGAAAAACAGTGACCACAGAGGGCTACTGGGAGGACTGGAGGAACGGCCTTAAGGTATGCAATAAACACAGATTCACATTAGCTTTCAGAGGTACGCCCAGCAGCTAATAAAGTCATTCCAAAACCAAAATGCAGACGCAAGAATGAAAGAAGCATAACCATTTGGGCTCACTTAATATAAAATCAAATACCCTGACATTTCTGAAGTCGCCTCCCTATGATGGCAAGTGGCGAAAACAGATGTTTATGAAGACATGTTTTCTTATGACAATGGGCTTTCTGAGGAAAGATTATGATAATAAGAATACTCATTCATTCTCAGAACAAAAGGCTAAGACCTTCCACCATGCTAGAGACCAATTAGACACCATTGTAGCCTCTGCCTAGAAGTGCAGAGGCTCAGGACCAGGGAGTCTCAGGAAAGGCACTGACCAGCCCTAAACCTCCCCCTCTTAACCTAAAGTGCGAACACGAGCCCTGCTCTGCCTCCTATGGCCCTTGTATCCAGAGACGTGAAAGACATGAGAACACCTGGAGAAAAGCCAATTGCTCCATACATGAGAAATTTACTATTTGAGAAAGTCCCTCATCAAGTTTGAATTTAACTTGGTCAAAGGCAATAGCACTGTCCTCTGCCAATGCCTGTTCTTCCCCCATCATACTTTCTCTGTGGTGCAATGTTAGGAAATGCCATTCCCAAGAGTTGTTTTGTCTCATAAATACTTTTGGGGGCATTCTGATTAGATTTTTAAAAGGATGCTTATTATAGAGATGAATGGGTACAAATAATGCTCATTTTACAGTATCACCTACTATGAGTTCTCTTAAAGTGTATGGTACTTTATTATTCTTATTAAAATTAGTATTTAAAATCCACAGACAACTAAGGAATTTACACAAAAATGACTGAAAGATGTTTACCACAGCACTGTTTAAAAAGGAAAGCATTAAAAAGAATGTAGATATCTCACAACTGAAAACCAATTAAATAACTCATGATAGTTCTATGCACTAGCATATGAGCAGATCATATTTATCAATATGGAAAGGTGGTTACAAGATATTGCTAGGCAGAACGAGTAGATTGAGATCCAAAGCATGGAATAATTCCATTTTTTGGATAAATAAATAAATGCAAGGAAGGAAGCCTGGAACTATATGTACCAAAATATCAGTGCTCTCACTAGGTGGCAGACTCCCTTTTACTTATCAGTATCTTCTAAAATGTCTGAAATCAACATGTACTACTTATAAAGACTTCCATAAAATTAAGACAAACCTGTTTGAGAACAAAGGAATATGCATCCACTAATGGAAAAATTAATGCATTTCTACTATTTTGTTACCCAATGATATTCTGTACTGTATATCTTATTTATATGTAAAATAACAAGCTATTTTTTAAATCTTTTTTTGTATTTTTATATGAACTTTAAAAAAGAACTTCCAGGGCTGGGTTGTAGCTTAGTGGCAGAGGGCTTGACTAGCATGTGTGAGGCACTGGGTCTGATCTTTAAAACCTCATAAAAATAAATTAATGAATTAAATAATTATATAAAAAAAGAACTACCAAAAACAATTGATTTCACACTAAAGACACAGGTCTTGAGGGAAAGCTCTGAGACTTACATTCAACAGTCAGGTAGTTAGTGAGAATATTAACAGATATTTAATAATATCTAATAGTAGAGCATTATAAATATGTAGCAGTGATGGGCAGCATTGCCTTAATATTAGTTTTTAGAAAAAATAAATTGGTGGCCACTACCCACAAAGTAAGAATAATTAATAAAATAGCTAGATAAAAAGAAGATTTTATTTGCTTTGCAGTAGAGTCTAATTCATTCATTACAATGGGGACCATTGGATCAAGATGGCAGAACAGGCACAGTGGCGTAGACACAGTTGTTTCCTTTCTTCTCCTGCCCCACCTCCCATGAAACGCACACACACATGTGCACACAAATCTTTGACACAGCAGATGTACAATGAACACTGAATGAATAAGTGACAAAAGCCATCCACACTACCCTATCCCTGGTTCTCCCTATGGGTAAAGCATGTACCAGCAAGACAACTGGCTAGAGCAGGGATGTGGTCTGTGGTTCTGGACATGTCCAAGCAGAGCACAAGCCTGCAGAACCTTTAACCTTAGCTTCATGAGCACTGATTTTCTAATAAAATGAACTGAATATACTTCCAAGTACAACATATAACATGAAGATATGAATGGACACTAATAGAGAAACAAAGAGAATTTTAAAAGTTACAACTCATTTTAGGTTGACAGTATATTAAAGTTTTGCACAAATATCCTTTTAAGGACAAGAATGTCTAGACTTGGGAGGTAAAGGCAAGGTGACATCAAATCTTAATTTCTTCAACCTGTTTTTAAAAATTGTTTTGAAACAAAACCCAAGATAATTATTATGACAGATCCTGACAAGTATCTGAGAAAAAAATCTCTAAATTTTTAGTGAACAAAATGTATGTAGAATAGTCTGACATATTCATAAATATTTAAGGACTAAAAGGAAACTCTGTGAGGAAGGTTCAATGACATGGTATACAGGAAGTCTGGAATAATCTGTACTTGACTGTAGTTCCATAAGGTTATTTACTGAGGCAGCCTGCACATGTCATGAGGACAAGCTCATCCTAGCGACCACGTGGTGTATGTAAAAGCCCGTACTTATATACTCTACAACATAAGATAGTGTGCACTTTCCATCATGATTCATCTAGCATTTATAAAGAGCCTGTGACAGGTCAGGTATCATGTCACAAAGAAGAAAATCACAAAGGGCCTGTCTGGTCATCCTTCCTTCCTTCCACACAGCACTTGGTTCAGGTGTGGCAGCATTGCTTGTGCCCTCTCCCACAGAGAGTTCTTTACCTCAGTTCCTTCTCAACCCTTGATTTGCAGGTGTTGTCTTATATCTTTTTCCCATTTGACAAGGTGCTTTGCACTCAGAAGGCACTTGGTAATTATTAAATGGAATGAAATTTCAAAAAGAGTGTTTCTCTGAATTACCTGACTACTGTTCTTTCAGAATAAAAGGCATGCATTGAGAGAAATGTTAATCAAAGTACTCACTGGAATTCGATTTCGGGATCTAAAAGTTGCAACCCTCCTGAGGTCATCATCTGAGGCACGATAGGGAACCACCAAAAGAGCAGGGTAAGTGTCACAGAGCTCATAACATTTATTCACAAAAGTTATTCTCCAATGGTGATTGGGCAAACCCTGGGAGGAAAAAAGAAAGTCTCAGTCAGCATGGCATGACTTCATCTCTGGAGTTGACTTTGGATATCTTTTCTCCCGTCTAGAATTATGTGGACATGCCTCTTTGACTACAGGGTGATGATGACCTACCTATTATTGTAATAAGGGTGTCAAATCAAGAATCCAGACAACGTAAGAACACGAGACAACACACTGGTGGTTTCCATGATTCTAAACTATCTTTTGTAAATACAGACTATTTTGAATTTGAGGTCTTCCTTTATTTCATGTCAATATATTCATTATTACTTGGAGAACACAAATAAACCCAAGTTTATCCCCCACCCGTGCAACTACTGCCCCAAAGAAAAGTACCATATGCAATATTAATCTGTGTCTAACTGATGATAGAAAAGAGATCAGGCAACTTCCTCGCCCTGCTCAAAACAGAGAGAAAGCTTCATTCTGTTCCCAAGAAGAAAGTGGCTAGGCTCATGAAGAAAATCACAGAGGGGAAGTAAAGGAAAACCCCTCTGGGGAGGCTCATTTCGCCACCTCCAATGAGTTTCTTAAATTGAGTTGTTTGGGATTGATGATTGCTCTATATAGGTCATGTGAGAAACACAGTCAACTGCATTTTAAGCACACTGCTAATGTGATAGGGAGATTCAGAAGACACCTTTCATCCTATCATCTCCCCACAAAATTATGTCTACTATGGACAAGATGCAGAGGTGGTGGAATATTCTCTCCCCATACTCACAAATGCACAAATACACACATGAAAGTGAGCTAGGTGGGTGTTTGCTTTGGGGACAGACATTGTACCTTTTCTTTAGGTCTGGCCCTATGTACCACGGACCAAACAGATGCTGAGTCTGATGCTGAGTCCAATTAGAGAGTTTTAAGTCCCATCAGAAAGTTATAAGAAAAAAAGATTGAATATAATGGCAGTCTAGAACAAAATATCTTCAACAGTTCATATATGCATGCAATCTTAAAAACAGGAACTGTTTTATTTCAAGCTAGAAGTTTTGAACTAAAGAAAAGTCTTAATATTATCAATAACGCTCCAGAAATACAGTAAATTATTTTTATATTTAATGTTAAAGAGGGGTCCAAAACATGCAAAATGTTTTAATGGTCTTCCTTCTACCTCATTAGGTGGTCTAGAACAGAGATCATTAAATTAAGACGTGTACATAGCCTTCCCAAACTCAACAGTCTCA